>NW_008824243.1:2022978-2053585 GCF_000699105.1 Pygoscelis adeliae
GTGGAAGCAATTTCTGGTGAGGGAGTTAAAAGCAAAATAAATCTGAATGTTAATTAATACCTCAATAGTTCCTGGGTTGTATCAGCTGGTTGGCCTGTTGATGATTCTTAATATATCCTTGAAGAGCATGAGTTGTAGCATCTGTGGGGTTTTTTTATGGATATGAACACTAGGATGTGAGCAACCATGACTTGTCTGTCAGAGAACACTGATGTCTTGAGCATCCCTGAGGAACCATTGAAATTTCAGATTTCTCCTAGCAGGAGTCTCTGTGGGGACACAGGTCTTGGGACCTTATGGCATTTGGATAATTAAGTATGTAGCTACTTAAGACTAATTTTCTTGACCCCTTAAGAATCACCTCACCTGGCAACAGTTTAAAATATGAAAAATCCTGTATCTAAAGCTAGATTTTTTTCAGTGTTGTCTGTCTGCCTTAATTATAAATGATAGTGGCTTCATTTACTACCATGATGCACTGGCACGAATGCTTTCACTGTTTTTATTCTGTGAACTAAAAGGTAGTCTTAGGATTTGGTGTGATGTGTGTGCCTGTGGCTTACACACTTTTTTTGTGAAACCGGTCTGTGGAAGGAGCTATATGCCCAGCAGGAAATCTTGTCTTCCTTTGAGGAAATTCCCGAGACAGCTCTTACGTGAGAACTGGGCGCTGCTGGGCTAAGGCTTTTGACAGACGTCATTACCAAAAAGGGATGTAGGATGAAGTTGTACCATTACCGTCAGCAATTTCTTAACTTGTGGTATTTTAAATGCTCATTGAAATTCTCAGAACTTATAAAAATTCCTAAATAACTGAGCTGTGAGGATAAGTTTGACATCAACCTACAATGGCTTCAGGATAGAGGCAGCATTATAAGGCCAATGAACGGTGACTATATCCCGTTCTCACTGAACCAGAAGTGCTGGAGAAATGCTTACTCTGCTCTTTCTACATGTTCTCTGTATTCAAGTATTTGTCACACGATATGTTAATTGAAGATCTTAGGTGCAAGTAATTGCAGTGTTTGCGTGAAAAATACTGTTTGAAAACTTTATTTTTGCAAAGCTGTATCTGTTGTTCTGTTGTGCTTTCAGCCTGCCCTTCAGAAACAAACGGGCCGCTGACTGTGGGAAGGCCTCTCTGGACTGATGTGACACCATACAGCAGAGGCTGATTTTTCGCTTCGTTTCCTCTTACGGTTTTATAATATGTAAGCTGTGAAAAGGAAAAGACCATTCTGTTTCAAAGGGCTGGGGCATTGGGCCAGCCAAGACCTCTTCTGAGAGATGATCACCTTAGGAGGCGACCAGCAGGGAAGCTGGCAAAGGTGAGAGGCTGCTTGGGTCAGGCGGCCATGGGAACCACTCTGTGTGAGGGCAGGGAGCTTTGGCCTGGGGCTGGACACCTCTGGGGTTAATGAAATTCTTTGAGAAAAGTCACAGCACAATCCAGTCGAGCTCTGTGGCTCTGGCTTAAAAGTGGCGAGTCAGAGACGCAAGAGGAGAGCCTGGAGAAAACAGGACATTTGAGCAGCAATTAGCTGACCAGGATTTTAAGTGCCATAGTAGTAGGGCCATCAACCTGCCATGACCCTATCCAAGAGGGAGGTGGGGGAAAGAATTGGTTAAACACAGCTGAGGGGAGTGAGTATTATAGAAAAGGAAGGGCTAAAGGCTGTTCTGCACTAGGTACAATTATTCCTAGCTCCAAATACCTTGACTAGGGAGGACTTTTATTGACACAAAGAGACGGTCAAATCCAACCTCTGTACTGAGGTGATTTATTACTTGCCATCAGATGTGCTGGTGGTAGGTAGCCCTCTCAAGGGCAAAAACGGGCTACAAGCTTCCTCTGATACTAACAATAACTTCCCCTAGCTTTGACCAACGAAAATATTTTCAGATAAGAAGTAAGCAGTTTTGTTTACTTTCATTCTGCCAAATGGCTCCATTGCTAGTGAAAATACATACTATTACAAAACAAACTAAAACTGAATGGGACTCCAACAGCTCTTCTTTAAATATAATGTAAAGCTTCCTGTTCTCTATCCTTAAACCCAGAGAATGAAACTCCTGCATCAAGTGCTACCGGAGGGGAAACAAATACTTATGGAAGTGTGTGCGCTACAGCCTAGATAAACCCATGTTTTCCACTGTTTTTGCCTGAAGTGCTCCTCAGTAATGACTTACCTTGAGGCTTTTTTTCTCTCTAGAGTAAGACTCCTAAAGCAAAAATGTAACTATTAGAAGATAAAACAAAGCTTTCCAACTTGGGAACTTCTGAGGCTTCTTCATTACTGTTTATACTTGCGAAGCATTTTTAAAGTGCAAGGCAGAAAGGCTAAATACAAACCAGAGAAATATTCCCTATTTAATTCAAGTAGTTTTAGAAGGACCAACACAGCCTAGTGTTATGGAAGTTACTAATCTCAAATAAAATGTACTGACCTGTGTTAATGCACAATACAAACCTCCCTTGAAAATATGGAAAGATGCTTCTTTCGGCATCATACACATTGTGATGCACAAAGAAAGAAATTTGGGTTTGCTTATTCATGTTAGCTATATCTTGCATAATAGTATAACTAATGGAGGACATGGAATTTATATTTTTAGCATAGGTAACATCAAATTAAAAACCATTCTGTGAAGGTTTGTTCCCCTGCAAATACTGTTTTTGTATGACAATGTCAGGGAAAGCAGAAGACTTGAGTTGTTTGACCTAGCCTTTCTTTATGGATGGTGTTGGGTTCGGTTTGCCACACGGCAGACAATGAGCTCTGAACTTGCATAGCTCCTAGTGTAGCATGTATCCATACTTCAGCGAAGAACACACAGTGCTCCTGTTCATACATGGACTGTGCATAGGTGAATGTCTACTCTTGTATTTGAGAGGTTCTAACAGGAAGTTGTCAGAGCTGCAGAATTTTTTCATTAAAAACTCCTAACAAGGCATTCTTGTGTATGTGTGCGTGTGTCTGGGATAGATAGATAGATATGGGGGTGAAATTCCTCTAGGATAGAAAACATAGGGAGGTGAAAAAACCCCAAAGCTCAACAAGTGTATAAAATCATATTAGAGCATGCAAGAATACAGATTTATTACATTTTCATTACAGGCAAAAACTATAGGCTATTTTTCTCTTGAATATAGTTATTCAGTACTACCAAACATAAAGAGCAAAATCATACTCGGTTGTTCATGTATTATATAGAAGTGGAAGAATAAAGTGGAAGAATAACTACTAGAGTTTTTCTAACTTGGTCTAAAGACATCTTAAATCTTTTAAGGATGAGGTCCTGAGTTTGTGTATAACTGCCTGACCAGACACCTGCATGCATGTGGAGGACTGTTCTAGATCCTTAACAGGACACTGAGCCTTGTTAATGTCATTTACATGACTGTGGAGAGAGTTTTATTTGGCTGTTCTGAAGAGTATCTGTAGTTGAATTTGATTGGAAAGAGAATGGTGGGTTGGTTTTTTTTTTTTTTTACACTTTTTTTGCAACTTCAGTTGCAAGGCTTTGCTGCTATAAATCTTTATGCTTTGATTCTCAAGTATGGATTTCTTTTTTTTTTATGAGTTTGTAGGTGTCTACTGCCGCAAACATGAACTAATGAAAAATGCCATCAAGCTTTTTAGTACCACACTCCTGCTCATTTAGAATCTGGGTACTTTTAAGAGATACTGCTTGCTTATCTCCACCCTCAGATTTATACATCATTTAATTTTCAGCTAAATGGTCCCTTTAATGACAACACATATGTTACTCCAATTACATCAACATCTAGTTAAAGTAACTAACAAAGTGCAACAAAACAAATGTGGACAAGGTTTCCCCAAACATCAGTTGGATCTGTGTAAAAACTTTAAGGCCTGTGATATAGAAAAAGGACACAAGGAAAAAGCTGCTGGTGCACGAGGATGGAACAAAATGGAGCTAATGCTTTTGAAAATGCTTGCTAAGGTCTACAGAAAAATATCTAAATCTGGGTGTGGGGAGGAAGCGTATGTGCCAGGTAGCATGCAGCAGAGCAAGTGTAAGAAATGGAGGACTCCGTATTGCCTGCTGCATGTAGACTTGCAGTTCTTACTGCCTGTGCTACAGCTGTGGTGTTTCTCACTGCTTCAGTTTGTTCTTTAAATCAAACTCCAACCTGTCCCTATACTACTGTGAATGCTATAGTTAGGGTGATAAATTCATAGCACTGGAAGTGATCACCCATGAAATATGACAGGAACTGAGTTATCAGCTCCTTATGAATGTAACAGGAAGGAAAGACTTAACAACAAATAGCATTCACTCTAGCACCTCATAAAATGTTGTGCATTAGCATCAGAAGAGGATCCCAAGATTTTTGATGCATCACACGTGATGAAAATGTCTTGAAGTTGTTAATGACACATTTCTGTATATATTTAAAAAAGTGGTTGTATGTGTTCTTGTCGCTCAGCGCTTGAGATCTAAATACACTACTCTGTATTTTTGTTCTGCTAAATTTTGTACTTTTTTTCCTACAGGGTTTGCCTGACCACATGCCTTGGGATTGGGGTCTTCTGAAATGCTTCTTATCCTCCTGAGCTCTGCCAATACCTGTGTCTGCCTCCTCCTCGATTGCTGGTGCCTTCCTGGCCTGCTTATTTGTGCTGTCAGGAAAAAAAAAAAATTGCAGTAGATCATACAGGTCTTCTAAATGTCACCTTCCTCCTTCACAGCTCTTAATGAGCTTACAAAATGCCTGAGGAGGTCAGACCAAAAGCCCATCTAGCTCACTGTTCTGGCTGATTGGAGATACTATTTAGAGAGAATGTGGTCCATTTCCCTCATACTCTCCCCAGCATCCAGAATTACTGTATTAAGAATGGTAAACAGTGCATGCTTGCCTTTCCTTTAGAGTTTCCTGTGGAACTGTGACCACGAATTTTCTGACCGTATTCTGAACCTGCTGATATTATCTAGCTCCACAACCTCCTGTGGCAGAGAATTTGAAAAAGTAGTCAGGATATACTTCCTTTTACTTTATTTTAAATCAGCTGCACATTGGTTCTAGTATTGTAGGATTTGGTGAATGTTTTGTATTCAGCTTACCTAATGCATTTATAAACTTGTAAGCCACAATCATAGTCACTCCTCAGTTTTTTCTTTTCCCAGTGAAGAGTTCCAGTCTTCTTAGTGTCCCTTCATAAGGAGGGACTCTATCTTCCTGATCAATTCTCAGTGCTTTTTCTGTACCTTGAACTGCCCTGTGTTTTTGAGATGTGTAGATCAGAACTACATACAGCACTCACTCAATGGGAGTGCACAGAGATTTTGTGTAGTTGCAAAGTGTTGCCCTCTGTCTTGTTACCCATATCCCTACTGATGACACCAAACATCTTTTCTTTGGCTGCCAGCGCACAATGACAATTCTGTTAAAATCTGTTCAGTTATAACTCCCGTCTCTTTCCTGAGTTTTAGCCGAATAAGGCATGATTTATTTTTCTCTAGATGCATTGATGCTCACCTGCCAACCTTTTACCCATTCATCAAGTTTTGTGAAGTTCTTGGGGACTCTTCTCCCCATCAGCACAGCACCATACGAGCTTATCTATAATGCAGGTTGCACTGCATATGCTCTTCTACAGGTCACTGATGAAGATGTATTCACGTGGTCCCAGCACCAGTCTTTGGGAAGGTCCCATTGCTGACTTTTCTGTCATGACAAGTGACCACTAAGCTGTATCTTTTGCTTGGTATCTTTTAATTGGTTTTCAAGTCATGAAAAGGACATTTCTCCCAATTCCAGATTAGGTTCTTTAATAAAGCCTTGCCAAAGGATTTTTATCAATGTGCTTTTCTGACACTCTTTTAGCTCTCTCCAAGCTTTGTGAGCTTAAATTCTCCTTTATACAAGTCCTACACCTTTCTCAGCTGAATATGTTTACCCTTGCTCTCAGTAAACTTACTCTTTATTGCAGACTCGACCATCCTATCAGGATTAGAAATTGTTCATTGGTCTGTAGCTCAGTCTTCCCTCTAGACTCTCCTTTTTATAGATGACAGCTGTGTTAGCAATCTGTCAGTCCTCTGATACAGAGGCAATCTGTAACGATAGGTGAAAGCACCTTGCTCAGCAGTTCTGCAGCCTCCCATCTGATTTCCTTCAGAGCTCTTTGATAAATGCCATTTGGTCCTGAGATCTTACCAGCATCTAGCTTATCCATTCAAAACAATTACACAGAAGGTGCTAGACCATGTGGATCTAGATCTTCTGGCTTAGCTCCTACAGAGAATTTGGCTTCTCTGTCACAGTCTTTATCAGTGGGTGCCCCTTCTTAAACCTTCTTCTTAAACCTTCTTCACCTCATCACAACATCAGCTCTCTCACTAGCTCCCTACCTGGTCCCCTGCTTTTGATATATTTAAAGAATTCTGTGCTACCATGCTACCACCTTGAGCACCATCTTCAGATTACTTTTTAGACGTGTTATGTTTACAGTTGACCCGTGATGTGCTCTGAGTTTTCCTGTTCCTCTTGCCAGCATTCAAAACACAGAACTCCCTCTGAGTAACTTTCCTATTGAGCTATGTAAGTATTTTTTTATTTCTTTTTGAGTTGTGGCACATGTTTTACCTGGGCTTCTAATACAGTATTTAACAGTCCCCAGGCTGGTTGTAGGCATCTTGCTATTTGGACTGTTCCTTGTTTTGTTGTTTGTTGTGGGTTTTTTGTTTGTTTTACTAACTGCCTTTATTTCTACAGTGCTCCAACTTATTAGTTCAGATTTCACTTTGACTGTCCTCTCTTGCAACAGTACTAACCCTACTGTATTGTGGTTGCTGTTATAGAGTATGTCTCCCATGAATACCTCTTATGCTAGTACCCATGCACTACTCAAGTTGCTACTTTTGATTTGGTACACCTCATCACAAGCTGAAATACTTAGTCTCATTAGGATGTGGTCTTGAGATCTCTCACTATTACTACCTGTCTGAAACTTGCAGTTTCTCTAGTCTCACTTCTTGATCGCTATTGTCATCTTGATCAGGGGTCACTAGCACAGTTCTAAATAGTTTTTAGAATTAGATTTTTTTTTTTAATTAGGTCAGTACACACTTCTAACCATGGAGACCTACTGCAACGCTTCTTTTTTTCCTGGAAGACATCCATGCTGTTGCACTCTATGTAATCTTTCACATATGGTGCCACTTTGTCACCCACATGTCTTGCTGCACCATTCTCAAGTCAGTAGCCTGACAAGTGTCCTACTGATTATTTTTTTCTCCACCAGGTCTCTAAATGCCTGTTATACCAGGGTTATTATTCGATACCACACACTCTAATTCCTCCGTCCATTTCTCAAGCTTCTAGCACTGGCATAAAGCTCTTGCAAATTCTGCCCTAGCTTCACCACACTGGCATATGCTAGTCAACTGACATTGTGGGCAGTCTCAGTCTGATTTTCCGTCCCTACACAATGTGATCTGCCTTCCTACCTAACAGCTGATGCATCTCTGAAAAGGCTGCATCCCCCTTCACAGTCCATATCAGTCTGTGAACCAGGTGTTTTGAGCTTGTCAGTTTTTCCCCAGCTTCTAGTTTAAATGCTGCTCTACAACCTTGCCGCATTTCCACACCAGCAGTCTTGCTGTGTTGTTGTTTAAGATACAACCTGTCTTTCCTGCTTTGTCTTAAAACGATTCCCAGTTCCTAATATACTGGTATTTTCTGGAGAAGGAACAGCTAGAGCATTAAGATGAAATGAGTTTTGTAAAGTCTAGTCAATCTTGTCCCCATATTTAGAGGCATTCCTATATCATGAATGAAGAAATTCCAACTTGATTTCATTCCTGGAATGCCAGTGGCAGTGAACTGCTACTTGGAAAAGTACCAGTAGAGAGGAAAAGAAGAAGCAGGACTGAGGTGGAGTATCATATGATTCTTCTCGTTTCCTGCGCCATAGAGAATACACTATATAGGCATATGCGAAGGTTTATGAGCAATTCATATAATATGACATGTGCGCTGCTACAAAAATGGCTTTTTAAATGCCATTACAAATTCCTGCATAAGCTTTTCACAAAGCTGGATGAACACAGAAAACTGGCAACTGCTGTAACTCCTGTTCCAATAGACTCATCTGTATTGCTTTATAAACATCATTCAGGATAATACATTCCTTCTGCTGCTACCTACGAAAAAAAGCATATTGTGGATTACAAAATACTGTTGTCCCCCATCCTCCCATTTTGCCACCACAGACTCAGCTTAAAAGAATCTGAGTTCTGACTGATCTAAGCCTCCTTGCCTTCAAGATTCCACAAACCATTTTGAATTGCATCCTTTGGCATGAAAGAGATGAACTGGTAATGTATGTACTCCGAATACTGCTGAGCCAGGAAAAGAAGAAATCCAGGATGAAAATACGTAGAATATAATTTTATATTAATGGCTCAACATGTCTGAGGTGATCAGAGCCTATATATACACATACAGTTTCAAAGCAAAGTGGTAGCAAGGTGCATGTAGTCATTAAATTATAGTTTCCACCATGGTATTTCTTTTAACAGTAGTTGAAGAACCAATGATATCTTGTTCAGTTCTAAAACACATCTCAAAACCTTATAACAAACTTCAGGTGAAAAATCTTGGCAATACCCTTTGGATTCATGTACTAAAGTTAATGAGGAAGCCTTAAGCAGAAGCCCATTATAATGAAATTTATTTAAATTCTTGAGCACGCTATATTCATAACTTTTTAGCATTTCCCAGTGAGGTGTTTACTGTATGTTTCTATAAATTATGCATTCATTGCATAAAACTGCATTCATTTCTCTATCAGAATACTATATAAATTCTCACAAAAACAGATGAACCAACAAAAGATTCTTGAATACATGTAACATTGGTGGGCAGATAATATCAGTAATAGCTTATCTTCATGGTAAGCAGCTCTAAATGAATCCCTCTTGAATTCATTTAATTAAGAAGCTGAAAAGAAAGAAAACATGATTAAATGCTGAAAAATGCATATAAAACATAGCATCACAATTATTTGAAAAGAATAAACACAGACTTCAAAACACTAATTTGAAAAGTCATGACATTTGTGTAATAATCTCTTAAGTTTTTATATCCAATTTAGTAATTACTAAGCAAGCATGAAAGTTATCAAATAAAACTTGTGACTGAAACTTAAATTTGCCTATTTAAAAAAATTAACAAGCAAAATGCACTTCAAACATCTGTTCTCTTTAATCAAGTTCTGCATGTGCTCTTACTACTTAAAGTGAGAACTACCTCTCCCAGGACGTTTCAGATTTATTTAGAACATTCTTCTTTTACTGTTGAAGTGGCCCCAGAGTGGGGAGGGTTTAGAGGCCTTGGCAAGGCTCTGTAGAGTTGCAGACTCTTAAATTCCTAATATTTTAATAAATGAAGAAGTTTCAGATGACATTGCTGTTTCTTTATCCCTGGAATGAAACTTTGTATTTTTTAAAAAGTAGATATATATTGTGTGCCATACCTTTCTAAGTAGTTTACCAAAGAACAGTTATCTCATAAATTGGAAATGGGAACACAGAGGGAAAGGCTTGCGCATGACTACAGACTGCGTTAACTGTACAAACACAAAGGCAATGAACTACTGAATGGAGGGGTTTTTTCACTGCCTCTAGCTTCGCATGGAAGATCTTTCACCTCCTTATAGATATGCAGTGTGCTCTAGCATACACATGTTGTAGTAATTTAATCAAGTTTTCCATTCATGGCATAATTAATTAATCACTACAAAACATAAATACAAGTGCCATAAGCTTAAAAGACTGTATCGGTATAATGATGTTCCCTGCTGCAAAAAGCTGACAAGCTCATTAGACAAGACATACAAACCAAGGCAAAACAGATGGCAACTGGCTGGGTGCTGGAGGGTGAAGTGATTATTGAAAGGGAAAAGCTAGGAAGAACAACTGCATGAAGAGGTGAATTGTAGGGTGCCGAGTGGAGAAGTAAGAGAATGCTGAGCACATGAGACTCAAAAGATAACCCAGGTCTAGGATAGATGTGTAAGGCCATGTATAGGAAAGGAACTGAGAGGAAGAGAGAGAGGAATACTGGAAGTGAAAAAGTTTGGGGGGAAGAGTGGGAAGGGCTGAAGATTACAATAATCAGGCAGGTAGCGTTGATAGGCTCAGGAGGGGTAAAAGACAATGATATAACTGTACGGAAATACAAATATGGCAGTGTCATTTTGGATAAATATGCTACTACCATAGCTATTGTTCCTTACTTTCTGTCTACAAGCGAACTGCATCTTTGGCAGCTAAAAGACATGATATAGAATATGGATAAGGTAAACACTGAAAGTTTTATGGAAGTTATAAAACAAGCTTAAGAGGCTAGATACACAAAGAAGGAAAAGCCTAAGGCGGAAAACCACAAAAAGCCAAAACACCATAAAAAATCATAAACTAGAGAGTAGCCAAAAAGAAGGGGGCACGGGGGTGGGGGTGGGCAGGGTTTCTGAAAAATCTAGAATAACAAATTGGACATCATCTGTTGCGGGAGATCTGCAAAAAGGAAAGAGAAACCATGTCCCCTCACGCAAAGCAGGGGAAAGCAGAACAGGGAAGGCTGGCCAAACTGTGCCATTCCAGACATTAACTAGCTAGAGATGGGTAGAATAGGTAGGAGTAAATGGTAAACTGTAAGACTTACAGGAAAGCCATAAAAGCAAAAAGAGGCGTTCTTAATGGTGGTAATCACAGAAGGAAGGTCCTACTCATAGAAGAGCATGCAAACTGTTGGCCACAGGAAGAAGCACACCCTTCTTAAGAGATCTGCTATGGGGCCAGACACCTGGAATTCAGATCTACTGTTCTTTAAAGGACTAGAAACCAGCACGGAACGTGGACACTTCACATACAGAGAAATGTGGAGGTCTGTGGATATTCATGAATTCAGTGTGCTGTTGGATGGTTTAGTTGAACAGAGGAGACTGAGCTGTTTTGCCTTCCATTTCAATGGGCAGCTGCTTTGCTCAAGAACACAGTGTCTAGCCACATAAAGAGAAGTAGTATAGCAAATAATATACTATTATAATATATAATAGTATAGCAAATAAATTATTAGAAAGTAGCCTATTTTGCTGAGCACTATAGACCTGAATGTGAATCTTGGTGTTTATCAGAAGTAGATTTACCAGTTCATAAACTTTAGGTGAATCAATTTAATTATGCAAGAAATCAACATGGAACACCTGAACAGTTGTTAGTAGTGCTCACGTTTATTAATAAATTTAATTTTATATGGCTGCAAATACTATTTGTTCTACTTACTAATATTTTACCAGTATATTTCCAAGAAATAACTATTCCATTTTATTCACTTGCATTTAATTTCAATTGCTCAATATTATACAGGATTTCTTTACTGAAACTAATTTAATTACAATGAGGGCAGACATTTCTTATACGGTGTATATAGTGAATGTGAGGAATTTTCAAGCTCTGGGGCATCTTGCAATTTGTCTGTTCTTGTTGCATTGACTGTTTTTCTCTAAGCAATGAATGAATACTTCATGTCTGACTTGATATTTACGTTTTTTTGATTAAAATAAGGCATCTCTTATTTATCATGCTTTCTTGCAGCTTAGTTCATTTCCTCTGCTAGTCAATACAGAATATGTATTTCCATTCCACCAATACATAGTTCAGAAGGCTGATTATTTTTTATGGTTTAACTAAAAACTCTTCACATTACTCTTTTCAATAATACGCAAATACAAGGGATATAAAGGATAATCTCATAATGAAACATTCAACTGCAGGTACCAAAAATTCTTTAAAAAGCTACTTAATGCAAGCGAGTTAATGAAAACTTATATGAAAACTTTGAATTTTCAGGTGTTCCTATCATTTAAATTCAGATTAAAACGACATCAAATGATAAAATGTAGACTTGAAAGGACAATGGGAAGTGTCAAGAATAATGAAACCATGCTAAAAGTTTCATCCAGAAAACAAAACAGAAAAGACAACACAGGGCAGTTAATAAGTTTCAGCCAAAGCTAAAAAAAAAAATAATCGATAAACGTTTTTTAACATCAGTAAACAGTGGATAAGACCTTTGTCTGTCTGTCCTCTTGAAGAAACCAGTGTTATAAATAGCTACATTCCTAACATTCCCAGTAATACAATGCTGTGCTAGTGTACTGATGTCTTCTGTTTTGTTCTTACCATCCTTCCTCATTCTCTTTCTGTGTGCTTTTTGGACTGAAACTGTCGAAGGTGAGGTTTCCAGAGAGCCCTCCAAGCTCTTTCCTGACTAGCAAAGCTAACTTAGAGTTCATGCTTTTCGCTTATAGTTAAGAATAGTCCCTATGTCATTCCCATATGTATTAGCTGACAGGTAAAATTCTGTGTTGATATAATAAAATTTCATTGCTCAATCACTGAGTATCTGATACTTAATATAGCACTTATTCACTTTAAATATTGGGGTGAAAAGGCTTCCAAAAAAGATTATCTCGGATATATCAATATTCTTGTCTTATCCAGAAAGAATTATAAAGGGGAAAATGTTCAACAGTATAAAATAAAATTATTGTATTATCTTTCAACGGTCATTGACAGCAATTAAAATGAAAGTTTTAGCAAAATGAAAAATTTCATCTAGTTCCCATAAAAAAGGTGGATTAGTACAGGCATGAAAAAGCCCTGCCATGGTAAAAATGGCTCTAGCAGAGAGATTTGTTACATGCAAGCTCATCCATCACAATTGTTTTCCACTCAGTAAGTAACCTTCATGATGACCTCCATTTTGCATCACCTCTCCAATTCCAACGCTTTATTGTATAAGCGTATTTTACCAGCATGTTTATTAAACCATTTTTTTCCCCAACCCTAGCCTTCAAGAAGAAAATTCTGTGGAAGGAAGAATCAAAAACTTAATTGGCAAATGTCTGAAGTGGATGAAAAAAATGTAAACAAAATGTTACTCTCCCTTCCTACATACATGCCCTCTAAAAAGCACATTTATAGACCTGTGCTCTTATCTAGCACTGCTCTGGACACTTTTCTGTTTGTCACAGAAATTAACAATGACAATGGCATTATCAGGGTCAAAGAAGTAACAGCATTCCCAGTACTTTTATTTATGCACAGTAGAAAACAGTCTTTCTCCAGTTTTTGACTCCTGCTTTATGTTTATCCACCTCTGTTTTGATTTATCTTCACTACATGGAGGTCACTGGAGAGAAAGAGGATGCACAGCAGGTTGTGTTACTGTTTCATTTTTTATCGATGCATGCTGCTTCATAGAGGACTTATTTGGTTGTTCAGTACCAGAGAACAGAAACAATTTAGTATATTTGACTTTTTTTTTTAAAGTAGGACAGTGAAGTTGATGCTTGAGATCATGCATATAGCATTAAAACAATTTCAGTTTTCTTTAACTATTGCTTAGGCATGCCAACATAAACATTCTTTCTTTTTTGTGACAGATCATTAGTATGCGTTGTTGTTAGTATTGTTAAAGGCAAAGCTCTACTAGCCTGAGGACAATTTATCACATAAAGACTGACAGTTTCAAGGTGAAATCTACAACCAGTGAAAGTAAAAAGACAGACATATTTCACATCTTAAGATATATCTGCACTGGGATCAATTGATGGGACACGGAACTCCTTGGAAGATTCAGACAAAAAGATTAATGTATGAATGCTGACTAACCTCAGCATATATGACCGAAGTTAAAATGAAGGATATTAAATTAAAGGGGGAAAGAGACAATAACAGAGTTTATCTACTTAGTCCTCCTTAGTGTTTTGCACATTCACTTCATTAAAATTCATAAGAACTATGCACATAACCAAAGAGGCTTCTCTTAAGAAACACTATGGCATTGTCATGAAGATGACATGGTTGAGATCACTGACGTGTCAAAGAATCAATAGTATGTTTATGTAAAATAATGCAACAGAAAATGGGGTCAGAGCTACCCAAGAGACCAATAGAAACCTGAAAGATTTAACACTGGAAAGGACCAGATAAGTAAATTACACATTTGGGAAACCAGCAAACCAAATTTGGTAATAGCAAAGCAAAAGGATCAGTTCTAGTGACGGTTTCCAGTAATTCTTCATTGAGTGAGAATTTAAGATTGAATGATTAATTTATTCCCATGAAAACATGAAGAATCTAGGACAGTCCAAGTAAGTCTGTAAGATCTTGCTTAATTCTGCAGGACCAGTAGCATTGTAAAAAAACCAAAGAAAACTGCATAACACTTATCAGCTATTAAATGTTTCTCATGTACTTATGCATCCACAGGGTTTCATTCTTTTCGGAATTTACTTGATGGGTGTTACTGATTAGTAAGTTGCGATATTGAATCTGCTTAGCTCCTTAAGACAGAATTTTGTTTACGGAGCTAATAATTCCTTCCTAGTAACAACATGATGTAGCACTATCTCATTTTAACAGGATTGTGATGAATCATTCTTTTCAGCACTATCCTGGATTTCTTTTATTTCTTTCTTCACCAGCTTTAACATACTAACAGGTGTACTTCTTTTCCACATGCATTGCATATCAAACTAAATTTCTTGAAACTAAATTTTTAATAGAATTCAGAAGTTCTCTTTCTCTTCCTCTTCCCCTCCCTCCCCGATTCCTGATGTCCTTTATTCTTAGCTTGGATACTAACAGAGGAGTACAAAATCTACATAGGTCTCCAACTTCTGCTAGATACTCCAAAGAAAAGATGTCTGATATTTCACTAAATACAGTTCAACTGTGGAGAAAAAGAATTAAAAAAATAAATCCATCCCACCCAAAATTTACAGCAGATTAGCAAGAAAAGACAGAACCCCCCTACATTATTTAATTTAAGATTCTTAAAGCTTACAATACATGATACTACAAGATATGTAGTAGACCTGAGCAATTAGGTCTGCAATAACATCAATGGTGTTGTGTAGGCATGCCAACTCACAGAGCATACTAATGTTCATAAGGTACTGTTCAACCTCAGACATCCTATGTATCATACAGCAGTCAAAAAGCCCTAGTGCAAACATTCACAAAAGCCAGGCAAGGTCTGGAAATTGGCACAGTCATATAGGCATGTTGTTAATAGGTGATAAGAACATTCCTAAGATGAAAGAACTAAAAATGAAACTAGTACATCTGTCAGGTCTTCTTTAGTAGCTGCTAAATTGCATGGCAAGGAACACAACAACAACAACTGCTTTTTCCTTTTAGTAAACTTGTTATGAGAAGATGCAAGTGAGCTCAGACCATTCTTTGGCAGTGCTTCTCAAGTGAGCTTATGAGCTGCAGATCAAGCTCATAATTCCTTCTTCTTTTAAGTTTAAGACTTAAGCACTTAATGGGAAGTAAGAATACCTCACACGCAGGAAAACTGGATCCTGTCTTTCACTCCAAGTCAGTCAAGCTAGAAAGTAGTCTCCAGGGAGAATGCTGAAAGGCTGTACAGACTATCCCAGATGGCAAACTACTAACTCCATACTGATGAAATTTTGCAATATGGTAGTATTGGGCCCTTTACAGACCTCTTTCCTTAGCAGAAATGAGTAAAAAGCAGGAGCACATCTTCTGTGCATATTGCAAGGGGAAGAGTTTCCTTGTCTTGAGTATGATGTTATTAAATGCTAAAACTAATCTGAGGTGATCTAAACTAAATGTCAATTAATCTGCATAAACAGACCAAGCTCAGTAAATAAGAAAATAGTTCTAAAGTCTTGCAGCAAAAAGTAATAGAAATATTTTATGTATTAGCTCAAATGTCAGATCTAAGTTGGCTTTGCAAGGCTGAATACTTACTAGTGGAACATAACACAGAATATAAAGCTGGCTGCTGCACTAATCACAAGACCTAGTCATAGAAATCAACATTAAGAAGTATCTGAGAAAAACTGTGGAAGTATTCCTCATATGACTCTTTAACAGTGGCTGTAAGAACAATAGAACTGTTAACATTAATAGATACAGTTCTTTTGTTCTCTACTTACTTCAAAATATAACTTTATGAATCTGTTGTACTAATGTTTCCCTTATGTATATATTAGTTGACATTTCATAATGCCTGATCTTTCAGCAAAACGTTAGTATATCTACATTGCAACATACATGTCATCCACTTACTCTTCCATACATGTTAATAGTCATGTAGACTAATGTTCTGTGAAGGATTAGTCTACTAGTTTATAGAAACCAATTTCACTGGAAATAAGGAAAATATCATCTTTTTAAATGCACTGTGGCCAACTAGTGGGGGGAAAACAGTGCTCATGCATAGTATCTCTATTGTAAAGCCTAGCATAGCATCTTAAGACTATGTCAATGGTATATATATATGTTATTTATATACACATGTCTATATATAGATCTCTACAGGGAAAAAATGTTAAAAAGGAGCAAAGACCGAAGCAATGGGAAGAACAGCATAGTTTCAAATAGGATCAAAAGTCAATGGAACAAAATTGCTAATCCTGGAGAACAGAAAAACAGGAAAAAGGACTCTTCCTCATTAAAAATATTTGACCATCCTACAAAACAAAGCTTTGGGAGAGAAAAATCAACAGGTCTCTGTTTTGTTCCACAAACTTGATGACTTGCGAAATGTCACTGTATTGCTTTTACCTCAGTAGCCTGGTCCATAGCACTGAAAATGGTACCAGGATCACAAGAAAATGCTATGGGCTGTCTGTTCCTGAGAGGCTACTAAAAAGTATATAACAGATCAGCAAGATGTGAATCAGAAGTCTAGACTACCTCTGTAGGTGGCCTCCCAGCTGAAAGCATCCACTTACAAAAGGCAAGAACTGTATTTTCTTTACTATTTTTCTACTTTTTCTGCTTGTCAGAAAAATTATAACTGTTTAATTGACAGATGTACATAAAATTAAGGAAGACTGTAACCCTTTCTTCCCTCTCTGGTGTGGCTGATAAAAGAAGAGGGTACTTTTAGCGATAAATCATAGCTTAGCACTGTACACTGGTTTGGTGTTTTTGTGCCTTATCTTATGTACATCTTAGTTATAAAGATACACAAATAAATATCTAATAAAGATTTATAAACTCAAGCACATGTTTTCTTTTGCATTTTCTATGGGGCACTGCGTATGCCACACGTCTGTGCTCAAACCCATTTAACTGGTCTGCATTAACAGTCATGTTAACAATATTAGCTTTCCAGCCCTTTTTGGTTTGCTTGAATTAATCACCATGCTTCCTGCTTCCTCCAGCTTCCATAGACTTCAGTGGTGAAAATTAAAGATTGTTTACCTGAAAGCTATTCTTAAACTTATACAAAGCTATTAAAATCTAGAAGATGAGGATTTAATGAAGAGATTACCTGTATGGGTAGCCATGGTATTTGGAGCGAAATATTGACAACAGGAAGCTGAAGAAAAAGACCACCAGACCCAGGCCTACCAGACATATTACTGGAAAGAAAATAACTTTATTAGCACATAAAAGATTTAAAACTGGAATATCTACAAAGAATATTATTTATGTCAATCATTTACGGAGAATTTTGACACAGTTAAATATAAAAATGTTACTGCCTTGACTACTGAAGCCCACTATCTTCTGGCAGGATTTCAAACACATATGGAAATAATATTTATGAAGAAAAAATAACTTGTCAATGTGAATATATTTTCAAGAAAAAAGAGCAGCGATTTGCAACTTAAATGTATGTGGATGCAAACACCCTACTGCTGATAATGGTTTTAATAACCCTGTAAATTATACATATCAAGCAATGTAATTTCAGGTATTTGGTTGTTCTTTTTGGAAAACAAATTACATTTAGAAAAATATCCCTTGACTAATGGAATTGTGTTCTCTCTAGTTAACCATCTAAGGCTCAAGTAACAGCAAAGGCAGTTTAGTAACTGATTTATCTAGTTCTTAGTGGCTAAAACATTTTACTGTTGTAAGTTCCAAGGCTGGTAGCCGAATCAATTTTTACTCTTAACTTGAAAGCAATATAAATCTTTAGATTTTGAAGATAAATAACAATGACGTAGACCTTCCAATAGCATCCAGATGCAAGCGTTTTGAGCCCTTTCAGGCAAAGAATGAATTAGCAAAGGAAATGCTTAAATTAACAAATAAAATTTGGAACACCAATTGGCACCCTGTGTAATAATAGCATAAAACCTTTTGGATCATGATAGCTTGCTCAATTGCATGTAAATAAAAAAAAAAGGGAACATGTTACAAGCTGATGTATATAATTGAGATGCAGCTCATCTACATTAGATAATGTTTTGGTTCTAGTGAGCTACTTTGATTTTAAAAGCTTCTCTTCTTATACTATTCCTACTTTAACCAAACCTTTGCTATGTAATCACAATATTCATGCTTCAAAAGTGTGCTGGCTTTGAGTGAAGGATGAGCAGCCATGAAGCCGGGGAAACTGACAATTATGCATTTTTTCATTAAGTGACCATGTGGAAAATGACATACGTCAATTGAAATATAAAATTTCTGCAGTTATTTTGAGAAAACTAGCCAATCTTATAAATACACTTCATTATAAAGAAATCATCACTCATAAATATGATTTCAAAGCACGGATGAATAAATTGCGAAGCATGAACAGTGCAAGGCAGGTACACGGAAAGCATTCACATAACGGCCACAAGCAGAAGAGAGTCTGAATTTGTACTGAAGCCCACTGTTATTTCGCTGTGTCCATGTTCGCAGACCCAGATCTCAGTCGTGATCTAAGATCATATTCCAATTAAACTCATGTTACTGTCTCTTTTGACATCGCTATTAAAGCCAGATACTGTAAAAGATATTCAGAATTAAATTATACATCTACAGTTCATTGAAGGAGACCCTCAAATCACTATAGATTAGAGATCTCTAGCCAACATTCAACCAGCTATTATGAAGAATTATAGAATGCTTTTATAGAAAATAGTTGGCCAGCCCTATCTGCAATACCGTGTATTACACAGAAGAAGCTAAAGAACTGATCTAGAAAGACAGGGGAAGCAGCATAGGAAGTCTGCTATCTTTCAAAGGTCTTCAAGGCCTTATATGAGAAAAAGAGTAAGTGGCAGGGGATATGAAATAACATATTATAAAAGGTACAAAGGCAGATGGGCGTATTTGTTTCAGCCTATGTTATACTCAGTAAAAGTTTGTTCGACGTAACAGTTAGGAAGTTTAAATCTGGATAAAATACTTTCATGTTGTGTGCTTATGCAATTCATTGCCAAAAAATCTTGCAATTATTCTGAATGACAACAACATTCAGAAAAACATAAAACTTGCACTTCAGGCTAAGAATCTTTACACATTCCAGATTAGGATATGTTCTGTACTACATCTACTGTTGGGCTTTCACCTTCCTCTGGAGACATGATACTGGCAAAGCGTACAAGTAAAAGCATCTTCACACTCCTTTGGATGTTGTCATCTTAAGCATCTTGAATGCCTAAATTAATTTTGAAAACAATGTTTTGAAACTCTTGTTCTTTACGTCGCTGACTTTCAATATAATTCAAGAGCCAAAAAGCATTTATCTCCACTACTCTACGCAATGGAGATACTGTGTCAAGCTGTACCTTGGCCGAGTATGCTTAAAACAGTTTTTTACTGTTACAAATTCGTGTGAATGCAGTTTTACCAACAGATTTTTTATACTCTACTCTTCTCCACCCCACAAAAGGTAAAAATTGGTTTAAGGTAGAGACCTTCTGAAAACATAATCTGATATTCATTTGTAATTTCTCGATGTCTTCTAATTGTCTAAACATTGTCTCAGTTGTACTTTGTCTAAACATTGTCTCAGTTGTACTAAATAACTTACTTCTCCTTTTTCCAACATCCCCTTTGGATGTAGCAGCTTCATTCAGGAGTACCATTCCCATGGTGATAGCAGCATCTGTATCGCCATTGTTAAGGAAAACAGCAGATGTGTGGATACCTCAGAAAGCCACAAAAGTACATCTACGAACTAAAGCTTTCAAGTTCATAAAATGAAAGAAAGTATTTATATATAAAACTGCATATCGCAATCTGTACTGTACCAATACACTCACCTGTGGCAAAAATGTGTAGTAAGATTTTCCTTTGTGCATTCTAGATAAAAAAGGAAAGAAGGTTCAAAAAGCTTTAAAGGACAAGTTGTCAAGTAGGACACACAAATTTTGGACAGTTAAGGAAATAGCTATTCCCCAATATCTTACAATATTCTGTATATTGGTAGTAAAGGATTTTAAAAAATTAAAACTGTAAGAACCAGAAATCATTCAGTGTTATTGCATACAACTCATTGGTTATTTGATGCAAACTGAAGCAGTTGGACTGCTTTATCTTCCTCTGCTTTTAGATAAGACATTAACTCCCTCTTTAGTGTCATATTGCTTAATAGTTTAGCAGAGAAACATCTCAGAGGCAAAGTCCTCAGTCACTTTGTGTTTTATTGTCTCATCATAACTGTTACAAATGTGAACAAGTACATAATGATAAAACAATTTAACTAATTTAGCAAGATCTTAAACCATTCACTTAATTGTTTATTTGAAACTGTGTACACAAAAAGGAATGGTTACTACTGTGCATAACATCTGTTCTGAAAAGGACGCATGCCTGAATGCCATACTGAAGCGGGAGTGCATCATGGGAGCTGTATCTCACAATTTCAGGAAATAGGAACTTCACCAGAGTGAACTGATTCATCAATAAGGTTGGATTTTTAAGCATTACTTACCCCAGGGCTAGGTAACAGGATGACTACAAACTTTAAGAATAAGTAGATGTTTCTATTTACGCACACAGATAATTCACGGGAGATACTTCAAACATGCTACATCCATAAACAGTATCTGCATCCTGTAACATTATACTTGCACTAATCCTATCAATCTTCATATTAACATTTTTCATGTTAGAAATGTTCAAAATTAGACCAAAATGCTCAGACATCTGAAATTTCAGTTATACAATTTCAATTAAGCTGAGCCTGAGCAAAAGGATTTAGAAATGTCAATGCTAACATCGTCACACTTCATCAGAGATTAACAGCCTGATTCAGATTTGAGACACACAAATTTCATATACATAGAATGAGAAAAGTCAAATGAAGAATAACAGGATTAAAAAAAGCAAACACCAATGGTGAAAGGAGGCAGATGCCAATAGGCAACATCAAGGAAATGTAAGTTTTAACACCACCTCTTCGATATAGATGTCTACCTACAGTCCTAAATTAGACAGTAATTAAAAACACATTAGTAGCCCAAATTACTTTCTCACACATGCACAAAGTATAAGGCAGAGGGTCATATGAATAAATGGTTATATTCAAGTTTTCCAGAAGCGTACTACTGGACTTTACAAAATATTTAAAAAAAAATTTGCAAAATATTGTGAAAAAAACCAACCCTGGAATCCACAAGACTATACAAATTGGGAAGGGAAGGCAACAATTACTTTCTAAAAATTTTGCCTGTTAAGATTCAGATTCATGAGCATAAAAGACTGGAAATGTCCTGTGCTACTGCTATGCTTCAAGTAGGAAAAAGAATTGGAAAGAACATCCTGAGAATCATTTGGTTCTCTGCTTTCAAAAGTTACAAAAGCATAAAAATGAATTGAGGAAGCTGCAACAAGAAGGGGTGAGAAAAAAAAAAATCCACATCTATTTCTAACCTATTAAGAAAAGCCCCTAATATAGCATTATCTAATCACTTTATTTTACCAATCCCTCACTTAGATTTATAGTCGTGTTTTTGTTTTTAGTTTAACGGAGTCATGGGAAGAAAACAGCCCCAAGATGTGAGGGTAACTCACCAGACCCTCTCAGGGAAGTGCTACTTTTTGCAAAGGTTTTGGACTGCTTTGTAAATGGAATTTATTTGCTTGATTATCTCACATAATATTGCACATAATGTGGTCCTTTGCTATTTCCCTTACCTAGTTGCTTCTGAGAAACAAACCAACCAACCAACCACACAGTAAAAAGCTGTTTGGCAGACAACCATTCTGTAACTGAGTTCCTATTTTCTTACCAGACCACGAGTTTAATTCACTTTTCTTACCATCAGGAATAACAGCCTCACAAAAAGTAACTGTTTGCTCTGCAACTGAGAATTTTAGATCTGTAACCAGCTGAACTGTGCTGTTTTTTTCCCCTCTCTTTTGGAGTCTCACATCATTACCCCTAAAGCTTCCCTCACATTGTCACTATTTTTGCTTCAGTTGTTGCTTTCTAACTTTAGTCATCATTGTTGAGCTTTCAGCCTCACTGGTTGCCTTTTAGCTTCAACAATATCAGCTTCATAACTTCACACTCTAACACTGAGCATGTCACTTGCCTCAGCTCTGTGATGTTGAAGTAAAAATTCAGTCTTACTGAGTTGTGATTTCAATGCAATAATTAGCTTTTTACCACAGAATATATAGCTTGTTACTATTTTTCGCTCCTGTTTCTAACACTGTATGTTACGTCTTTACAGTATTTTGATATTCTACAAAAGAAAGCAACAGTCCTAGCTCTGAAAACAATCTTTTACAGTATCATATTTCTCTAGCAGTGCGGAATGTAAAATTTTAGCAAGTGGTTACTTGGACAGTTTTCCATCTGCAAAAAATGAGATGGCATTAAAAGATGTACTTATTTTCTAATTCCTCTTTATGTCCCTCACTATGCATTAAGAAACTACGCTGAATAGATGAGGGGAATGTGGCACTCAGGTAAATCATGGCTAGTAAATGTTTTAAATTCAGATGCTCATGTTTTCTGATAATTGTATCCCTCTGTAGCATTTTTTTTTTCTGTGTAAATCCAGTTATATGTCTTCTCAAATTTGGAATGATTTCACTTTTACATATTAAACTTCTGCTGCTCCTTTTCCCAGCTGGTACATGTTTTTCATAGAAATTGACAACATATATTATTTAGTTAGTGTATTTCAAAAGGTTCTGAATGTTCTGATACATGAAGAGGAACAGTTTTAAAGCAGGATAAAAAAGACAGTGATCATCAAAATTTGTAAGATTATTCAGAAAATGATCAGCTGTAAGAGAGCCCTGCGAAAATCAAGATGCCTGATCAGAAGTATTAAAAAAACCCACAACATCAAACCCAAACCCAAACCAAAACAAAAAAGATTGGATCAGTAAACTCCAGAATGATAGATACCCTACAAAATGAAAGTGATTACCAGTAAATTCTGGTTACTTTTTATTAGCATACTTTAATAGAAAAGTTAATCACTGTTAATTCCAGCCAGAATGCCCAAAAGGAAGAAAACCTGACAGTTAATAAGTTTATTAATGTGATATATAATTTATATCTTTACTTCACAAGTTTAGTCCTAATCAGTACTGAGTGGGGAAAAAAAGAAGGAGAGAAAATAGTTTGACTAACACTTGGTTACTTTTGTGAAAAAAGTTTGGTGGTCTCATTCACATTCTGCTGGATTTCTGCCAAGAGTACAAAATCCGGCACTAGCATTATACACAGAAAGAAACAACTACGTTTTAGTTGCAGATCATGCAGTTGCTTAATAACACATGAGCAAGAAAAACTACAGAACAAAATATTCATCCACTCAAGTCTGTGCTCAGTTTACTGTTAACTAAAATGGGGATAGATAATCACACAAACTTTAAATGCTTCTGGTTCACTTTATCATACATCGAACAAAGACAAGCACATACATTTTTTGTGAAGGTGTAATATGATCAACAGGAAAATCTATGGTGTTTTTTCTTCTCTCTTTTTTTTTTTTTTTTTTTTCCCCCTGGGGTGATGATTAGGAAATGGGAAATTCTTTGCTGGCCCCGTACAAGGGGGGCATATTTGGCTAACTGAGAGAGGTATTTGTGTTAACTTTTTCCTACTAATACTTAAACCTCTAAAATACCTGCTATAATTTCAGAAATATTGACCACATTACAGGTTCTTTATCTGAACCATTTCCATGTGGATTTAACTTTCAACTTACATTTGAAGAATCCAAGCATAACGTGCATTCTAGTCATCCTATTTAGGACATACTCTTCAGCTGCATGCAGTTCTTGAAAACAAGGTATTAGCCGCTTTCCCCAGCTCAAGAATCTGATTTTTTTATCACAGGCTGAAGAAACTAATGAAGACAAAAAGTATGGCTCTGCAATGAAACAGGTCTCATGGTTTCTTTCAAGGCATCGTTGCTTCAGTTCAGGAAACAATGAGCAATGATTCTAATATTCCACTTATGCTCTTCAATGTGCAATCAATTCTCAATTAGACCATAACCATCCCAGTGGATGATTCAACAGGCCTTGAGGGCTGAGGAAGGAGACATGTTTAAGATACCAATCGCTGTATGTCTCATCTCAGTGAAGAAGGATGACTCCTAACTCAGAAGTTGAAAAAGTGGAGCATAGTCTGAAAATTTATTTGAATATGAATTTAATTGAAGCATGAATTGTACACAATCAAGATCTCCTTCAGTGTTTTTTAATGGCCTGAAATCTAGTTGTACTGATACTCACAATAACCCTGAACATTCAGCTTAAAACCTTCTGGCTTCAGCTACACTAAATGGCTTTTCAAGAATTTTAGGAGTTACTACATGAGTCTAGGCACTGGAGTTCCGCTCAACTCCTTGAAATATGCAACTCACAACAGTGAAGTAGCTGGAAGTTTGCATTTCAACCATTTAAATGCCAACCAAACCACACCACTTTCCTTTTTGATGCTTTTTCATAATTTTTACAAAGCAGAGAATCAATTTGATACTAATATAGAATCTTTTCTAGAAAAAAAGTTTCTTTATTATTCATTCGATTAGTTTCAGCTTCAATTTATGAGACTGTCCTTCTAATTTTATGAGACTGTCTTTCTAATCCACAGATAATCTGATGGAACTTGTCCCTCTAAGAACTGATGCTCTTAGACACCTGAGAATGGAAAGGCCATATAAAAGCTTCAGGAGAAGAGAAAGACTCTGGAATCCATTTTAATTCAACTGCAACAAAGTAGCATAGAGATATCTGACTAAGTTTGTGCTAAATCACTAATCAAACATTCAGGGGGTTCCAGCCTGATTTACATCCTAATTATTCATATTGGTGTCATCTTTTAGGATCACCTAAAACTAACTCTGGGGAGATTATTTTTACATTTATTATTTATGACATTTTTGGTTTTGTAAATTACATCTGATGGAGTATCAGGGTTAGTCCTGTCCATCTCGCAAATTCTTAAAGTGTGGTTTGCCACTGTACAAAATGAATATTTTTTCCTAACCTTACTTACATTTCATCATTTGTCTCTACAAATTTTCTTGCCTAGAGACATACAAATTACAGAAGTATACACATCTCCAGAACAGATAGATGTATAACAGTACTTTACTTTCCTTAACGTTAAGCATACCAGAGATTAAAATAATTGAATGAATTTTTCTTAATAGCTTCATTTCTTAACTTTTAAACACAGATACATTGCCTAAAACAAACTCTATTTGAGCTATTTATAAGTATTTATGATGCTATATAATTTTCTCTCACTATTCTAACACTTTATTCCAAACATCTACCTTATTTTCAAGCACTTTATTTCAAACACTAGACCCAGTATGTTGTCTCATCTGTTTGTTAGTACACACTTGATACTTCAGCATGCACATACACCATCTCTCTCACTTTCTCTAAGCACCTATAAATCTTTTTAAGAATATCACACATTCTTTTTCTATATCATAAATAATCATCCGTATGACTCTAGGCTGGCATTATACTTTTCTTCATTGTTAAAGTCCTGTGCAGTATCTTAATAGACACAGTTTATTCTTAGCTGAATGCACTTGAGGACTATTCAATTTAGTAAAAGCTATCTGTGGATCCAAAAGGTAAAACATTTAACTTTGGACTATGTTTCTGCATCTTTTAGCCACTCAGACAAATATGTTTCTTAACAATTATTAATTGATGCCTAAAGAAACCCTTAAAAATGCTGTTGTCTTCAGCCTGCGGTCAGTGAAAGCCTCTTGGTCTGTGGACTAGCAGTCAGGTATTTGCAAAAGGCAAATAAAAATGGGGCAATTGCCAGAGCAACCAACAGCTAAATTTGTTTTGCAGGTGTCTGCACTTCCATTGGAAAATTTTAGAGCCAGAAATTGAAAATGGTTGAAAATCACTGAACTACAGAGTTGGTGATTTCGTACAGAGGACACAGGCCATATTTGAAGGTAATTCACCAAATCCAGTATCATTCCATTAACTGATGAAAGAGAATTATGTTGTATGTTGCATTGACAAATGCCCAGCTGTAAATTTAAGGTCTCGGTGTATCTCTGACATCTAAGAGACTTTAGTATCTTTCTTAAAAGGTCATATTACAAATTATTTTAAGGCCAAGCAGTAGGAGAATGAGGTAATGGAAGGAAATTTCTTGATTTTTCCAGCTATCACCTCCTTATGCTTCAATACAGTTAGGAGGAGTCAGGCAGCTTCCAGAAGAGCCAGAAGAGCAAGGTTAACAGACAGTACAGGTGGATAATGCAAGTAAAGAATAGAAAACGTGCAATATGTTTTGCTGCTTTGGACGTTGATTTCCATAGTTAATTACGAAGCATGCTTAAATATGCTATAATTTTCTCCTTTTAGTTCTATCTTTTTCTACTATGGTGTTCTTCCCTTTTTTCTTAACCTTAAGATCAAGCATACAACCACCTTATCTCACTGCTTTAGTTGTCATCATCATTTGCTTTTACGTAACCTCTGGGGAACACAATTTGATTCCATTATGCACGACTGATAAAGTCTTACTACCGAGAGCTAAATGAGTATTATTCTACCGCCTTTGACTCAAAATTTCAGGTTCTTATGCTTAGTGACTTTGCACGAGCCTGACTGACACACAGAAAGACATCTCCCATTTAAATTCATTCTGTGGGTAAGTTTCCTTACGCCAAAGAAGAACTTAATACACTTCATTTAAATTCACTCTGTAGGACAGGAAATGTCTTTCATAATAGGTGTAATTTTAATGCTACAGAAAAGATTTGTCGTCTTCTTCGTAACCAATCAAATTTCTTTTTCCTTCTCAATCAACATCTCATATCCACCTACACAGCTGTCACATTACACTCTGCCTTGGGAATTCAGATTAACAAACTGAAAAGACATTTCCATTTTTACTTAGGTGCATATGTTTTATCAGCATCAAAGTTAACTAAGTTTAATAGTAATAATGAGAAGAATTATCAGGTTAATAGTAACTGTTAATTCCTATAATAATGGTTTAGATTTCTCTCCTGTACAGCAAATAATTTGCTTAATAACTGAAACTCTTTTGATAATGAAAATATTTACTGTAACTTTTAAACTTACTCTGTGTAACAAAGATTCGCTGTTACTGCAAAAGGAAAAAAAATATGACACATTACATCCAAATCAGTTTTATTTCTCCAGGGAATGACATAAAAACTTGACGAAAATTATTATTCCTTATCTTTCTCGCTGTACCTTCACACCCAGAGCCGTATTTACAGCTCAACACTGCATGCTTCAATGGCTGTTCGGTTTACAACAGTCAACATACTCTATCTGTATTCAACTATAGTTAATTACAACAATAATACCAATTGTGCAGTTTACTTCACATTGTTCCTCTTAGAAAATGACAGCTCTTAATTCCACAGTTATCTCTCTTCTGCCTCTATGTCTTCTTTGTAACTCTATCCTCGCTAACTCTAGTAACAGTACTTCAATATCCTTGTCTTTAGTTCTTGTTCCTTGTCTCTCCAAGAATGTTGAACTACTCTGCACTTTTTTTTTTATAAATACCTGATCATTTCCGCTGACTCTTATTATCTATGACCCCATTTCTGTCAGGAAAGGGTTGTAAGAATAGACATCAGCAGCCTGGAACATCATCTGCATGAGGAAGGAGTAGAATTTTTCAACTTGGAAAGAAGAAAAGAAAGAGAAATCTATATGGTGAATTCTATAAAGCCTCACACATAAGGAAAATGGCAAAAAAAAAGGACTATTTCCCATGACTTTCTTTAATAAAGTCACACAATACAGTTATTGTGCAAATTTTAGGCTAAAAAACCACCCTAAAGGAGTAACTTCTGCATACTACATGAAGTTAACACTGAAAATTCATTGCTATAGAATGTTGTGCCATAATTACTTCAAAAAAGGATTAAAAAGAAATAATAAAGTATTCATTGGTGGGTAGGAGCTACAATATTGTGTATGCTAGATCTGGTTCAAAAATCCCTAAATGATTGATTATGGTTGGATGTTTGGTTTTTCACAATCCTTCTCTATCTCCTTAACAGTCATCGCTGCACTTATACACATGGATGTAAACTGTGATGATAACTTGAGTAGATGCTAAACTTGCTTGTTAAATCATAATGTGTTTAGATATACGCTCTTTTTATGTGGTAGAATTAGATATCTAGCCAACAAAAGATTGTCTTACCAGGATTACTCATGTGAACAAAGTTATTCATCTCTGTAAATTATGCAGTCCTAGGGTCCTCAGAGATATTCAAACTCTTCGGAAGCAAAAACCTTGCATTACAGGCTGCACAATGTCTAGCATGTTGATAGCTCCGCATAACTTACTGCTTTCATATCCATTTAACAAGAAAAGGTTTCTGTTTAGATAAAATCTATTCCTTGCTCCTATTTTAAATAATGTTTGTTTGTGCAGTCTGCCATATTTATTCTACAGCAGTTATAAGTCCATTTCTGTGATGACTTTTTGATAACTTTTCTACTTCACAAGAACATCCCAATATTGATATAATTCTACATAACCCCCCAAATTATTATGTGTATAAATTACACCCAGTTGCTTGAAGCTGTGATCATCAGGCTGATGTAGGGATAAATACCATTATATATTACATAAAACTTCTTTCTCATTTGCAAATGATAACAAGGTTGTGTTGCTCCTGGGAAGGAAATCAAAGTTGGTCAATTTCAAAGAAAACTGCAAGCAGATATTTAAAAGACCATTTTTAAGATATTTTTATGGATGATTAAATGTAACCTCAAATTAAATTTATACCTAACTGTTATTCAGTATTACTTTTTCACTGGAAATAAATATTAAAGCATTCTCTCTGTGCCAAAAAAAATTTTTTTCCCTGCCAATCTGTGGCTAGGAGAGAGCTGTAAAGTAGCATTAATAGGCAATAAAAAAGCTAAAACATAATGGATCTCATTATTCCATCCCACAGAATGTTCATTTTTGAATGGAAACATCACTGAAGACTCCACTAATTCTACAAGGCTGGTAAAAAATCCAAAGGGAAGCCAAAATCTTATGACAGGCAAGATTGTTACACACACCAGCATGAGCCATGAATTGCAGCTTGGGAGGTTCAGACTGGATGCTAGGAACAACTTAACTTCTGTAACTGCCCAGAGAGATTATGCAATCCCCATCCTTGGAGTTTTTAAATACTTGCACTAGACAAAGACATGGAAGACCAGATCCAGTGTAGGTGATAATCCTGCTTTAAGAGGAAGATTGGAGTATGTGATCTTCAGAGGTCCCTTTCAACCAACATTTATATGATTTCCATGATTATTTCTTGAAGTTAACTCTCCAAGACAAAAGAAAGGGGAGCCAAATAACAACAAAACCGAATAGCAGTCATGTTGTCAGCATAACACAAACCCCTCAAAGTTTTGGAGTAGTAATAGCCTGAAAGTCACAGAAGTATATAATATAAAAGCACCATCATATCCAACAATGTTCTTTCACTGTTCTTTGCTAGGTGCTCACCCACAAGGACTTTTACTAGCTCAGGAACAGTTTTGGATGTCAGCTCTATGTCTTTGCTCCATACCCGAGGTAACAGGCTGTTCCTGAGTGCCACCTGAGTGACTGAGCAGGCCTCAGTGTGTGTGCAGAAAAGCTTATCAACTCTGGATCAGCTTGAGCATAGGCAACCAGGTACTTTGTACTGCATTCCTACTAACAGGAAAATTGCATTGGGATGCCATGCCAACTCTGTGGATTTGGATAAACTACAGTTTAGATAGATGAGATCTCTGTCTTAGTAGGGTGGAGCTAAACTGTTCTGGACTAAAATGCTCCTCAAACAAGTATAAAGGCACTGATGCCATGCTGTGCTGGAGTTTGACTGGAGTTGCCTCTGTGCTCAGCCAGCTGGGTGTCTCCACACGCTCCGGACCACACAACCGTTTCACCTCAAACAATGCAGTCTAGAACTAGCTTGGGCAAGTGAGTCTGAAAGATCTAGAAATCCTCATTTCATAGGGTAAAAAGAATATCAGAGTTATGAGGGCTACTACTTACATAAAGGACTGTTACTCAGTGTGTTGGGTTTACGTGGCCAGGTTTTGGTAGTGGGGGGGGCTACAGGGGTGGCTTCTGTGAGAAGGTGCTAGAAGCTTCCCCCATGTCCGATAAAGCCAATGCCAGCTGGCTCCAAGACAGACCCGCTGCTGGCCAAGGCCGAGCCCATCAGCGATGGTGGTAGCGCCTCTGGGATAACAGAGTTAAGAAGGGGAAAAAAAAACCTGTGCAACAGCAGCCAGGAGAGAGGAGTGAGAATATGTGAGAGAAACAACTCTGCAGACA
>NW_008824243.1:2053902-2092418 GCF_000699105.1 Pygoscelis adeliae
ACCCCGTGGAAGGGACCCACGCTGGAGCAGTTTGTGAAGAACTGCACGCAAAGAAAGGACTCACATTGGAGAAGTTTGTGGGGGACTGTCTCCCATGGGAGGGACCCCACGCTAGAGCAGGGGAAGAGTGTGAGGAGTCCTCCCCCTGAGGAGGAAGGAGCAGCAGAGATAATGTGTGATGAACTGACCACAACCCCCATTCCCCATCTCCCTGTGATGCTGGTGGGGAGGAGGTAGAGAACTGGGGAGTAAAGTTAAGTCCAGGAAGAAGGGAGGGGTGGGGGGGAAGGTGTTTTAAGATTTAGTTTTTATTTCTCATCATCCTACTCTGATTTTGATTGGCAATAAATTAAATTAATTTCCCTGAGTTGAGTCTGTTTTGCCCGTGACGGTAATTGGTGAGTGATCTCTCCCTGTCCTTATCTTGACCCACGAGCCTTTTGTTATATTTTCTCTCCCCTGTCCAGCTGAGGAGGGGGAGTGGCTTTGGTGGGCACCTGGTGTCCAGCCAGGGTCAACCCACCACACTCAGTTTTTAAAAGTCTACTCAAATTTGTATTTACTATTCTGCAGCCTGGAATTCAACAAGGTCTATGGTGAAATATGGTGATTTTTTTTCTTCAATTTCTAAAAGGAAACTTCACCCACTGTATAAGATACTCTGGACTCGGTAAGATGGCCCCCATCAGCCACCTCTAAGGAGCCTCAAAATGAAACAGAACCTGGTTTGGGACTTTGGAAATGAAAGAATGCCTCCTTGTTCTGAGGAGCTTGCTTAGCGTGAGTTTTTAATGTCTTCAAAAAGTGTTAAATCTAACCCATTTCAGCTAGTCTGATCTGCTGCTAAATGCAGTATCAGTATTTTGGCTGTTAGAAAACATATCATAGAAATAAAATTAAGTACAAAAATAATCAAAATGCCTTTTTTTTGTTTAGAATTGTTTTACTGATGCAACATTGTACATGCTGTATTATTACAGTGACTTCCATTGTGGTACTACTAAGATGTAGTGACCATCTATTAGGACTAAAACTACTTGTTTAAGATATTATAAAAGTTTTGGGCATACACCTAGTATGTAATCAGTAACACTGTATAGATTTTACTGAATTTAATGTTGCTTTATAATATAATTAAAACTGAATATCTGACATCTTCACAAGTCCTTCTTACCCATGTCCTAATTATATAGCTACAGCTCTGGAAAAACCAGCAGATCTTTATATGGAAATCATCTAGCAGACTGGGTAGAATCACTATCTAAAAGCAAGTACAGAAATGCAATGGAAATTCATATTTTCTCATCACAGGTATTATAAATTCACTTTATAGAGAAACACAACATTTCAACATCTAGCAAGAAGTGACAACCTTGTCCTTGCTCTTACTACTACAAAGTGAAAAGAAGAACCAAATGAAGCATGTACCAGCATAGTAATGTCTTGTTTTAAAATTCAGTGCATCTTTTAAACTTTAAAGGATAAAATGAATGTACTACTGTATATCAATCTGGCATACTTTTTTTCTAATTCCCACATTTTCTATCAATGTTTCTTGGATAAACAAATAATGAAGAAACAATGAAGCAGCTAATAATTACTAGCAATACTGAAAGGATAAAGAAACATTAATTCTTTCATGCATAACTGTTAAAATCTGTCAAGATTTCATGTCACTTGTAAAATTTGTGTGACCAAAAACTCAGCTCAACAGTGTTGAGCCATGAAATGAAACCTTAGAGAATTCTTTTTGCAAGTGGCAATGAACAACCTCACTGAAAGGATCTTTCAGCCAGCTGCTTTAATGTAGTTAGCCAACTTCCCAGTTTAAAGACAGTCTCTGCCAACAAAAAGATATCACTTTCATGCCTGAGTCAAACAAAATATGTAATGAACAAAAGTTTTGTTTATTGTTAATCTTAGCTGTTTTTTGGGTTTACTTTTACCATTCTCAAGCAGCCAACAGGATTTGTTTTAGATAACAGATTTGTTTAAATTGCGGCAGTTTGGGAAAAGCAGAAAACATTAAAAAATAAATTGTGGCTATACAAAAGAAAGCATAAAGGTGACACTAATGAGATGCATACTGTCTATTATACAAGAAACTTTTGATCTGAAACATAACAGCTGTCTCTGTGTACTTTAAAAAAAATGTAGCAATTAAATTAATAATCACTGAGTTTTGACTTGGCAGTTTTCAGGTAAAGCTATTTATCTTTAACTCTCTCTTCCCAAGAAAAAGCCCAAATTTAGAAATAATGAACAAATAAATGTGCTTCCAAAACTTTAATGAATACAATGTGATTTTGAAACAACATTAATTAGGGTACGATATAAAACCTGGAGAACTGACAGAATCACAGATTGGAAGGGACCTCTTGAGATCATCTAATCCAACGCCTCTGCTCAAGCAACCTGCTAGAGCAGGTTGCCCAGAACCGTGTCCAGTCGGGTTTTGAGTATCTTCACAGATGGAGACTCTACAGCCCCTCTAGGCAACCTGTTCCAGAGTTTACCGCCCTCACAGTAAGAATTGTCTTCTTGCCTTCAGACTGAATTTCCTGTTTTTCAATTTGGGCCCACTCTTGTCCTGTCAGAGGGCACTACAAAGAAAGTCTGTCTCCTTCTTCATTCCCTCCCATGAGTTATCTATAGACATTGACAAGATCCCCCTGAGAGCCTTCTCTTCTCCAGCTTAAACAGTCCTAGCTCCCTCAGCCTCTCCTCATAGGAGAGATGCTCCAGTCCCTTCATCATCATTGTGGCCCTTTGCTGGACTTGCTCAAGTAAGTCTGCACCTTTCCTGTACTAGGGGACCCAGAACTGGACACAGTATTCCAGTTGAACTGTGAATAGTGCATTTACTCTGCAAAATATGGTCATAACTTTGAAATTAAATTTGTAATGGCTATTTACAGAGCAAATAAGGTTTCACAGGTAGCAAAATTAATATCAGGTGAATGAATGTAACGAGGCAAAACGATGCAATGACAGTGTTCTCTTTGGATAGTAAATGCCAAAGATGAGGGTAGACAGGGAAGCCAGAGGAAGGGCAGGATCTAAGCCAACATAACTTCAGGGAGAGAACAAGAGAGTAGCTATGATCATCAAACTCTGAGATCTGGATGTTACTTCAAATTGGGAAATGTTATTTTCTTCCTCTTGTTCTCCTTAGAGGAAGGTATTTGTGATGGAACAACTGTATTTTAATAGTGGTTAATGGTGACTAGAGTTTTCACTCAATGAACAAAGCTGATTAGAAGCAAGGTTTAAAGAAACCAGATAGCGTATGAGTTTGTCTTACAGATTATTGAGACATATTCAGAAGAAAAAAAAAAAAAGACCTTGCTTTGACTCAGAAAGAATGAAAGAGTAAAAGTAGGTCTCAGAGTCTTTCTGTGAGGAGACGGTCAGAATGAATGGGATTGGGTTATTTGTTTCAAGAAGTAGTAATAAACTGTTTAGATTAGGTGGAAAAAAAACCCAAACCCAAAGACTACTGGAGGACAAATCATCTTCATGCATGATTAGTAAATTTCAGTATGCTTTCCTTGTCTATTAAAAGAAATAAAATAATTTTTAACATCAAATTTTTAACTTTTATAATAAAGAGAAGAAAATTAGTTTCTGCTACTTAAAAGATAACACTGAAAGGAAAAACATTAAGATTAGTAACCAGGCATAAGAGTAACAAAGGAGATAACAAGGTACATATTAGTGAAAAGTAATGCCAGCTTTACTTGGCAGTAAATAGCAACATTGACTATTTACTTAAACATATAGTAAGTAAGCCAAAATACAATACCTGCTCAAAAGTTCAATGATATTCACTGTCAGAGCAATTTTATTTAACAGCACACTGTGCCTCAGCTTGCTTTTTTTCTAGTCATCACCAGTTTGAAGGATACTCAGCAGAAGAATGATATGTGATTCTGCAACAAACTGAGCCTGACTGCTTCCATGTATGTAACTCTGTAAAATAAAAATAAAAACCAATCCTCTTTAAAACAAATAAATCCATTGAAAATGGCACAATTGGATATGTGAGAATCAAAATAAAGCCTGTTTTGCAGAAAAAAATACAGACAGAAACAGCGACAAGTTAACAGCACAGTTTATGTATGTATGTTTAGTAAAAAGTGTTAAAAACAGCAATTTAGGCAAAGCACATATATACAGTGAATGTAATGTTTCATACACGAGTGCATTATGCTGGACTCTTTTTCACACTGCTGCTAGTGTGGAATAAAGAACATGCATTTATTTGCTCAGGAGATATAATTTTTGAAAAGGGAGGTGATGAAATCAAGGACAAGCCTCAGCACGGTTTTTACAAAAGTGAAAACTGAACCTTGCCTTTAAAAAATCATTCTACTTTAGTCTTACTCAGATTGAGTGAAGTTTCTTCACACTAAGTCTATTCTATCTGTCTCCAAGAAGGTACAATTGTGTCCATAAAAAATCCTAATTCATAAAATGTCTTGTTTATATGGAATTGTAGTAAATGCAATCACAGTTGTTAATTAGTAAAAGTAATAGTCTACTTTTTTCCTCCCAAATAATTATTGTTAATGGGCTCATTCTGTACATTTATTATCAAGAACATATAGCATATTATTCAGAAGTTGTTAGTGTGTATTGTTAACTAGCTATGATAGCAAAAAAGGAAGCAAAACTTTGAAGGACTGCAAACGCACAAAATGAGGGAGATTCTCTTCCTCTACTACATCAATTACAAACATCGAGTATAGCTTGTCATACTATTCTATGTGAAATTAAATATATCTATGTTCTCAAAGTATTATTTATATGTATTCTTCTTAGGCATAGATACAATTTTCACCCCAATTAAATAAAAAGAAAAATGCTCACTCCTATTAAGGTAAAGAAAAAGGAAACTTTTTGCTCTCCTTATGGATTCAGGATTTTGTTAGTTTGTCTATTTTTTAACTCATACGCTTTGCTTTAATTCATTTTACTCTGAATAATTCTGCCTGAATACCATCCTTGTAAAAATTCAGAACAATTCAGATTTTAAATACTCTGATGCTTCAGCATACAAAAGAATGCCTTCATCCACACTGGTTAGATTCTGGTTGATGCACTGTCAAAACATGCAGTTCATAAGATATGATAAAAGTTTTTACTCAGTAGATGGTTATCTATTGTTTTCAAAATTCCATTATGTTATTCTCATTCAAATAACCAATTCAAAGCTAAACTAGGCAAGAACTTCATGTATCTAAAGATTCCATCTCTCAAAGAAGACATCTTTTGTTTAACAAGATAAAAATCACTGATCTCATAAGAATATCTCATTACAGTATGATATGACGACGAGCCAATCTGTATTTCTTGATTTTTTGCAGGGCCCCTTCTGAATCTTACTAAGGCTATGTACACACACACATATGCAAAACAAAGGAAGGCAATAGGACTATTTCACACTAACAAAAATTAATAATTAAGTTAAAACACTTAATAGATTGTGTACTCTGACTCAGTTGTGACCACAGTCCTGCGAATAGTGACCCTCTGTCATTATTTCTCATGCAGCTAAAGCAATATATATATACGTAGGCATACATATACGCTCGCAGGATCTGGATTCAAGTGTGCCTAACAAATGGTAAACATCTATTTCTTCTCACAATCATAGCACCAAGTTATAGTCTAAAGCTTACAATGATTACAATATATACTTTATTTGTTAATACAATGTGAACTGAAATTAAAAACGGGCCTTTCATCAGAAAAGAGTAACAGGGTCTAGTAGCACTATTTAGTTATTAAGTACCTATATGCATTTATACATAATCCTTACTATTCTTTCTCTACACACATGCTAAATTGTGTAAAAATGCACATTGGGAACTAAAGAAATACACTCTATGTTGAAGAGATAACATTATTATCACCGATTAACAAAACTGGTTGTCACATGACTCCTAAGACTATAAATGCTTTCTGTGTTTGTAAAACATTTAGATGAGAGATGTCATTTTTATTGATATGCTTTACACTTTCTTAAAGGTAATTATTTTTCTCTTTCTCTTTATGGTAGCAATTTAATTCACCATAACACCATTGAAGGAACAGAATCCAAAATATGTACATAAACACATACATATGCAGAGACTATATAGAGAAATCATTCCTTTCCTCAAAATAGTTTACCGACATTCAATTGTTTAGCTTTTTCCTAATAGGGAGGAAGAGTCTCACCTCCAAAAAAAGTAAATTTTATGCTACTGCTTCTGATGACATAAATCTGTCCCACACTGGGGAGGAATCACATTTTAGGTGCTAGTCGTCATCACCCAGCATAGTAACTTTGTTTAAAAATATCACTAAAGTTCGTCTGACTTCTGGTTTCACTTGGGACTATCAAATAACTACAAAGAATTTTGTTAATGAAACAGGACAGTTTCATAACTATCTAGCTGTCAAACCCGTACATTGATGATGTTTTTAAAAATGCCAGCAAATATGCTCTCAACTCTGAAAATTTCAAGCATAATTTTTCATTAGTTATTCATACTTGAAAAATTGACTGAAAAATTCTCAATCTGAGGATGATTAGAGTTCGCAACAGGTAAACCCAGTTTGCAATGCTGTACATGTAGACTACTTAAACTGCAAAGCTGAAACAACACAAAGACTAAAAGCTCTAAAACTAATTAGATTATTAGTCCTGTCTACCTGAGAAGGCAAGTTTTTATATGTTACAGCAGTGGTATGGTGATTTGATCTAATCTGCTAGCAGGGTTGGTATCACAATGATATAAAAAGGCTATTGGAAAGACATTCTCAATCAGAAATCTTTGCTTGCCTGTTCGTTAAATTCCCAAATTAGATTTATTGCATGATGTAAAATATGTATATTTGTCTCAGGATTTTTTCACTTGAGGCTTTTCCTGGAGCTGTTTGAGAAGCTTTCAAGGTACGAAAGGCATCGCCAGACCAGTCTCTCAAAACATTAAGTCCTTAAGAAGACAAAATCATGAAAACAAAGATATTATTATCACTATTAATTAGGTGACAGATAGAGTCCTAGCTACCACCTGATACTCAGTATAAAGAAAAAACCGTGGACTAGATACAGTTTATTTGCAAATGCTGAAACTTGAACCAACCAAAACCAAACATACCGAAACCTGAAACAAACAAAACTTGCCTAGAAGACCTGAATCAGAGACTGTAATTTGAAAACTAGCTGATGAATATGAATTTCTGGCTAAATGTCTCATAGGGATTAATGTTGTAACTATATTTCTTTAAATGTGAGTTGCTAAAGGCATAGCCTTTAGCTTGCAAGGAAGTGGAAGTTCTTTGATTTAGTTCTGGAAACATTATGTGTACATTAAAAAGCTAGTAAGAGACAATCATTAACTACTGCTCTGTCCCCAGAGAGGGGACAGAAATGGATAAAAGCAAAGTGAGTAGCCACCTCAAATGAAAAAAACCAAGCTTCATCTTTATTTGAGAGGGCAAGAGATTTCAGGTTAACTTAGAGAGAGAGTACACTAGTTGAAAGGCAAGTTAGTTAAAATGGTAAATAAGGCAGATATTTACTGTCTGGTATTGTCTTAAAAAAAAATTCAAATAATTTCAGTTGATAACTTCTTTATTACAAATGTCCTTAGATAGATTATTATTTAAAGTTACCTACTAATAAATCTAACTGTGTGATCAATAAACTCCTCAAATTGCTTCTCCATGTCATTGTTCTCCAAATACTTGAAATGGCAGCATGGTGTGTGTCGTTCACAGCTGTGGGCCAGTCAGAGCGATGGTAGTGAAGAAGTGAAGAATGGGAGAGACTGTTCCAGTGATGAAGGATAACCGAAATAATTTGCATTCGACAATATAATGTGAATCACCTGAGTTTACAACAGTACCTCACCCCATTTCTAATGAGGAATGGATCATAACCACTTCACGAAGGAATTACAGGGTGTGTTTTTTCTGCAGTGAACTTTCAGATCTACATTCTAAACAGACAATAATCAGAGTAGAAGTTTTCAGAAGACAGAAGGCCCGTACTTAATGCAAAAATGATGGCAGCTGTTCTTGAAGAACGAATAGAGAGAACTGTGTGGCATTTGTCCTTGTGTCTGTCCCTACAGGTGTATGATGACACTGTGAGGCCACTCGAGACATAGATTATATTTGTACAGATACATCTTTATGCAAATGTACCCCCACACACCAGTTTTGTACACTGCAATAACCATTGACTCATGAAATTTTGAAATTCATGGCCATCTGTGGCTCATACTTACCTAAAATAGAATACATTTAAAGACAGTATTTTTTTAAGGAATTTTGACAAATTAGCCTTTCAACAGTCTGCAATCAGTTTTCGCCATACTTTTTTGTGGTTCCACAGCAGCTTTTAATTGGGTAAAGCTCTTGAAATTATATCCATATAACCAAAATAAAGGATCTGATCACGTGAGGTTTCTTTATTTTCATACTACTTCTTTCCCTCTATAAGATAGCTGAATGACCTACATGCAAGGTGCATATTCTCATGAAATTTTATTTGAGGGTACAAACTATTAAGGGACCGAGAAGTAAGATTTCTGGTTTTGCTATCTTTTCTACTTTTTGACACTAAATCCATTTAATATTTGCAAGCTCTGTGAAGTCTATCTGGCTGCAAATGCTCTAGGCAAATGCTTTAAATAAATTCATTAATAAACTCAGTATTTCCCTTTAATTTTAGAGGCATCAAGAGGGAGTACCATGTAAGATGCAAAGCTAAAGTCTGTCGGAAGAGATGCAACCACGGTTTGAGCAGAAGAGCTGTAAAGCCACACAATTACCGCAGCCACACAGTGGATGCAACAGCAAATGCCACGCTGGTGGGACTGATAGGGGAACCAAAGCATGAGTGACTCACACTTTGAACAACGGGTGCTATTCCAATTTTAACATTCTCCTATCACAGGTCTGGTTCCACAGAAGCAATTTGAGTTGCTAACTGAAATAATCATGTCCCCAAATCAGGCCATTTTCTTTGGCAGTGACAAACAATTGTTCAATGCATGCAAATTTCTACAAAGCTGTGTTAAATATTTATCTACTATTCGTTAACTCCTTAAATATTTAGTGTTATTGAACTGCAGATGGCACATATATATATAATCCCTCACTAGGATACTCAAGGATAACAACAATGTAATATATTTTTAAATTTCCCTAAATACAGCATATGCTCGTGATTTCCCTTCAAGAGTGATAGTTGTCATGGTTCAGTAAAATACTTAAGTGTAATCTGCACTCTTTCAAAATAAAACAAAGTAATTTGAAAGAAGGCCTCTCTGAGTTATATGTTAATTCTTAAGGCAATACAATTAACTTGTGGAGTACCCAATATCAAAATTGAAACGTGATTTCAGGTACTCCAGTACTGTTTCCTAAAATAAACCTAATGATGTTTATTTTTTAGAGTATGTGAATGACGGATGCTGGGGTGGAGGGACCGGATTAAATTGAGTTGGGCTTAGTAATAGCATACCATACAAAGCTACTTCGTGAAGTATTATCATTTTGGATAACTAAGAAAGAACTTGTCCTGAGTTTACAAGACGTGACACACATCTAAAAGTGTATTGGAAACCATGAAAAGCAGATAATTTTGATAATAATTACCCTTCTTAATGATAAGCTGAATTTGGATTGCATGTTGAGGAAACCTCTAGATGGAGACTACCCCCTGGAGGAGACAACAGGCCAAATTCAAGCTAATATATGTGGAAAGGGGTGAAGCAACACACTAGTTAACTGCCCCCAAAGAGAGTTACAAATTCCACACCAATAGGATAAATGCTATTAATTTGTCTTTCTTTACTACATGAAAATTCAGGGCAAAATTCATCATAGAGAGGAACATTATGGAAAGCCATGGATCACTTAATTATGATTAAGCCTTCAGAATAGCCTACTTCAATTAAAGTCCATCAATTTTGCCAAGAACATATATTAGCTATTAAGAATTTGTTCTTTTCTCTTGATTTAGAGGGGAAAAAAGGAGCCCACAACATTCTTTATCACATCAGTTTTATGTTTTCAAATTAATGTTCAGGAGTAGCATGACTTTCATCGGTATTTAAGTGTTTAAAAAGCAAAAGTTCTAGAACATTCTCTCACAATACCATTTATACACCTTAACCATTGTAAGTGTGAATTCAGAAGAAGGTTAAACAAGTTATGGAGAACAAATAGTTCATTCAGTAAATCAAACACTTCAAGACCAAACACCAAGATATATTAATTTAATGTGTTATTGCATGTTTTCATGATCATATGCATATTTCTCCAGACAAGTTTTTTTCCATGTTAACTATGTAACACTTCAAAAGCAGCACGCTACCCAGCAAGTTTTAGAATAAAATCTTACGCAGCTCAAAAAACCCTAGCGTTCAGACTCTTGACTCTTTTACACCTGTTTAAGTATTATGTTTTCTGAAGAACAGCATAGTTTCACATAGCTTCACTTGAAGCAATGCTCTCCAAATATGCTTATTTGATTACTACACAATAGTCTGTTCAGTTCATCCAGGCAGATCAGAGTTTTAACTTGCTTAAGAACCCAATAGGGGACTTCATATGAAGTTATTAGCCTAGGCAGGTCTGTGAAAATCTGAAAATAGAAACCTAATGTAATTCCCTGTTTTCTTTCCATCATAGGAGATACTATTATCTGCTGGGGATAGTACATGACAGTAGCCTATTTTCCCTGTAGCAGCCAGCCCTCAAAAGCCCTTATCATGACCACTGATGTGAAAAACATGAGATGATGCTGTTTTGGGCCCAAGTTGTTCACATGTGTGAGACTACCAACTCCTGGTAGTCTCACAACTACCAGGCTACCAACTTAGAATATCTGTTAGCGTATGGACACGACTTGCCAAAATCATTTTAAACCGTTTTTTTAGATGGGGGATGTAACGTGGGTATGAGTTTACTTTAAAGAACTTAACACCCAAACTGAGTAATTTATATTTATATATACTTCTGTATAATAATATATGAAGTAACATCTCAAAAGCTAAAGAAATACAAAATGTCTTGACTCCAGTTCATTTACTAAACAGCTCAGAAACCTCTGACTATTCTAATCACCTATTAATTTCCAACAGTTAGGATAATGTGCAAGTGTTTAATAGGGCAATTTCTTTTATTGTAGATATTCTTTTATTGTAGATACCCAGTTATAAAAGCGCATATCTGCAAATGATGCTTAACTGCTTCAAAATTTAATGTAGTATTAAACACAAATCTAAACTCACTTACTGCTAACAGAAATCCTGAATTAATGAATTTGTGTATCTGGCAAAATGAAGACCATATATGACTATAGGAAGAAATGTGCAGCCAGCTATTTAAGCCAGTAGTTTTTTCAGGGATCTTCATTTTATTTAACAATGAAACAGGAACATTTTAGTTTAGCACTAACCCACTTGAAAGAAACACTTTTTTTAGACGGTTATTAGCTCTATGAACATCTCCAACTCAAATATAAGCCAACAGAATGTCACTGGTAAAAATTTCATTTATTGTATTCCTAGCAAGCAATCACTCTAAGCTATGTCTCTACATGAAATCCAATCCAGCTCAGTTACAGGCCAATAAGACCAGGATTAAGAAAACAGCTAAGGTGCACACACAAAATGGTGAGAAATAGACAGAATTACTAGAGATGGTGACTATGTACTTTTAGTGATTTTGTTCAGCTTACACTCAAGCGCTTCACTGAAAAAGTAGTAGGATAATCTAGAAAATCAACATTGGGCCACACAAATAAAACTCCATGTATTTACACCTGTCTCAGCATCCGTGGTGTAACAGTTAGTGCAGGTGTTCAGACTCCCACTTACTAAAGATGACCATAAAACATATCAGCCACTTTTGATGGGAGAGTTTAATAGCTATGGACAAATTTTACCCTATTTAAGAAATATTTAATGTTGTTTTAAAAATTTATATAATACAGATACACATGACAATCTCATACAGACTCCCTAATTCACTCATATATCAATTCAATGAATATGAGTTACATCTTCCATGAGCTCACCGCTACGTTCACCGTTGTGCCAAACCAAACCAGAGTCCAGAGACAGCCGCCAGTTTCCACAGGACTGGCTGGCTGAAAGAGGCTGTGCTGGCTGCCTTCCACAAAGTCCATCTGGCACCCAGCACGGAATATGATCTGGGTTCCCAGCCCTAAAGCAGAAGTGGAGAAATGCTGCCTACTTTTGCAGACTAGCTGGCTGGAAAGGGTAGTTGGTATAATTTAAAATAGTATACAAATCCCAGTTTATGCTGGTGCTTTGGCTGTCCCTAGACAGTTTTTATAGCTGTACTGCATTATTTAGGGTGACTAGAAGTGCTGTCAAAGGAATTAGTTAGTAGAGGTGATCTCACAAATCCAGAAACTGCGAACACTCTGCTCAGCTATACAAAGGCTTTGATACAACCGGCTGAATAAGAATTTATTCTGAGGGACTCCTCCCACATTTATTAATTACTAAATAATAAGAAGACAGAAGATACAGCAATCCTGCGATGAATCATTACTTTGTGGGTTTCAGTAAAAAAATGGAATTTAACCTCTCATTAGGAATAAAACATTGCTACCCTTATAGCACTTAGTTACCTAATAGATTGGCATGCAACAAATCTCTTCCCTCTTAATGGGCATTACAACACACAGTACCCACATGAGAGACTTTAACAGAGATGAAGGTATGATTTCCAGGATCTCTGAAACAGCATTCTGGTAGTTTCGGGAAGTTTACATGACAGAGCTTAGCCTAGCTGCCTAAGGAAAGGAAATTTTTGCAACTGTGATGTTTTGATTAACAATGTGACAACTTTTTAATGCACTTAGAAAAGAGCAAAAAATCTCGGAGAAAACTGACATTCCTACACATTTCATTACAGCCAGAGAACCAAATCAGTGATTCTAATGAAAGAGAAGCTGCAATTGAAGTTCAACTGTTAATAGTTGTTTTGGAGTACGGACTGCTTGCTTAACACATGGAAGCCAAACTATACTACTTCTAACTAGGAAACAAAAGAGATTTTGAGATGTTTTTCATGAACAGCATTCCCCTAAAAATACAAACACATTGTTAACAAGAACTATTTTCTGAACTCTAAAATACCCCTGCACTTTTTGCCCTCATTCTGACACGAAAGACAATATGGGATATAGCTCACTGGTCATTTAGCTTTTTTTTTTTCTGTTTTAAAAAAATAATAGCCAAAGGTAAAATATTCACCTAGACACTGCCATATACCTATAATTACTTTCGATATAGGGATTAGGCAGCACTGATGACACAAGTCCAGACAATCAGGTAAGACCATGGTTAAATACCTTTACTTTTCCCCTTGGCAAGTTGTGGGGTGGGAACTCTTCTTCCCCACCCCATCTCCTGAATCCTTTTGTCCAAGATAGTGTGGAAGTATGATGATCTTCACACCATTGGTGTGCTGACAAAGACTAGTCATGGTGTAACACAGGGAAGATAGCTACCATATAGTAGACTCAAAGAAAGTTTTCCTTATAGATTATAGAGATGGAAGAGCTGAAATAGCCATCCAGCCAAGCTCATTTTGTTGCTGTTATCTAAATTATGGTTTAGAATCTCAGGCTTGTGAAGTGTCATATGATTGTAGATATCCAGAAAATATCTATACCTTTACGTTTCCCATTTCTTTTCTGGGTCTGTAGCAACATTTTCTTTTGACAAAGAAATTACAGCCATTTTGGATATAGCTTTCACCACAATAACCTATACCTTCGGGTAATATTTATGAACTCAGAGATGTTTTTAATTTCTTAGTCAGGACCTACAATATTTTGTCTTTTGAAATTTCAAAGTGTTCTTTCAATTGGTTTCCAAACTATGAAGCAAAAAAGATAGTTTGACCTGAATGCTAGTGCTGGAAGCAGAAGTGAAGAAAGAGAGGCTTTACTACGAAACTAACTCCAAAATAGACTTTGCTGAATTCAAACAACTGTGAAAAACACAAACAAAAAAGTTTACTTTGTAGCAGAAGCTAGGGGAGGTATAAACCCCAAATTACCCCAAAGCCACAATCCAATTAACAAAAACAGGAGAATACGAGAATAATCCTGTGTTTGATGTAGTTACCTACTCCAAGTAAATTGGATGCTGCCTCTAATTCAGCCACACAGAGTTCAGAAATATATATTAAGTTATTTCAACTACAGGTTTCACAGATGACCACTAACTGCAAGTTCCATAGTAGGTTAAGTCATTTTTTGGATTTGCAATAGCAGAGAAACTTGTCGAGTACAGGGAAAATATTTGTATATTTGGAATGCTGGTTTTTAAATGTTAATTAACTAGGAAGGTGAGACAAACTAGGCAGGCATGACCAGGCATGCAAAATTGAGCATGAAAAATTAGTCTATATGATTGAGTAGTTAGATACATGCCAGAGAGGAAAACCATGGTAGTCTTTCTTGCCAAAGTAATTTTTAGTACCATCTGAAGCACAGCCTGTACATCAATTTATGAACCTTAACACTTACTTTAGAAAGAGGTATCTGAGCAAACACTGTACAAACTAACAGATTCATGAATTAAAAAGTTTATTTCTTGAGTACAACTGTGGGTCTCTGATCCCCTTTCAAATTACACCTTTTTGTAAACACTGGATTATTCTTGAGAGGAGATTGACAACTAATTGGCAAAATACGAACACAAGGGAATGGAGCTACAGCTGCCAATAAGGGACAAGTCATACGTATAGTAATGTATTTGCTTTCAGTTATTTGTATTTCAGGATTTTTTTTTTATAGTAACAAAACCAAAATGCTACTTGTGTGAAAAGTAACTGTTTCAAATACTCTGAAGTTTTATCACCACAGTTTTATAACCAATTTTGTACTACGTTTCATATAGCACATACAGTCACATATATATATAAGCACGCATGTCCTAGGACTTTATATCCTCTGGGATTTTGTCAGTATGTGACCGTGAACCAGAATAAAACCTTAAAAATGAATATTCTTTATTAAAAACAATTTTATGTACCAAACTATGCAAGTACATAAAGTATCAACATTTAAGTCAGTAAAAAGGGGAAAGTATATTTTCACGACAGCAAGAGTTTTATTATTCTGTTCAGATTTAGGTGTAACTTATCTGATGTTGTTATAATAAGCTATCATTTCAATGATCTAAAGCTCTAAATACTGACATTTTAAGTTCATTACATACTATCGCTGCACAGCATTACATATTAACATTACTCTTGGGATAAAAAGAACATCTCATCAAATTTTTAAGAAAACAGAATTCAGGCTGGCATGCATTACTTGAGGGAAACTTATTTATACTCCTTCTTTAATTTTTCTTTTTCCAAAACGTTTTTTTGTATTTAACCTCTCTTTTCTTCTCTTTATTCCTCTACAAGCTTAGCAACTTCCATTATGATGGAAAACTTAAATCTACACCCGAATTTTCTCAATGGAAAAGAGGTATATGCTTGTTATCTTCTTCACAGTACTGTTTTTAATCTTCATCTCAACATTCTAGAATAAGCCTATATTTTTCAGAATTGTACAGCTGACTTTAAAAAAGAAATGTTCTGTGTTGCCCAGAGCAAATCTTTGCATGGTATATTAGGTCTAGTTAGCACATTGGAAGAAGTATTGCTGACACGACATAGAAACTGAGCAAAATGAAGCCTTTAGCAGGTCAAATTGAAAACAAAGGAATCACTCCATGTTTAGAATATAAAATTCGAAAGTAGATACACTTGACAAATAGGAATTTATTTCACAGTAACAAATGCTTTCAATCCATGACTTATGAAGGCAGCTATGGGAGTCACTTATTTAAATTCACTGTGTAACGCACCAGCAGATGCTTCCTAATTATTAGAATATGAGTGAGAACATTTTTTTCAATGGATGTGCTATGCCATTAAACATCTTGTACTTCAGCAGCTATCAAATTTGTGATGATGTATTTTATAAAGTTCTGTTTAGGATGGCAGGCATTAACTTAATATACCATAAAACCCAGTAGCTAAAAATTTTATGTTATGACACAAACCTCAGTGCTATTTGCTGCGCTATCCTTAGCAAGTATTCCAGCCTGCAATGAATACAAATCAAATACTGCTGTAAGACAAGTTGCATTTCAAGTTCCTTCCATCAGCTGTCTCAAAAAAGCACCTAAATAGTCAAGAACCAAAAAGTTCCAGGAATGCAAAAAACAACACAAGTCTTATAGACATTCAGAATGACCATTACATTCAGCTTATATAAGTCTATTTAAAATGCGAGCTTTACTAAAGAAGTCATAAAAAATAATACCTAGAAGAGGAAAAATCAACAGAGCATTGAATGCCCATATGTTTGGGACAAAGAAACCTGGGAATTATTTGAGGCCAAATGAAAAATTCTCTTAAGAGAATTTTATTGATCTTTCATATAATATTTCATTTAATAAATGCTTGGTCATGTGAGACTTACAATTGTACTACAGTATGCAAGGAAGTTAAAAGAATATTACAAGTACTGAATTGTGAAATTGCAGTATGTTGTCAGCTCAGAAAGGAGAGAATAAGCTGAGTCATAGTCTACAAATACCAGCAGAGTTGTTCAAAGCTCAATTATTGTGGCTAAATTAATAAAATAACAAAGTTGTACTTTCATGACATATTTAGTGTTTTGGAATAAAATAAACAAACAGGCCACTGTGGACAAATAAGTTTTTAGGTCAAAGACAAAGGCCATATAATGAATTTCATTAAAGTGGACTGAAATACAAAGCGGATATCTGAAAGAACAGATACAATACCTCATGATAAATTATTTTCCTTTCTTTGCGGTAAGGAACAGAGAAGAAATAACTTTCCTTCAGTAGATCACGGCTTTGCAGAAATGAAGGCAGTTTGCAAATAAGGACTATTAATTTGGGCAAAGTTGTTGAAAAGCAAAAACCTTAGATGGTTTACTTTTTAGAATAGTGTATTAATTTACCCAGAAAAAGGCTCAATACTGACATCAACACCAGATTTTATTTAATAGCATTCATATGTTCAATGTGAAAGCACCACGATGCCTGAAAGATGTAGATGAGAACATACTAAAAAAAGGAAAGAGAAACATCAACATCTTGTCTGAGAAGGGCACCATGAATAGGCAAAGATGACAGGACAAGGCTAAATACAAAAAAAGAAAAATGCAGAAGTTAAATTGCTGACATGAATTTCTGAAAAGCTGAAATACCATGAAAGAGAGAGCAACAAAGTGAGTTAACCCAGTGATATGTTTAAAATTTTGAGGGCTCTTATGGATTAAACTGCCGATTACTACTGGGGGGCAGGGAGGAGGAGGAAGAGAGAGAAAGAGAGACATGGATTAGAAGGGAGATAACTGTAAGAAACCATACCAAGAAGAATCACACTACACGATACTGATTAAGCAGGTGAAAGAATATCACAGTGAAATATAAACATAAATGAAAGAAAATAAAACTGTTCTCCCAATTAAAGCAAGAACAGAGAAGTTCCAGGTCTGAAAAATGTTTCTATGGATGTCCTCAGGCTGCATGACAATGAAAAGATGCTTTCAGTCTGTGCAGCCTAGATACTGGAGAAAACTGACATGCCTCCCAAGACCAGCAGTAAGTGAAAAGAATTTACAAATTACAGAATGTTCTTTTGGTGCTTTGTATTTAGTGCTTTATGTTGAAGGTGGTTCTGAAAAGAATTTATGAAACAATAAAACCAGAAATATTAACTGAACAGTAAGAATGAAAAAAACTGAGGAGGCCAAAGATGTTGTAGCAAGCCTCAGGACCATAAAAAAAAAAAAAGACAAACAATAAAAAACATTATAAAAGCATTAAAACATTCTTTGTACCTCACTATGGGCATTTCATTTGGTGACACAGCAATGGTCAACATGGGATTTCTATATACTATTTTGAACCATGGCATTACATTGAATAGTCTGCTGCAAAGTTGCCAATAAAAGTTGCAGATATAAAACCAGAGCAATCTGCTGTTTAGGAAGGTGCAAAACAAAGTTAGTACTGTTATCTTACCTGTGAAATGCTGTAACACAGGTGGAAAACGAAAGCCTGGGAGGCTTTAAGAGACAACCATTTTCTCAGCTATTGTAAGTATGCATATAGTGTATGGGTTACTTCACTGTATGAGTAACTGCGAGAATAGGTCAATAGTTTTCATGCACAAGGAAGAAAAACTTTACATCTTAAGACAAAAATAACCATCAGGGCAAAAAAAGAGTAAGAGTTGAAGATTCTAGATGAAGAGGAAAAACTGAACAAGTTAAGGACTGTATGTTGTCTAGTAAATTAACATAAAAGAATTGTTCAAGTTAAAATTAATGCACAAGAACAGCCTGACAAACTGATCAAAGATCTGGAAGCACTGTCAGACAGATCTGTGTTCAAGTAGACTTTCTAGTTATGAAACTAGTATTCTAGTTATGAACCATCGTGTCATTCTTCAGGTGGCTTAAGTAGTTACAAATTTAGCATTCAGATACTTAAATGCATCACAGTACCAGATGATTGAATGCTTTGAGAACATTCAGAAACTTGATCAACTTTGAGGTCATTAAATATTATTTTCCTCTTTTCTTGGCATCCAGAAAGATCAAACTTCTAGACTTTTAAAATATCAACACTACAGTTGAACTACTATAATTTAATTTTTCTGTTAAAAGTGTATTTTTTCCCAAACATCTGTTCCAAGCCAAAAACTTTTGTACTCTACTGTGGTGCCCATAGCAGCTAACTGAAAATTAATAACAAATGAAAACAGCTAGTATAGGAACACCTATTGCATATATGGTGAACCTAAGACATGGTTCTCTAGCAAAGTGGCAGAAAAGAGCATGGATTTCTGGACTTACAAAATTAGCAAAAAGTAAGGATGCAAAACACAGCCTTCACATATACGATGGCAAAGAATTGTTTGCTTACTCATTGAGTTGCTTAAGTTTAGTCCCATTGTACATAAACTTGGACATTGTACATAAATACATAGCATTTAAAAAATATTTTTCATTGATACTTTTGTCACAACAGAATTTCAAGACAGCATGTCAAATCTGATTAAAATTTAAGACTTTTACAACACATAGTATTTTCTTAATACTTTCAGAGTACTTGCAGCCCACTGAAACGAAACAAAAACTCCAAGTTTGCATTTTAGATGTGTGCTGGAGTGAAACTTATTCATTAGCTGAGCCCACGTGTTTTTGGAGGTTAGAAATGCTTCTCTCCCAATTCCTTCTAAACTGACCTGGAGAATGAATTATGTAGTGAACCAAAATATGGCTAACAGTAAGTGTTTGAATGAGAAAAAACATCTAGGGGACACTTCATGACATCTTCACAGTAATGCTCCACACCCAGCCTAGTATCCCCTGTTTAGCATTTGAAGTTTCTCTGGGATGAGCTCTTTTCTCTGCCCCTTATCAGAACACATTTTTATATTTTTTTTTTGTCATGAGGCAACTGCTCCTTGCTTACTCCAAAAGGCAACTAACAGATGAAGCACTGACTTTTACTGCAATGTCTATCTCAAGAAGGAACTGTAATGGTTAGAAGCTACTGTATGTAATGTATGTACATGCTCACTCTTCTCAAAGTTTATGAAGGGAAGAGGATTTAATCACACATCAAGATGAGAACAGACAGTCACAGTCCTCCAAGTACTACCCTCTACTACCTCTCAACCTCTCCTAGTAGGAGGTAAGTTTCTCCTAATTCAATCTAAGCGTTTTTTACATGTACTAAAACTCCTTCAAGTAATAGGGAATGCAACATCTGCCTTGATAAAGTACTCCAAAATGTAAGTTATTTTCAACACTAGGAAGTACGTTTTTATCTCTTTGCCTAAGCAGTTTAAAAGCCCCCTACTAGTGAACATCTTTTCTGTTTTTAAGTATCTGTCTCCAGTGATCCATATTCTCTCAAAAGCTAATCTGAGCAGCTGGCATGCATTGCCACTGCATGTACTAGCAGGACTATGTATTGCTCCCTACCAGTCCACATCTCATTTTCCCTTCCTTTTTAAATCTGGCTAACTTCAAAGGATGTGAATTAGTATATACACAATGTGAATGATGAGGGTATTCTGGTGTGACACAAAGACAGCTCTAGCATGACCGCACAGAAGACTCTTCAATCTTGCAATGTAACATTAAAAATCCACTAGTTTCTTTTTAATGACCAACTCCTGAAAATCTTTATTCTTGTGACAATAGTTCCAGTATTTTCACATCTCTTGAAGTACACACACTTGAATCATTTGTAGTCAAATTTTATTCTATTGTTTTATTAAATGCTGTGGACAAAGGAAGAGTAACATTGCAATTGATAGTCTTCTTTTCACATACTCAAAGATAGATGCTATTAATGACACTACAGTTTAATGTTTATGTTGAAGTTATGATCTAGAATGGTCCCTTTAAATCTCTCCCTGAGACACTGCCTCCCAAGACATACTCCTGGCTTTTGGGCAGAGTACCTTGAAACTACCATCTTGGAGGCGTTTTCATAGCTATAAATTTGTACAGTAGCTTTTTGAAAGCTGTAAGCTTTTAATATGTGTGATAACCTACAGCGAAGAGTTCCACAGTTGTGTAAGATGTAGAAACATTTTATTTGAAAATGTCACCCTCAAATTTAATTTGAATAAATTGAAAATTATTCCCTTAACGCTTCTCTCCATGTCAGCCATTATTTAACGCACTTCACTCAAATTGGCCTGTTATCATTCCTTCTACAGAAGCACTTCCATACTTTAGCTCACCCTGTGTCATCTCCTTAGCTTTTTCCAGACTGTATTCAAGCTGTACATGAAACACAGAATTTATAGCACTGAAAGTGTTTTTCTCTCCTAATAATTCTAAACATTGTTTGCTCTTTTGTCCACTGATTATTTAGAGGTTGTTTTGATTATGCTATTCTAACCAAAAGAGCTTACTCCTGAATAGAAATAGTCTGCTGAGAGCCAATCATTTCACAGGCATTTTTCTTTTATAGGGAAAATGTATGATCTTTATCCTTCCAAATAACTTAAGGCCAACAGCAAACCGTCAAGCTCTTGGAAAAGGGATGAACAGTAAATAGCAAAGGTCATAACATAAACCCCTGTGAGACAGCACCGATTTCCTTTCACCTTGAAAAGTGATAATTTACACTTATCAGTTCCTTATTCATTCATGAGAAGAACTTATTAGACCTCATTCTGTAACTTCTTCAAACCTATTTGATGACAAAACTTCCATCAGTTCAAGTGGACTGTCAGCAGAAGCGCTCTCATTCCTGTTGATGCCTTCAAGGAACTTGAGTAGATACATGAGGCAAGATTTCCTTCTATTGCCATGCTGCTCTCCCCAGTGTGTCATATTTAATCATGTATCTATTAGTTTGCCCAATACAGAAATCATGCTTACCAGTTTTCAGTTCCCAAGATCTCAAGAGCCTTGATGAAAAAAACTGCTCAGTTCATACAGTTTTATCCAAATAAGGGATTCCAGAAGCACAGCTTCCCCTGTTCATACACTTTTTCCCCACTGTGCTCTCACTTTATGTGTATCCATAAAGGTCCCTACAATCCACTAATGCACACACCAGTAAAAGCATCCCACTTGCCCAAAGTGCGAGTCCCTACTTATTGCATCCTACACTATCAGTCTACTAGCTAGACACAGGCTATGCACAGCATCTGAGGGACAGGCTGCTCTGTCAGGCCCAGACAGTGTCATATTGCCAGTGGGGTCACTTCCAGCAGTGAGAAAACTAGTTGCTACTGCTGCTCTGTTGTCCCTCTAAGGTCCTTCCCCATCAGTACAAATTCTCATTCTTCCTTTACACTTATTTTCAAACTGACTCCTTCTTTTATTTCAAAAGTCTCTTTGTCATTCCCTGATTACTGTTTAAACCATCTGATGGTTGCTACCCTCTTTAACAAAGCGTTAGGGCAAATACCTTCTCAGTTTTGGTACTCCGTTCACACACATATTCCTATCTTAACAGGTGTTATCTAGAGCATTTTGTTCAGTGTGGGCCTTGCAAGCACCCCCATACCTTCTTTAAAAACTGACATCACATTAACCACATTCCCAGTCCTTCAGTACCAACACTACCTCTCTTATTTTATTTGAAATTCTTTTAATGACATAGAACATTATTGTCTAGATTACTAGGAAATACTGGTCTCCCAAAAATCTTCCTTACTGATCTCTCCCTGTTAAAAACCTTTTAAATAATGAGCAAGTTTTTAATCCATTAAATGTGTGCCTTGTCCATTCCATACAATGTAACTTAAAGAAGTATAATGCAATACTTAAACTCTTGCAACAAGCTTTGCCTGGACTCACTACTCCTCTTGGCAACATACAGCTGTGGTATCTTAAATCTCCTCATCTTTTGTCTCCCCCTTATAAAAAGCTCACATTGTCCATTGCCTTTCAGTGTAAATTAAAGAATATTCCATTCTTAGCTTGAAAGTCAATTCAATATAAATGGAGTACTCACTACATATCTCTGATGCATTGCATATGTTCTTCAAACTGCTTCCAAAGATGACATGGTATCTTTAAGAATTAAAGATTTTATTTATATTTTATTAAGTGTATCATAAGGAAAACTTATATCCTATGAAATGTAATTGCTAGCACAAAAGCTTTCTAATGAACACAGGACAGACTCAAGAACATTTTTCCCCTCCTACACAACTTCCCTTTAGCTTTTACTAGTTTTCAAGAAGGCCCAGACCCATCAAAAACAAGAAGTGGTTGTATACAGCCCACTTCCTAAGAAAACAAGCTGACTGGAATTTGTCGCCGTTTTTGTCGTAGATCTTTGTTAAAGAAAGATCTGAAAGAGGCATGTCATTGTTTTAACCAAGAGTAACTACATACTGCGCTGCCTATGGCTATGAGAACATTCCTTGTGTTGTTTCCATGTAAACAAAAAACCCAATCACACCACAAAAAACCCAGCCCTGGAACTAAGCTGACAGAACCCCGAACTTTTAGACTCTTATCAGCTTTCCAGAACATGAGGAAAAAAATACTACTAGTAAACCAAAAAGCTTTGGACCTCGTAACTCCCAGATGTAACTTTCATTCTTTATCAAAAAAATGTACTTCAGTAATGTTTTTTATTTTCTTTCAATAATAGCTTCATATATGTGGTAAACAGTTGCATATATCTGAATGTTGACTGTTTCCATATTTTCAAAATATCTAGAAGTTCAGAATCAGCATTAAGCAGTAAGTTGTTGGAGCGTGTAAAGAGTATGTAAAGAGAACCAAGGAGAAACTAAATACACTGGTACAAAGTTATTCTGGACAAGAATTATAGTAATGAAGAAATAATATGGCAGCAGCAATGCTATAAAGATTAATAATGACTAAAGGATTGAAATAAAGGCACACTGATCTGCCCCCGCCAAATATTACAATTTAAGATGCAAAAGTAACAGATAGAGAGCCAAAAATGACATAAAGCCACAAAAATATTGTAGAACATATCATTATATAAGAATACATAAATATACATGCACGCACACACCTTTGCACATGCATGTGAAAGTTTTTATAGCTTTATATCACTAATTATTCCAAGAAATGCTTCACTTAAGCTATCAGGTGGATTTTTTTTACCCTCATATCCACTCCCTCCACTCAGTTATATATCTCTCAAACTAGGGATAAAGAATGCACAATCAAAATGTGTGTTACAAGCTAGTAGAAAAGTACCTTTAAAATCCACCTCTGGAAATTAAAAAAATATAAATATCTAGACAGTACTCATAAGACAAATACTTTATGGCAAGTTTCCAGGTTAACTTCAGGTTTAACTTTATTGTCATAGTCACAGGTTAATGATCAAAAATAGATTCCTGTTCTTTTGGCCTTCTCTGTGCCAGCTTCAGATAATCTTTGAATAGAGGTGACCAGTTTTGTACAGCATCACTGACTTAATATTGGTTTGACTTAATGTCAGTATTGATACAAGCTTTTTCTTTTTATGTTAAATGTAAAAATCTCACACATTAGAGAGCCAAAGCAATCATATTTAACAAGACAATCTACAACCAGGAATGAAGGCTATTTTTTCCCCATGTTGAATGACATATGAATTAATTTGCAATGTTTGCTACAAAATACTTGCTAGTGCCATTCTTTAACCTATGGCATCAAACTTCACGTCCCACTTTCAGAAATCGCTGATTAGAATCACTGAAAAAGAATAATGCTATGCTTCTGGAGGGAGGTTATTCCAGATATTTCAGTATATTTCAGTCTCATCCTAATAGTAATTCAAGATTCATGACACAGGTTCCTTGATTTTTATTTACTATGTCCTTCAAAACAGGTAAGCTAAACTGGTTAACAAAAAGCTAAGAACAACTTCAAATCTGGATGCCAATTGTTTAGTTATCTTAAAGACATAATAATTTTATTTTTAAAAGTTAGTCTGTGATATCATAAGTAAAAATATTACCAGTAAAGCTGTGCTTTTGTTGTCCTATGCATTTGGAACTTTGAAGACAGTCTTTAGCATACACTTAGAAAAAAAATTACCTTCTACAGCAGAACAGCTGAGCCACTGCTGTCTGAATTACTCTCTGGTAGATGACAGTCTTTGGACACTTCCTCAAAGAAGATTGTACATTATCTTATACAAGCTAAATAATAGGAAGAAAAGTTGGATAATAAGTAAAATATTTTTCATCAGTCTTGCTTCTGCCTTTTCATTTGTTTCAATTGTTTCTTTACTTTCTTTTTACGTTTTGGATCCTTTTAGAACTACAAAAACTACTAGGATTCAACCTGCTAAGGTATGCAGAGAAATACGAAAGTACATATTTGAAAATAATACTGGTTTAGGTATTGGATTTTAACTTTTTTTCTATTTTCATCGTTTTAGTTCAATGAATTACCCCATCAGCAACAGGAAAATTGAGAAAGAATGCACTCAACCACTGCTTCAACCATTTTTGCTTTCTTGAAGACAGGTAGATTGGCAGAAGAGAGAAGGCAACTAAGAACAACAAAGTGGAAATGAGACAAAGTTTAGTCCTCGTTCTGTAAGATGAATACTATAGCCTGACCTTTCATGTATTATAAAATATATATCATCAGCTATGTATCTTGCTAAAATCAGTAATACTCTAACACAGAAGTTTTCCACTGGCAGAGTTCTTAGCACAACATCCAAACTTGATCTAAAGGCCATCATATGAATTCATTTGGAGTCTTATTGTCAAAAACAATGTGTTATCAGCCTCTTCAGTGATGCTAACAGGGAAACACAGCCAACTTTGTAAGATATGGGATACTGTTAACACCAAATGAAGATCTGTATTTACTAATAATTAGTTGCAACAATCACAAAATATGGACTATTTTTTGTGATACTAACAAAAAAAAGTCTAGCCTTCAACAATTTTGCCTACGTAGAATTCTCCATACACTTAGCATATTTGATAATTATTGGATTTTAATTGTCATGATGATGTATTAGATATTAAGGGCTATTTTCATACATCTGAAATATCTGAGATTGCTGGTGAAACCCTAAGCCCTGACACACTTGTCAATCTTTTTTGCAAACCTGTACATTAGAAAATGAGAGATGAGAATTTCACTCAAGTAAAACACAAATATTACTTCAGAATATCTAAATGCAGTAATGATTCATAAGACTACCTGAATCTGGTAGTGGAGATAACACATAATTCTTGTAGAAATGATCTTGAATAATTAATTGACATATTGCTAATAATGACCTACAAGTCAAGGCAAATGAAAAGAAATCCTTTATAGCTCTCTACAGTCCACTAGCAGTGGTTAAGCCCTTGATTAATTTCAGTGTAAATATTAACAAATTTGAAGTGGGACACATGTAAAAGTTTAGCACAATTGTATTATCATGCAAAATCTGTACAATACTTTTGAATGCATTGAGATTTTGCACATTAGCTAGCCCATAGAAAAATATTACTTTTATTTCTCACATATTGTAACAAGCCCACAAACAGCAGTTCAAACCAATTCACACAGTCAGCAGTTAAAACACGGGGCCTGAATGCCTTATCAAGAAAAGCATAAAAATTCATACTACAGTAATCATAAATAGCCTGTAATGGTATTTTTATATTATACAGTGTGCTAGCTTTTATTCTGTAAGTTTACATTCCAGTGCTAAACTTTGAAGTTCCAACTGGCTGACAATTCAACACACATCCCAGAAAGAAATGCATATTTAATGTCAATTTCCTAAACAGGAGGTTAGGAATGTGTTTGAAAATTACTTTTTTTCCCAGAAAATGCTCATAAAAATCTCTGAAAGAGACCAGAGTGGAATTTCATGCTGTATCAGGACTGACAGAAACATTCAGAATTTAGTTTAAAAGTCTGACATATTTATCATTATACTAATATCTAAACTGTATTAAAAACTGCATTTCAGTACATGCAATGAGAAATTGGCTACACTATAAAAACACTGATAATAGTGTTATCTCTTCTGTTCCAGCAAATATAACCTCAAAGAGGAAGCTTCCTCTATTGACAATTCAAAGCCTTCTTGAGTATTCACATTATGACTCTGACACTTGCATGACCGATAAGAGACAAAGTAAGAAAAAGTTTGAAGGTCACTCTTTTGTCTCCCTTAAAACTGGTATTTTTAATACCATCTAGCAACTCTTTTCTGGCAAACTCTCTGTTGAGAAATGCACTATTTTTGGGTAGATATTAAAATGCAACTTCTGTATGTTTGAAAGTGTTCTACTCCCTTTTTTTTAGCTTGCCAAATTAAAATAAAATTGTCAGGAATAATAGAACTGACCTTTAAAATGAAAAAAGGAAGCACTGCAATCAGGAAATATAACTATACACACCAAGGTATTTGTTAGTTCTGTTAAAAGATTGAGATTTTTTAATTGTTTATAACTAGGATCTAAATATCAACTTGAATACTTATTTTTACTAAAATGTCAAAAGAGTTGTAGAGAATTATAAAAATATTAAAGGACTGAATATTGTTTCTGAAAGCCATAAATAAGAGGATATAAAAATATTTCTATAGCATGACCTGTTACATACAGGAAAATTATATTCATAGTGTGTTAAGAAAGGAAGTTATCCTCATAGCATATTAAAAATAAATATATGACAAAAGATGCCAGGATTCACCCACTGTAATACTTAAAAATATGATAGAAAATCCACAGTTTGTTATGTACAAAGGACAATTTATTTTAAAATTCTTATTATCACACATCAGTAGCATTTAGGTATTAAGTTACTTTTCTCAGTTGAGAAAATCTTGATTTTACAATTAAACAAAAATTATATCAACCTTATCTCTACAAGACCTAAAGTAAGTCAAGATGTAAAATTGAAGAATTCATTAAAATTTTTGTGAATTTGAGTTAGCTATTAATTACATACAGACACCCCCCCCCCCACCACCGTTATTTAGAATCTCTTCTCAATACCAAAATTGTTTTACAAATTTGGAATGAAAAAAGCAGTTTATCCTTTGGTAGTCATATTTTCTAAACATTCATTCAAAGAGGCATTTTCACTGTTAATAGAAAATTACAAGATTGAAAAGGAAAGATTTTCAACTTCAGAAAGACTCTTCAGAAAATATATTTTCTCATCTGACATACAGTCTAGCAGAACCTTAAAAGTATAAAAGCAAAGCAGGCAGCAAAGCATTTCAGTCAAGATTCTGAGGAGCCTACTGAGGTTTGGTGTTTTCAAGAAATAAAGAAAAGACCACCACAGAGCTACTAAGATGAAAGCAGACATGACGCAAAGCTCTACCTAGCTTTCGTTCATATATATATATTAGCAGGAAATAGATATACATTCATTTGATGATCTATTACCAGAATATATCTGGTAAAATGTAAGACACACCTTCTCCTAGGAACAGGGATATCAGATACAAATCTGTGCTTGAAATGTCTTCATGGAAGCAGAGCCTCCTGCTCGTGACATCACCCTTCACATCAGAACAAATTTCAAAATTTGGCTGGAAGAATTCCACCATTACTGATGCAAAGATGCTTATGTTGAGCTGCTGAGGACTCAAAGGCTATATTTATATTAGCAAGTAGTGCATATTAATTCTCCAAACCCAATATCCACACTATACACATTTCAAGTGGTTCGACTTCACACTAGTTCCTCTTTGGTCCAATGGACCGAACAAACCAGTAGCAGCTGGGAATGTACTGGCTGAACTCCTGGAGTCCACTTTCTGGCTTCATTTCATCCAAAATGATAATAGTCCGTGTGCCCTGTGTAATGTGAACCAAAGAATAGAAGGTGGGAATGAAGGTGGTACGGGCAGTGGCATGCTCAAAAGAGCACTGCTTATCTGAACTAAGCACTGGTGCGGGTGAACTCACAGAAAAATGGAAATGAAAAGATAAGCTGAGCTTCAGCGGAATATTTCAGGCTTTTGAGGAGGAGAACAAGGTCAAGAGATAACTCACACCCCACTCACGGAGAAGGATATTACAAAGTTGAAGAATTGAAAAGCATTCAGAAAAAGAACTCCTCGTGGTAGACTGGAGACTAATTTTCTAAATAGAATTGAAACAGATACTACTAACAGCAGACCTCAATGATCGGTATGTGACACCTAGCAGATTCTAACCTCAGTTACCCACTGGTTCAACAAGAAGCAATAATATTCTAAGCACACTTTTCATAGGAAAAAGGGCACTGTAAAGACACAGGAAGTATAAAATAATTTCAGATAAAATGACCTGAGTTGATTCAGTAAATTAAACTGAAACATTAATAGTAACACATTTAAAACTTTCAATTTAAGATTTTTACATTTCAAAAGAGTTCAACTGAAATGAAAAATTAAATGAGGGAAGTCATCTACACTAGAAAAGTTTAGTGATTTGAAAGAGTCAGACACTAACAGTTTAAGTTTCTTAAGCTATCTTGAATCTGTATCCCACACATATTTAAAATAAATAAATAAATAAGTGATCTTTCAGGGAAGGATTCCAGACCTAACTGATTAATAATCCCAAACGGAATACAATGAACAACCAGAGCTTAGAAAGAATAGAAAGAGACTGACTAGCAAATACATTTCCCTCTTAAAAGGTCAAGAAGCTTAGCGATAAAATGAAAGTTGTCAGGAGGTAAGCTGAGGTGGTCCCGCAAATGAAATGAAAACAGCTCCTATTTCAGCCATTAAAACAGAACAACCAAAGAAGTTAATATGCAGTAAAGGGTGGTAATGACCCAATTTCTGAATTCTGTTTTCAGCAATGCTTATGATGAATAAAAGGGTTACAATGGTCCACAGCTGACAGAATGCATTTATACCACATAAAAAGTCGAAGGAAAACTCAAAAAGCAGAATTCCAAAACTATTACATAAATCTTAAAGCCTATGTCCTGGTTTCGGCAGGGATAGAGTTAATTTCCTTCCTAGTAGCTGGTACAGTGCTGTGTTTTGGATTTAGGATGGGAACAAAATTGATAACGCACCCATGTTTTAGTTGTTGCTAGGTAATGCTTACACTAGCCAAGGACTTTTCAGCTTCCCATGCTCTACCGACTGAGAAGGCTGCAGGTGCACAAGAAGCTGGGAGGGGGCACAGCCAAACTGGCCAAAGGAACATTCCATACCACGTGACGTCATGCTCAGTACATAAACTGGGGAAAGCTGGCCGGGGGGGCCGCTGCTCGGGGACTGGCTGGGCATCGGTCGGCAGGTGGTGAGCAGTCGTACTGTGCATCACTTGCTTTGTGTATTATTATTATTATCATCATATTATTATTTTATTTCAATTATTAAACTGTTTTTATCTCAACCCACTAGTTTTCTCGCTTGTACTCTTCCAATTCTCTCCCCCATCCCACAGGGGGACAGGGGGAGTGAGTGAGCGGCTGCGTGGTGCTCAGTGGCTGACTGAGGTTAAACCACGACAGCCTAGTAGCAATTTTATTTTTTTTATGTATGTATTCTAGCCAAGTCTATCTGAGCATGTTAGCATAAATCTATAAAACAGCATACATACAAACTAAACGCATTCTGGAAGGAAGGAAGTTAGATTTCAATAACATGAAACGCTTCTGAATAAATTTTGAAATAAAGAACAATTAAACATATGAACATGAAAAATGAGATGAACTACTGCACACTTACAAAGAGACAGATACCAGATTCATCAGGCACAATCTCTTTCTTAAGGTAATTAATGCTCTTGACATAGAAAATGTGCTACTATTTATCTGGACTTTGGCAATTCATTCTGTTACATGTAAAGCTGGAAAAAAATGCATTTGGAACAAACACTAGAAGCATGTTGAATAACTAGCTCAATGGGAGACAGAATAGGCTGTTTAAAAACACATAAAGGAACTCCAGATCTTGGGACTAATTTATTAAGTTTCAAGTTGATGACTTGAGTGCAAAAATAGGTACTAATGAATTCCGCTGATACCAGAAAGGAACGGAGGAAAAAACCACCACTACATTACATGGGAAGAAATGAAGGTTATAAGCTTCAAAAGTCAGAAGGATTTCCACAAATTATGTTCTCATTATCTTAAAAGAACTCAGCTAGAAAAAAAGTATCCACTATATAAGTACGGGCTGAATACGATTCATTAATGTGATCTGCCTATTAAAAAATTACGTCAAAATCAAGGTACAAAGTATTGCATCTGCAATCCACCCAATAATTAAGAGAGTTTCATTTGAATACAAAAGGTGGTACAACAGCACTGTAAAACAAGTCTGGGAGCAAAATCTTAATTAAAGTCAAAGATTTTGATAAGATGCACTTGCCCGTGATTGGACAATGTACAAGGGCTCTCCCACTACTGTGCACTCAGGCACTATGAATTAAGCATTATAGTTATTTGCTGGATCAGAGCTATATGAAATGGTGTAGATGGTCAAATGCAAAAAAAAAAAAAAAAAATTAAGGGGCAAAAGAGAAGGAAAAACCCTCAAACCAGTATTATGCATTTGGACTGAATTTGTTAACTTGGTAGCATACTTATGTTAATAACCCAACCTTAAAGTATTCTTTAACTCTCAATGGGAGTAAGATCCACAGAAAAGAGGCTCATTTTAAAGACATTAAATATATCAGCAGCAGACGTGTACTGGTCACCCTATACCAGTAAACTCCAGGATTCTGCTGGAATTTGTTTCTGGGTTTTTTTTCCAGTTGTCCTTTTGTTTTTCAAATTGCTGTTGTGTGTTTACTATTTCAGTTGTGCTGTCGATTTTCAGGACTCATTCTACCCTGTGCTATATCTGCTATCTTTTTTGGAAGGTATGTTCTTCAATTTATACAGAAAGTAATCCTCTGAGTAACAGTGGTTTGAATGTTTCTCTAATCTGTTTCTTTTAGAATTTTTTCCTCAGCTTTAAAGAGGTTTGTTTGAAGAACAAATTTCTTATTGAAGAAATATAAATTAATGTCTGTGTACTGTTTTTACTTTTCCAGTTGCTCAACGTTTGCAAAATATTTGTAGGCCTGAATTTAATATAGTGTTTTTAAGAGATGAGAGGGATACAGTGGAAAGACCACAATAGCAAACACACTATGGTTCCCCGGTGAGCACTACCTAAAGTGGCATATACATTCACATCATGTCCTTGTGGTTCTGTATTTTCCAGAGATAATGAATAATAATGCAAGTGATCAATTATTGGGATATTAAATGACTAACAGCATGAATTTAATTCAGTTTGATTCTTAAATTGATTCTTAAAATCCATTTTTAAACTGTGCAGCTGATCCAATGCTTGCATTATTTCCACTTATTGTAGCATACTTCTAGTTAAATGCACATTCAGAAGGTGAAGTAGCTAACAACATTGACAAAACTCCCTCCGATTCTTTACAGTGCCACACAAAAGAGCTATGAGTACTACCATGTCCAAATATTTCTGCACATTTCCAGAGCTCAATTTTAAAGTTTTGTTTGTACACACAAAACATTTTAATGGCAGTATACCTACTTGTGTTCTAAAGACAATCTATGTCTTTTTTCCCCGTTTCCAGCATTAATAATATCTTAAATGATAGCACTGGACAAAACTAGATGGTGTCCATTCATTGTACCATTCACTGAAGTGTTCTCTGTTTATAGGCAAATAAAATAACAATAACTGAAAAAACAATTTTCAGTTTAGTTCTATGACTCTGGTATTTAGACACAGAGAAGACTATGGAACAATTCCTTCTTTTATCTGACAAGGATTACTCAGTCTGATTAATATGAACTACAGAATTATGGATGTGCAAAAGGCACATGAACATTTTTTTGTTTGGAACATTTTTTAGATGATTATAAAAAAAAAATCATAGACCAAATTCTTCTTTCATTCCATTGACCCATATTAGAAGTGTGAAGGGCTGGTAAATGCAGAAAACTTCCCTCTTTTAAATGATAATGCTATTTTCTCTTTATGTAGAGCATTCTGCTATGCTAAGTGACCTCAGGACCTGTAAACATGAAGGAGGTTATTTCATGTTTTTGTTTATTGCTCAAAACATAGATTTACCTTCAGTAAAGAACTCTTTAATTTGCACTGTACCTAAAGTTAAAGCACTCCAGCCTTTAACAGCTTTCATATAAGTATTAATGATAGACTTTTAAGGTGAACAGTGAAAAATGCCTCCTCTTTTCAGCACAAACACGTACAAAAGAACTACAGTCTATTTCTAATAAATGTGAAATTTTAATTCTGTAAGTACTGAATACTAAGAAAATGCAATGTACATTAAATCTGCTCCTCAACCCACTTCTGGGCATCATATAAGCTTGATGCAAGATGCCTTTAAAACATTTAAAGAGCAGATCAATCTCCGTTGTGTCATGCAGAAGTAAACTCTCCTAAGAAGGGCTCTAGACCAACTTTTCTAACCAATGCATATGGCAGTTCTGCAATGGCTTTTTAAGTGGCAGACAGGAGTGTGCTTGTGTAAAGGACAGGGCAAAATGAAAATAATTCCTTGTTCTAAAGTTTGTGTAAAGCCCACTCCTTTTGTGAACTTGTTTCTCAACAATATGGACACAAAGAGAGTTTGAATCCTGACCAGCTATCAGGATAGAAGTTAAATTCTCTCCTCCTCATCCTCCAAGGAAGATGGACGGAGCAGTTGGAAAACAGTAATTCCCTTTTAAACATTTTTGGTGATTTTTTTGATAAATATAGCTTACCACTTACATAGCCACAGCAAGATAATTGACTTAGCAATGTCTGCTTCTATATATAAGCATTGATAATTGTCCTGGTTTCGGCAGCGATAGAGTTAATTTTCTTCCTAGTAGCTGGTACAGTGCTGTGTTTTGGATTTAGGATGGGAACAAAGTTGATAACACACTGATGTTTCAGTTGTTGCTAGGTAATGCTTACACTAGCCAAGGACTTTTTAGTTTCCCATGCTCTACCGACTGAGAAGGCTGGGGGTGCACAAGAAGCTGGGAGGGGGCACAGCCGAACTGGCCAAAGGGACATTCCATACCATGTGACGTCATGCTCAGTACATAAACTGGGGGAAGCTGGCCGGGGGGGGCCGCTGCTCGGGGACTGGCTGGGCATCGGTCGGCGGGTGATGAGGAATTGTACTGTGCATCACTTGCTTTGTGTAGTATTATTATTACATTATTGTTATTATTATTTTATTTCAATTATTAAACTGTTTTTATCTCAACCCATGAGTTTTTCTCACTTGTGCTCTTCCAATTCTCTCCCCCATCCCACCGGGGGCGGGGGGAGTGAGCGAGCGGCTGTGTGGTACTCAGTTGCCGACTGAGGTTAAACCACAACAATAATGTAACAGCGATGTAAGCTATCCTTGTGAGCAAAATCTAATTGAACTAATATAAAAATAATTAAACAAATTTAACTTCTCACCAGGATCCTAAATTATAAGAGTACAGTTTGCATATTAGAGTATATTCTAGAGAATCCCAATAGTTTAGGTTAAATTTGTCCTTTGGATGTAACAGAACAGCAGAAAGCTTTAATATTAATAACACATGTTGTATGGCATTTCTGACATGAGCATTACAGATGCAGTGAGTATATGCTTCTAACAATTTTCAAATGGCTTTTATATTTTCAAGATATATTGCAATGAGGAGTATTGAGAAGATGAAAGTATATACATACATTCCAATTCTTTTATAATTACAACCATTGTAATAAACAGAAGTACAATACCAACCAATGAACATTAGACAAATAAACTGTATAAATTAATCTGAGAAATGTAAAAAATCAGGAACCAAGGTCCTTCATTTATTTAAAGATTTTCATTATTTGTTCTAAAGCTACTCCGAATTTCCTTTCTGCTATTGAAGCATTACTGTGGAGAAAGAAAAATAAATACATACATGTTCCTTGGATATGATTTTCAAAGGTGCTTTGAATAGGTCTACTGTTATAAAAATCAGTGGTAATTTTACTACTGACTTGGAAAAAAACCCAAAAAAACCTGTTTAACCCAGTAGTCAACCCTTGCCTTTACCAGAGCACCTGCTCTCACATTCTGCTCATAAGTATAACCTTCCCAAGTACCACTTTATTCTATTCTAATTTTAGTATAGGAATAGGTTTTGCCTAACCGAGCACACTATCTGAAGCCAAAACTGGTTTCTGAGCTACCTGGGTTCAGCCCCTGTTGAATTCTTACCTAAGTATGCTGCTAGGCAGTGGGGGAAAAAACCTCAAGAATAGGACACTTTTAAGTCTCAAAATGAAAGGTACAAAGAACAGTAGTGGTGGCATCATTAACCTTGTGAATGTTCATAATGCTTCAAAAGAATACGTAAGGAAAATAATGAAAACAGGTCTGTGTGCCTGTCCCTCACTATACTATATACATGATCTGGGTGTCAACATATATAAATTAAAAAAAAAAAAGACATTCTGAATGATTCAAAGAACAGAAAACCAAAAAAACCATAGATATCCAGTCATTTAATATCCAGGAACTCTGAGAAATATTTGGTATCTAAAAGGTGGGATGTATAGTACTACCCTACTACTTTTTAGAGGCTCAGAAGAACAATCTGCATGTACAATAAAACCTTTTAGTTTACCTTTTAATTTAGTCCTTATGTCTTCTGTTGTTTCTTCCTTCAGGAACAATCAATAAACATGAAAAGTTAGCCAAAGAAAGGAATTAATGTTGGCACCAGAGCTAGACAAAAAAAATGTCAGAATAATTTTTGTTTCCATGAAAACATACAAAAAGCATTTTATATTTATCAAAATACCAAGTAGCAAATAACTGTTGCCTTGCAGATTTTAAAAAAAGTTTCAAAAGTTCCTTATGTTCAATAAAAAATAACCACCACAAAAAAGAATAACCACAATAAAAAGGTATCTCTCTGAAGCGGAGATTATGGGTGAATTAGTCCATGAAAGACAGTCTGAAGTATGCTGCTTCATTTACATTAACACACTCAAATGCATGTGCCTTCTCTTGACATTGTTCACAGGCATAAGAGTAATCTAACCTGTTACATTGAAATGACAGCATTAGAGCTTACTAGCAAACTATATGGAGAGGCAAGAGCTCTCCAATGGAAAAATGCACCAGGTCTGTAACTCTAGAAGGCTCTGCAGGATAGAAAACATTTTGACACCTGCTTAGTAATTCACAAGACAACTCCCAACCGCTGAAATTTTACTTCAGCAAAAGGAACATCTGCACCCTTGTACTATAGATTCTCTTTCTGCAGGGAAGAGGAAAGATTCACAAAATAATCCATCTAAAGTAGCAGAAGACTGTGTTTTGCAATAGGGAAAACATGGTAGAATTCTTTCCTCTCTTCTCCCTTCCCCACCCTCTCAAAATTGTTGAAAACTTGTAAGATTTTAGAAGAAAACAGACACGCTTAAGTTGTTTAATAGCTACAGGAAGAATGTCTGCACAGCTCTATTCAGAGAACAGAATCTATACAAAGAAAAATCTCTATGACTACTCCAGGCTTAATGTTTTCATCCAGTGTGGATAATGTGGTGATATCATAATAGGGCTAGCGCCACTTAAGCAAAGGTATGCTGTCAGGAGCTCTGAAAAGGTATGCTGCTGGGCTAAGTCTAATTTTATTAAAGTCAGTGTTAAATTCTAATTAAGAACTCAGCTAAATCAGCTTTTACTGAAGAGAAGTTGAAACCTTGACTGTTCCTGAGGGAAATAAAAAAAAGATAAAAATAAATTAAAAGGTAAAATTAAAAGAGTGATGTGGATGGTCAAACACTGGAACAGGCTGGGGAATCTCTAACCATGGAGACATTCAAAATTTGCTTAGACAAAGTCCTGAGCAACCTGACCAGCTTTGAGCGAGCAGCTGGACTAGATGATCTTCAGAGGTACCTTCCAATCAAAACTATTTTATTAGAAAAGTCTCTTACCTTTTAACATCTACACAACCAGTAAAGTCCAGGAAGACAGAAAAACTAGATTCCTACCTGGCACTCAAGCTGGGTTTAAGAAAATGGCTGTTGTTCTAGTAATAACAGCACAACACGAACAGGTTTTCCCTTGCGTTATTCTGTTTTTCTGTCTTAAAAAAAGTGTATTCTTCTGTATTGCATTATCATTCTATCTTCAGATACTTCATAACTTCACATATTTGAGGTCTCTCTGACTTCTGACATAAAAAAAGCTGTTCTGTACAAAACAGTTCTTTCAAATGAAACTAAATTGCTTCTAGGAGCCCATCTACACTTAGCAAAAGGTGGGCGGGAGGGAGGAGGCCTGTTTGTTACTTGAAAGTGGTATTAGTCAATTACAATTGGATTTCTGTTGTTACAAGCGGCAATTAAAATCTAGCGCTTTTTTTTTATTTTATTGGATTTTATCATGACAGACTACTTGCTGCCTGATTACTTGTCTAAAATCCAGTTTTACTTGATAGGAACATGTTCCATCTTTACTCAGCCAAAACTACAGTACTTGCAATACAATGGTACTATCTGAACTTTTACAGCATGTACGCTTCAAGACTTGACCATTTTAAGAATTTAGAGGTTCTCATGCCTCATCTGAGCAACCCTCCTGTCATGATCATTTTCCTACCTCCTTTTCTTCCCACAATAAAAAAGGGTACAAAATATTGTATGAGGTTTCTCTTTTCTAATATCAAGGCAGAAACGTGTTATACAGAAAGTTATTGAAATGCCAGCTACGATCACCCTTGCAATCTCAAAAATTAGGACAGATGTTTTATACGGGTTAACGGTTTTCCCAACACTAGTTTAGATATGATGTTGCCCATTTGTTAACGTGCTGGTCTGTTAACAGAACTAAGATTGTTTTATACTAGTTCCACATCTTGCACTGCCAATTGTTAAGTTTTTTTACTAAATCAAGATATGTTTAAATGGAAGGCTTGAGAAACCCTTTACTAGTTGCAGCTTCTGAGTGGACTCACTGCTTTGATGACCACAGAAAAGCCACTTCATTAAACACGCTTATAACATAAAACCCCTACTTCTTATTTTTATCAAGCATATTAACATAAATAATTGGCTACTCCAATAAAATATTAAGAAGTATTTTCAATAGCACTATGGTTGTGATTATTGTCGATAGATGCACCAAAATATCGCTGTGCTACTACTGATGCCAATCTGGATATCTTATATTAGACACTGATATAACAACCTGTATGAACTTTTTTTTTATCCAAAAGCAAGACAAATATATAATAATATATCACACAGCAAAGTGACTTTTTTTATATATTGAAACTACTACCAAGCAATCTGGTCACTTTCAGAAAAGTTGGGCATTACGAATACAATCTTGGCGAACTGTACTTCAAACATGCTTCCAGATAGATTGAAGGCAAAAGGACAATGTATTTAGCGTGACTTACTGAGCTTGAAAGGGAGAGTCGTTCTTTAAAGCTGTTCCAAGAAAGTTCCATTTGTTTTAATTAGACTTATATGAAAAAGTCATGTCAGAAAACACAGAAGAATATACTTTAATAAATGACATTTTGTCCTGCTTAGCAGTAGAGGACTAATTAAGAATCTTGATATTCTAAGCATAAAATTTTCACACAGAGTACCTTAATTTTGCATTGACAAATGCAAAAATGAGTAATAGAATTCAAACATATTTTTCATTTAACTTCAGAAACATACAGGTTACCAGATACCCCTATCAGATAGACCATTTGAAAAGTGTTATTTTAGAGACTGTTCCTGAATAAAGATCAGTGGTTATAAAACTGGGAAAGGTAAGTAGGAAAAAAAAAAAGTCTGAGTAAACTCCACAATCGAACAAATATTTATATTTGATCTGATATTACAAGGTGTTCTACCTAAAAGATCTGCTAAACAGATATAAATTGCTTCCTAAGTACATCATTTGTGTTATGCTTAAGCAATTTTAATGAGCTTTTAAAATAT
>NW_008824243.1:2092671-2111736 GCF_000699105.1 Pygoscelis adeliae
TAGAGACTGTTCCCGAAAAAAAATCAGTGGGTTTAAAAATGGGAAAAGGAAGTAGGAAAAAAAAAAAGTCTGAGTAAACTCCACAATCGAACAAATATTTATATTTGATCTGATATTACAAGGTGTTCTACCTAAAAGATCTGCTAAACAGATATAAATTGCTTCCTAAGTACATCATTTGTGTTATGCTTAAGCAATTTTAATGAGCTTTTAAAATATAAGACATGTAAAAAAAAATCCAATTAATATAATGGCAAATACCATTATCCATTTCACAAAGCATCAGCTTATGTAGGAAAACCATCTAATATCTGACAATAAATATATCGCATGTCCTTCTTTACACAAAAACTTTTCCAACTTCTAATAATTTCTTCTCAGAGAAGGAAAGAAAATTATGAGCTTTGAAAATCATCTTAATTCAGTATTTTAGATCAAGCTTGTCCTTTGCCCTGTTCTCATTTATAGCAAACTTTCAACCATTTTAAAGATGCAGTCTTGAGCATGCTGCACAATAAGAATTGTAGAATTTGTATCCAAATTAAAAAGAAAAAAGGCTGCTAATGCCTGGATAGACGTACATAAATGCTTTCCTAGCCATTGCTGCTATTTGATTAAAAGCTGATGAAAATCTAATGAGAATTCTTTGCTATTAGGTCAATTAAACAGCAACAGAACGACTTCTGCAGGAGGCTCAAAAATATGTAATTGCTTTCTCCAGCTCTCTACTTGTCTCACCACCAGCTCTATACAGATCAAGCTCTGAATAAAAATCATAACTCTCCCAAGACTGTTTACAGACACCAATGGGATGTTTAGTTTTCACTCTCAACCCTGGTAAAATAGGTACAGATTTTAGTGTCACGTAGTCAGTAACGGCCTAATCTTAGCAACATTATTAGGCAAAAGACAAACTCCAAAAATATAACAGAGATAAAGAACGTGTCAAGATAGAAGACTAACACCAGTTTCGTCAACCTAAACCAGAACTGAAATATCAAACATTACTGTGTGATTCAGTTTTCTAAATAAAAATTGATACTGCTTTCATGTGGACCCAAAACCTGAAATTAGCTGACAGCAATGAGGAATAAAGGAAGCAAATGCAACAACCTCAATAAGAGAGCACATCAACTTCACAGAATAGACCCACACAGAATTACAAAAATCTGGTTTAAAAGCTTCATTCAAAGAATACAATCATAGAATTAAAGTAATTTAGGTAATCAAGCAAAGAATCATAAATGCAGTGCACAAGCCAAAAATTTTAAGAACTGGTAATGTTACTTTTACAAGACACTGGCACTAGTAAGCAGTGTTGTTTAAGCAAAGCAAACAAATGCCTTTTCATCTTTTGAAAAAATAGGAATTTAAAGAAGAGAAATTAAGTGTCATCTAAAATTATGACATGAACAAAGCAAATACTAGGAGATATCTGAGGCAAAGAAGAGTTTATGAAGACAGAATATTATCACTTTCAAAGTCTGGTAGCATATCAGGCTCTACAGCTAGTACAGAACTGAACCACTAACTCCTATGAAATAAGAAAAGCTAAGAATTAGTAAATTTGAACCTAACAATAAAACAATTAGGCTTGGTGAGCTATTCTATGCCTCCTCTTAAAAACAGATTTTTACATATAAGACTGTTAACAATGTTTCAGAGTATTACATGCAAGTAATCCTTGTACAAAATTAGCATGAAAATTTGGAATCGGTATTAAATCCTAGACATTGAAAGAAAGCGATGAGTTAAATTTCATCCAGATGTAAAGACAGTAGTTGCTAACTCAATGCAGAACAGTGTTACAGTGAATTATCATGGCTGAATAGATCTCACAGAAGTGTTAGATAAGCACTTTCATGACTTCAAATTCACAGGAACATAGATAAGTGCTAGAAAAATGAAACAGGAAAATGTTCCATAATGTTATTTGAAAAAAAAAGCAATGTAGAATAGGTAAAGGTTTACAGAATACTTATTAAGCTTCTAACACTGGTAAAAACCAGAACTTTAAGTTACAACTATAGTGGTCAGTGATACCTTAAATAAATCAGGAACTGGGTGATCCTGCATCTATATTTTTTTTGTTCTTAGAATCTGACTGGTTTTACTTACTGACACAGACATAACTCCAAGGAGGTGAAAGTACTGACACATATGAACAAGGAGACAGGTGAATCAGAGGCACAAAATAACTTACCTGAAGTCATATAATGGAGCAAAACCAGAAAAGAAGGTATGTGTGTTGACTAATACAGTAGGTTAGTAACTAGAACTTAAAACCATCTCTACTGTTATTTTCATTATTTAGTTGTGTATGTTAACACTCCCAAACTAGTAGTTTTTCAAACACTCAGATAGGATATGAGGAGTTCACACTCTGAAAACTGAGACAAGATGGCACAAATTCAGGAAGAATTAAAGGGATACTTTTAAATGATTTATTGTAGTCTGTACTTCAGAAACAGATCTTTAAGAAGGGCATTGTGTATAAAACTGGATATGGTAGAAACTAATTGTCACAAACAGTGCTTTTTCTATGCAGTATTCCTCCTTTCTGTCACTCTGTAGGAAAGCATCATAAATTTAATACTGCAAGGCAGTAATGAAAAACTCTAAATTTTTATAAACACAGTGTTTTACAGAGATTATTTATTACATTATCAGTTCTACTTCTGCATAACAAAGTTGACAGATGGAATCAAGTCATTTTATGACATTAATATGCTGCTACATTCCTGACATAAAGCAAATCGCTAATCAAATTCAAACCATCATTCTTTTGCTACTCCAATTAAGACATGACACAAAGGGAGCTTTGAATATATAGGAAAAAGCATTCTATAAAGTTCAGTGGAAGAGTTACAGGCATGATGGAAAAAAGCACATGAAAAATATAAAGCACATTAAAATATTTGCCATCTCCTTTTCTAACTAAAATGCTCAAGGAAGAGGAAGATAAGAGGTTACAAACCTCAAAGGTTTGTGTAAATGGAGCCTGAAAAGAAAAAAAAACCAAACTTGCTTTTCACCTTGTGAAGGAGCACGTTTCTACAAAAATCACAATATCCATTTATCTTTGGACAGCCGAAATTGTGTGGTATAGAACATTTTATAACACATTCACTACAGCTGGGAGCCTGATAGAATTTTTTAAAAACATGGCCACTCATTTCATTGCTCAAATCAAAGATGGTAGAACTTTCTAAACATCTGAAATTCCAAAACAGAGTCTGCTCGCAACTGGAGACTTAAGACTCTGGCACACTATCATACATGCTATGGAACGGCAATTATCTGCTATTGTAGACTCACTGTCGGGAGTGAATAATATTTCCCCTCAGAATAAAATGAAAAAAATCAACTCACCACTTGTCCATTCTGAGGATTTTTATGTGCATATGGGGGTCCACGGATGTGATTCCACATCTGACCAGATGTCATAGCAAATACAACACACTAGAAAATATAGAAAAACAACATACTCATTTGTTTACCCAGAAGAATTGAATAGAAAACCATTCTGCTGGTGATGTTTGTTTTAGATGCGTAATTGTTTACTTAACCAGATACAGTATCTACCTCTATTTGATTTTTAGAATAGGGTTTTCAGATGTGTTGCTCTCATAAAATTCCTAATGACTTCTGTTAGAAAATGAGTCAGCTCAAGACAGAGATTTTCAAAGTCTCACTTGAAATAATCCTGTCTTTATGTGCACTTGGAATTGCCACATTTACACATCTATATGGCAAAAAGCACTCATAACAGTAGAAGGCATTCATTTCAAATATTCTGCAAACTAGTGTTCGAGATTTGTATAACCTTTCATGAAGTTATTTTTGCCTCTAATCTAAATATCTAGCTTAACTGTTTGCTTTCAGGTGTATGAAATGATATATAAAAACATAAGAAAAAAATCCAATTATCAAAAAAATGTCTGTCCCATTTTATGAAATTCTCATTGTGTGTCCTATATGACTGTGACTCATTTTAGATATGACAAATAACAATGGTTGAGTTGGTAGAGAAGTGAAATTCCCTATGGAAAGGAGTGTGGAGTTAGGTTAGGTATGTATGAAAACTGTAAAAATGGACATTAATTCTTGCAGAAGGTCATACTGCAGAATCTACACGACAAACATCATAGTCATAGCAAGAGTCATTATGACTATCTTAAAAACAAAAATATAGTATCTTTTGATTACCAAATGAGAAAAACAGGAATGGGAAACTTGGATCATCTAAATGTGTCTTCTGACTTATCAGTACAGATAATACTTACAAAAACTCCAAGATAGTTTAAGTACAGTTTTTACATATATGTTCATTTTTACTGTACATCAATATTCCCACCAGCATAGTATAGTCATAGTGATTTAAGCCGATGGATCACAAATGTAAAAATTCATACCATGATGGTTAACTAAACCAGGATTTACTAAAACCCTTTAAAGGGTTTTCTTTCAGGAATGTTTAGTAACACATTTGTGAAATAAATGTAAGCTAGTGTAGCTCTATATCCCCATAAATGCAGCATTGCCACCTGTAGCAATATGATTTGAACAAACTTTGGAAGGCCTTAGGACTGAATCTTGTCAGGCTTTATCCAACTCTGTCTTGGCTTTGCAGGATTTTTTTTTAACTTGTTTAGCTGAAACAGCAATTCTTCCTAAGACCAGGTGGCTATGCCTAGTTTACATTACTTTTGCTTATCTTTGTACGGCATGATATTTTTTTTTCTATTCTACTTAGGATGAAATAATTATGACCAACATAATGATGTAGTGTAGGCATGGGATGATAGCAGAGACAACAAAAGTAGAAACGCAGGATGCAGCATACCAGTATGAAACGATAAGAAAGGGGGCACAGGATGGCACTGGAGACCCCCAAGCCTATAAATATTACGCCAATGGTGAATTAAGGAAACACAGACATGGAAGCTGGTCAAAACCAGTTTTATGGGTAACAAAGAGAAAAAAGGACAAGCATCCAACGTATGTAAGACAATCACCGTTTACCCAGTACATTTTGATGTAAAATTTAGTTGTAGATCAGTGAAAGAAGCACAAAGTGTAAAAGTAGCCCCACGTGGACCCTAGAGCAAGGAGGAAGAAAGCAGCAGCATCATAGTCCTCCCAGCAAAGAACCTGGAATGCTGACAACGCACCATAGCACCCCCGAACTGAAGCCAATGAATGATCGCAAGATCCAGAGAGAAACAGTGGAAGAGTAACCATATCAGAGAAAGGGAAAGGTACTAGGAAGTGTGTGCATAACAATTTTAATTGTTTTGTTATTATTGAGACTTTTTGCCCTTGTAATAGAAAGAAAAAGAAAATAATGAAAAAATATATTTTCATATCCGTTTTAATAATAATTCTTTGTTGTAGTGTTAGGATTTCAATTACATTAAGAACAGATTCTTGGCTTTAAATATAAGGTGTGTTTCATTTTGCCCTTAACAGGATTTGGAATGTAACAGTATAGTAATTAATGTGGCAGATGAAAGCATACTGGTAGTGACTATTAGCAAATGGATTATGTTTTAATTAATAATATGCAAAGAAATGAAGAGAGTATATGCTTCCATTACTGGAAAAGAATAACAGATAGTTATTTCTATACCTTGCAGATTGTTTTAGCAGAGAAATTTATACTGCAATTTTGGTGACGAATCACACAGGAGACAGCTTATGTGAAAGGACAAAAGGGTAGAAACTGAAAATGTGGGTAACAAAATTGAAGTGAAAGAGATATTTTGAAAGGCCAAGAGTTAGCTGAAAAGTAAAACATCGAAAGAGAACAGATGCATAGAGTACATGAACTGTGGCTCTCTGAAAGTGAGTTTTCTATGAAAAGTCATTTTACTCATTCTTAAATTACTGTATTTAATTTACATTCTCTAGTGCCAAATCTGCTTCCATATGGAAAGATTATATAAACTGGGGTGAGTTTTTTTAAAGTCATATACTTTGTAACAGATAAATCTCTCAAATTACTGAAGATCTTTAATGCCTGCTGTCGTGGTTTAACCCCAGCCAGCAACTAAGCACCACACAGCCACTCACCCACTCCCCCCCGGTGGGATGGGGGAGAGAATTGGAAGGGTAAAAGTGAGAAAACTCATGGGTTGACATAAAGACAGTTTAATAGGTAAAGCAAAAGCCGCGCATGCAAGCAAAGCAAAACAAGGAATTCATTCACTCCTTCCCATCGGCAGGCAGGTATTCAGCCATCTCCAGGAAAGCAGGGCTCCATCACGCGTAACGGTTACTTGGGAAAACAAACGCCATCACTCCAAACATCCCCCATCCCCCCCCTCCTTCTTCCCCCAGCTTTAGATGCTGAGCATGATGTCATACGGTATGGAATATCCCTTTCGTCAGTTGGGGTCAGCTGTCCCGGCTGTGTCCCCTCCCAACTTCTTGTGCACCCCCAGCCTGCTCGCTGGTGGGGTGGTGTGAGAAGCAGAAAAGGCCTTGACTCTGTGTAAGCCCTGCTCAGCAGTAACGAAAACATCCCTGTATTATCAACACTGTTTTCAGCACAAATCCAAAACATAGACCCATACTAGCTACTATGAAGAAAATTAACTTTACCCCAGCCAAAACCAGCACACTTGCCAATACAAATACACTGTCTCATAACATGGTAACGTCTAACAAAAAAATATCTAGGAGACACAATAATGGGAAGAAACAAATTCCAGGTATAAATATTATTGGAAAGGAAAGAGTTAACAATATGGTTGTTTATCCTGAAGGCATCTTTCATATTCTTCCTGTTCAGGCTGACAGTGATCAAGAAAACTAATTTAGTACACCACATCCTGGATCTGCCATGATTTCCTTCCATCATGCACCACTTTACTGTGTATTTCAAAATGACCTTTTCAGGAGCCAAAAAACATTCTCCAGCTTATCCCTTGTCCTTTTCCACTCTTCACCTATTTTAAGTAACTTAAGAAGAGAGCATTTCCATCATATCGCTTAAAGCAAGCATTTGGTATGCTACAGATAGCACTTGACGTTCAAGCTCATTTTGCTGTGTTCTATGTTCTCCTATTATGATCATCCAGGTAAAAAAAACCAACGTTGGAAACTACAGACTTCTACTATTTGTAAAATACACTTGAAATACACACCATTATTTGTAGAACAGATGCATGCATCTATGATACATGATACACCACACTGATACACAATGCTTACCATTCCAAACCCCCCAGTTTCCATAGGATCCCATGCTTTGGGATCCAAAATTTCCAAAACACCTAGTTCACTCACCATTACTGTGAGCTGGTGTTTCCCAGAATAAAACTTTGCCAAATTTATTCCTACAGATGAGCAACTTGTAACATGTGATTAGTGACTGCACAGTTACCTTACAGGTTTATACTGTATTTATTTCAATGGAACAATTCATATGCAGAGAAATGGCCCCTTTCCGCAGTTTTCTTGGATCTTGTCAAAGTACAAAGGATGAAAACTGGAGAACAGGAGAAGATTCAAGCTGAGGCACTTTCCTCTGAGCATGTAGAAAGATTTTCAACTCCACTTACCCAGAGTAGAGACTGTACTTCAGCACTTCTGCAGAGAAGAGTACCATGAGAAGATTTCACTCCCTTACCAAGGACACCCCTTTCATCCACCTGCTCCCTTCTTTCTCCTTGTCAGACTCCAAGAACACTTTAACTGCTGCATGCCACCTGAATTATCAGGGGAGGTCAGGTTTTAGCTATTTTAAGAGCTTCCAGATTTAAGTAGCTTATTCTGCATCCAAATGATAAAAGCAAACAGAGTAGATCTACATTATTGAATGGTGTAGTACAGAGAGGGAAGGAACAATGATTTGCTACAACACACCATGGTTCCAGGACCAAGTATCCACACGATGTCTTCAGTGGCAATGAAGTTCACCCCTATTACCAGTCCTAGGTGAGTACACTGTATGTGTAGACAGGACTGCTCAAGGACCTTGTTAAGAAATTGCAAGTGGTGCTTTCTTGATGGCTTCACAGCGCATGACTTCAGCCTTAGTTTTGCTAAGAGGGAAACTGCTTTGAACTCACCCGTGATGCACTTGTGTGTGTACTACAAGGCTCCTAAGAACAGACGCAAGGTAAATAAGCACCAAGAGTCCCACCAGAATACTGAACTGCTAGCAAGACACAACTTTACAGGTACATGGGCAGAATTTCTCAACTGTTCTTGGTCTTGCAAGCTTTGTCAAATGATTTGGGTTTAATACATCACTTTCTCAAAGGCACAAGTTTTGTTTAACACTATCTGCCAGTTTATTAAACAAAATTACTAGAGACTTAAAAAGCCATTTGGTATGCCTTTTGAAGTGAAGCTTCCTATGAGCAGATACTACAGAAATCAGATCATTAGATTTCTCTCTGCAAGTTTAGACCCCAGAACATGGCAAATACTTTGTAACATAAGAAAAATAATGAAATTCTAGATTCATCTATGAATATAGTTAAATTCAAGCATGGTTTCAAAAAAAGGGGAGATACAGGCAGCCAGTTCTGTACTTAATTTCTATACTGTCCTGTATATGTAAGTTTTAGCCATTTCACAATTACTGTTTTAAAGAAATGTAATCCTTTCTATCCAGTTTAACTTTGCTTTTGTACTCAATGAAGGCTACAGAGCTGCAAGATCTGTACTCAATTTTTAAATAACAATCCATCACTTATTAGAATCTCCAATAAGAGATATACAATTCAAGGACAGGGAGTACAATACAAAGCAAAGAGTATGGGTTTCTGTATCTTTAAAAGGTACTGTGCATCTCTAACTACGGGAAGAAAAGAAAGCAGTAACCTGCATTTATTGCTGTTCTTTTGAGATGCCTATCTACTCACGTAGAGGAGCCTGACTTTTTCTAGCTGTATCTCTGAATAAAACACATTACTTTTTTATCCTCGTTCCCAGAAGGGGGTAAAGAAGCCAGTAGTAGCCATGATACCCTTCAAGCTCTTTTGGAGCAATAACTGATGATGCATGTACTGTACGGTACAGGTACTGTAGAGTGTATCGGCACAAAACACATTTCTCATAACTATTAAGTGTTATGACAACAGTGAACACATGCTTTGTCTCCTTATTCAAGTGACTTGACATACTTTGCCCAATAGAGCCAACGCCTAGGCAGCTGCCTTTGAATCTGAGCACAGACTTTGCCTTCCCAGATTCCACAGGTATACAGGCAAATCTGAAATATACATATAAAATAAAACTGAAAATTACATGCAGAAAACCACAGTGGCAGCCTGGTAAAGAAAATGCTTTAAAAAGCCCCCTAGTAGCCCACATTCTAGCCAACTGAACTAATAAACTCTCAGCACTAGTACTGTTGTCTAAAATGTAGCAATTCCTTATCAAAAATGTTAGAAATTTGCCCAGTTTATACCATCTGAACTTTCATTCTCTCTGCTTATGAAATGAAGGGTCTTGACAAGAATCTGAATTGCTTCTTGTTATCAGTATAAAAGGACAGGACTCTGCAAATAGCTAAGGACTGAAGCCCTTCCTCATCTTTGTGCTAGCATGTCAGAGGGAAAAATATCCACAGATGAATAGTAGAATTTCAATTAAAGTCTAAAATAATCTAGGGGATAAATTTTGGAAGTGATCTCAAAAGACATCTTTTGGGATATTATGTAGTGTGACTCAATCATCATGGTTTGCCATTCTAAAAGTCTTCTGGGTAATGTTGCAAGTAAAAATGCCTCAGGCATACAAGATACTACCAGAGTCTGCAGTGCTTCAATGAGGGGATGAAACCGCTAATAGCATTGCTGTTGTGCAATCTAATGTTGAGGACAAAACCAATTCAACAGTCTTGTGTGAACTGGCATTGGAATCAATGTGTGAGATGAAAGCTCTGGTCTTGCTTCTGAAAGTCTATCGAAACCATTAGATGGATCATTAAAAATTGCATTCCTAAATATTCTTCTAAACCAGTGCTAGAAATATTACCTATGAGACACAACTTTTTTGTATCAATGGAGATATCAAATAAAAATTCAGTCAACATTTCTGGGATTCTCTGTTCTCCTGCTAGTAAAAATAGCAAAGGCACTTTATGCTGAGAACTTTTTTCTAATTTTTAGGAACAGATCATTCCATCAGGCAGAGAGGCACTGTCCATTTTTCATTTAAATAAAAAGTATCCAACATTTGGGAGCTCTTCAAAATAAACTAAGAAGCTCTGAAGAACAAGGAAAACAAGAGACTTGTCTGTTTGCAATGACACAGTTTTCAGTTACTAAATTCCAGCATATCTATGAAAGAGTTTCAGTTTAAATTAAAAATGTTATTTTCTGTATGGTTAATGAATGCTGGCTACCTAGCAGCACAACACCTTCCCAAAACTACAGCTTTTAGAAAAAAGCTCCTGTGTTTTCTCAGTTCTGCAACATCTGTAAAAAGAACTGCCAATAAGGAACAAAATATTTGCCAGTACTCCCATCAAAAACATGGGCTTCCTGTACTTTTTATGCATCTTGCCAGGCTTTCCCTGTTTAATTTGTTTTTTAAAGTTCAAAAAGGAAAAATATTCATGAAGAACATAATTCTTTAAAATTAAAGAATTTATTAGTTATTTACATACTTCATAAAAGCATTTTAGTAGGCATGACTTGCTCCCCTTAACTAGACACCACCTTCTCCATTTTTCCTTTTAATGAGCTTTTATGAAACAAGAAGCTCTAAGTTTTACTGGTAGAAAAAAGCACCATGTAAGAGAGTCATAACTACACAATACCTTAGAATGAATATATTAATAACTGTCCGTTTTCTTCTATGGATCTTGACATATTCTAGTCATTTTGCAGAGCTATAAGGTCATCTGTGCAAAAGCCTGCAATCTGGAGTCCCTGCTGACTCCACCAAAAAGAACATATAATATTGTATAATATATGTCCGTGTAGATCTGAATAAAACCAAAACTACTTCTGGTAACTGCATGATCTTTGCTAAAACATCATTTTGCAGTACGGGGCTTTGACATTATGAAGGCAAAAGAACAGTAATGATTAAAAAAGGGAAGCATCCTCTAAGTGCTATTCATTTTTAAAGTAAATGGAATTTTACAGGAAATAGCATTAGCAACAACAATAAATGGCATTAATGCCATTTTAATTCCTTTTAACTCTATTACTGCTTGTCAATACAATCAGCAGGATGACAATTACTGAATGGCATTAATATAACTTCTTTAAATGTTTGATCACATTTGGGCATTGACCCTGTCCACAGGGGTTCAGTTGAATGTGATTGTAAGTCTTCTACATTGTAATTTACAGTTACATTCAGATGTAAAATGTCCAGCTGCTGCTAAGGAGAACAGCGAATAGAGGAGCTCGACATGACCTGGCAATGTGTGCTTGCAGCCCAGAAAGCCAACCGCATCCTGGGCTGCATCAAAAGGAGTGTGGCCAGCAGGTTGAGGGAGGTGATCCTCCCCCTCTACTCTGCTCTGGTGAGACCCCACCTGGAGTACTGCATTCAGCTCTGGGGCCCCCAACATATGAAGGACATGGACCTGTTGGAGCGAGTAGAGGAGGGCCACGAAGATGATTAGAGGACTGGAGCACCTCTCCTATGAAGACAGGCTGAGAGAGTTGGGGTTGTTCAGCCTGGAGAAGAGAAGGCTCCAGAGAGACCTTACAGCAGCCTTCCAGTACCTGAACGGGGCCTACAAGAAAGCTGGAGAGGGACTTTTTACAAGGGCATGTAGTGATAGGACAAGGGGCAATGGGTTTAAACTGAAAGAGGGTAGATTTAGATTAGATATAAGGAAGAAATCCTTCACTATGAGGGCGGTAAGGCACTGGAACAGGTTGCCCAGAGAAGCTGTGGATGCCCCATCCCTGGAAGTGTTCAAGGCCAGGTTGGATGGGGCTCTGAGCAACCTTGTCTAGTAGAAGGTATCCCTGACCATGGCAGGGGGGGCTAGAACTAGATGATCTTTAAGGTCCCTTCCAACCCAAACCATTCTATGATTCTATGAAATATTTTATGAAAGAATTGATGTGTTAATTTTCTTGATTTAATCAGGAAATTAATTGTGTCTTCAACTATTTATTGAATGCAGATTGCGATAGACTGATTCTTGATGTGAAGAACTGATTTTTAACCTCTGCAAGACAAAAACCACAATTCCCCAAAACATTCAAACATTAAACTTCTGATCTGAAATGCTGAGGTATGAAATTGGAATAAAATTGCTGTCTCCAGAGATACAGTGCATGGCTAAACAAAGGAAATACCACTGATTACATATCTTTATTTGATTTTTGACACAAACATCTATTTTGGTGTGCTAATTATTGCTTTACTCAGGTGATCTCTAAAGATATTTAATTAGGATTCCAAAAAAAGTTAGACTGATACATAACAAATTTAAGCTTGCTGGTGGTAGTGTATCATTAAAAAGTATTATCATTGAAAAATACTGGTGATCTAGAAAAATATATGGAGCTAAGTATGACAGACTTACTTTGGAAGAGAACTGGCAAAACCCTGTGCTAGAGCTCAGGATACTCCAAATGACATCCTGGAACAAAGACGACCTTCTGCCCCTGGCTCTCTAGACCAAAAGGAAACATCATTCTACTTGAAATCTAGTCCCGTAGGTGGTTTGTTTGAAATCTTGCTCTTTATTCCTTCCTCAATGTACGGAGTAGATTAACTAACTGCTTAAACAAAGAATGTATGCCATGTACACTAGTAGGAAATGCTATGATAGCACATGAGAGAAAACAGCATTATCAGTAGCCATTATTCAAGAGTAATGCCAAATATTAAGGAACTCTGAACAAAGAGCTTAAGATCTTGTTAATCATTTAGATATAAAAACAAATTAGAGCCCAACGGGTACTAGGTAACTTCATCTTTGAACTGATGCAATAAAAGCTGCCAATGGGCCCATCAGCTGAAAGTGTCACAAAAGAAGGTATCTTCTCATATTGTTGAATCAGAGCAGAACAGCAAACCATTAATACGATATGGCTTTGAAAAGGCAAAAACAATTATAGGATATATCAGTAACCTACTTCTAGCAGAGCTAAAATACACAGAATCATAGAATAGCCCAGGTCAGAAGGGACCTCAAAAGACCATCTGGTCCAAGCTTTCGTGGGAAAGGGAGCCTAGATGAGAAATAAAATATGAATGCTGCTGCACAAGTAAACTCATAATTCCATCTACAATCCTAGCCATGTGCTTTCAAGAAAGGTCAATTGATATCGACGCAAGTTGAGAAAAACTCTTTAAAATGACAAAGTGAATAAATAACCAAAAGAAGAAAAGCTTGGCTTATGTTGTACAAAATAAATGTAAATTTTTTTAAAAAGTACTGTTCTCGATTAATATATTGCTAATACAGAAAGAAGGAGCTCTATTAAGCTGTAAAATGTTGGATTGGACTTGATAGCCCTAGACACTATTCCAATGTTGATAACCATGCTCCTGACTCCTTGTCCCTGAAAATTAAGCCTTAGATGCTGCTTCTCAGACTTTTCCTCTTCTGTCAGTCACAATGATGGCAGATTAACAAGTACTTACTTATACACCTTAACCATCATCTACCATCCTTGCATGCTATTTCCTACCTAAAACTGAGACAGCTGACTATGCGGCACAGTCCACATTTTTCATCAGTCTACTCAGTCATCTGAAAATTATGATATAAATAAACACACTGCAATACACTATTAAGCACGTTAAACTTCAATTCATTATTTATGGCCTTGAGGGTTTAGCTGACTAATATTTCAAACAGACTATTGGCTAGTTTCAGAATTTCCTCAGATTTGACCCTACAAGATCGTCCTATTCTCGTTTAGGTTAACAATGGAATGTTAAGGTCAGCACTACTGAAACCAGTTTTGGAAAGAATTCCACCGTTTTCTTTGTTTTTTAGTTCTTTTATCATTTTCTTACAAACTTATAAAAGCCTTTGTTACTTTTCTTAACCTTTCATTACTCTTAAAGAGATAGAGTCTGACATTCATATACACACTAAACCAATCATAACATTACTGCTTTTACAAAAAAGGGCAAGTTGAAGATAGCAGTGAACTTTAGTAACACTTTTTATTACAAATATTTTCTTGTTAAAGTTCAAACAAAAATCTGCAGCTAACTATCAGAGAATTTGCTAATTTTCAGTGAATCACTCGTAGTAACTGATACTCACTGCTTATGAGAATTAGCCCCAAAATCTAGATTATGAATCTTTGCCTGATAGTACCATTCTGAACAATGTATTAATGCAATGGTTTTTAATTTACCGTGCAAGTAATGAAGACACATATGCTAAGATAAGAAACTAATAAAAAACATATTAGTAAGGAAAATCTGCATACCAGAGCTGCCATGGCCCAGCCAGTTTTGTTGTAGATGAACTCTAAGTTATTTCTTCGCAGATATAACAACCCACCAACAAGAGATACCAGAAGAGCCAGTGCAATTGTACCAGAATAGTTAGGAGGCCTGAACACTCTAATCTGGAAAAGATAAATGCAAATACAGATCACAAATAAATGCATACATACAGATCACCTTCCATATAAACAAACAGGGAGCATCTGAAATCTGGTTTCACAGTCAGAAAGACTAACCCCTAAAGATATACTTAAATAAGAAAAAAAAGTACTTCCTTTAGTAAGCACATAGTATGAAAAAAGTTTTAAGCATAATTTTGAACTGTTCAACTCCAAAACATTATGTCTTCAACAGATTTGCAGGTAATGTCTGAATTAGGAGCAGCTACCTTTGGATCTATCTGTTTTGTATACAGTTTTGCAAAGCACATTTTACTTACTAACAACTAATTATCACAATATCACTGCTTGTTTTCATCCAGAATAAGACTACATAAAATTTGACAAAGCAAGAATGGAACATAATCTGCAAACTGCAGAAGTTACCACAAGTACCATGACTATATTTTTTTTAATGTGTTCTAGAACCTACATTTGAGGAAAAAAAAGTATTAAGGAAAGACAGAATTTGGCATCAGCCTGCCTCAGACTGCAAAGATACATTTGGCTTCAACTTTTAAAATTGTCGGAAGACTTACGTGAACATCTGTTCTGTCAGCTATCCATTTAGCTAGCTGCTCAGCTGCAAATCCGATTCTCTGCAGGTCAAATGTGTCAGCTCTCTTGGGTTTACCTTTTGGAGGAAAATGCATGAAAGTCGGAGCAGAGTTCATATTCAGCTACAAAACCAGGAAAAATAGCAGAAAAAAATTAGTAACTTTATCCTCAAAAATGTTTACCTTTTATGTATAAGACAACACAAGTCTAATTAGCATGAAAAATATTATTTGCCTCCATACGTTACTCTTTTTTATACATCTTCATGTATAGTCCTGCAAAAAGAGGGCTCAGAATATTCCTTCCTGTAGATTCTTTGGGATGTTTAATTATTCAGAATATTTCACCCACAAGCTTTTCTGAGTAAGAGTATGTTATGCTTTAAAGTTCTCACACACTGTAAGAACTTCCCTGTAATTAGTAAAACAGAGACCTCACACCCATCCAATCTATCAAAGTATTATTAGGTTATAATTCTAGGGGAGGAAAAAAGTGTTCCAATAGCTTGACATTGTTTCTCTTGCCTAGCTCTCACCAATACAAAGTTAACTAGACTAAACTACTCATCTAGCCTTCCACTGGCTTCAAGACAGACTATCCACTACTGACTAGTCTTTTTTGAATCCAGAAAAGCTCAGATAACTAGCTTAGACTACATAAATTGCCCTAGAAATTACATGACCTGTTAATCCATGTGTTGATGTCACTGGAACTATTCACAGTATATCAAAAAACTCAAAGGTGATAAACAAATAGATTTACATTTACATTTGCCACTTCAAATTTTGACTTCAACTTTGCAAGGTAGTATAGGATAATATAATTTTACTATATAAAATTTCTCCATATTCAGTCCATCTCAGAAACAGTGCACTAAAACACTTGAAAAAAAGAAAATTAACATAAACAACATCAGGGGAAATACTTAAAGATGATGAAATATGGAGATCTTTAAATAACAAACACAGAGTAAACTTGTTTGTTTCATTCCTGCAAAATGAGTTTTATCACATTACCAAAGCACAAAATTTCATCAAGTACAGAACTGAATTTATTGACAGAAGTTATCAGCTATGAAAATATTTTCCACATAAGCAAAAAATAGCCCTCTTCTTTAGTGAACTGATTTGGAAATAAAAAATATTCTGAGAAAGGCCAAGACAAATGTCATGAAATAGTTTAATAAAATATTTTATAAGATACAGAAACCTTCTGAGGTACAGAAATCTTCTGACATTGTATAGACTTTGGGAGCAGTTGGTCTGCAACTGCTTTGTCATTTCTCTATAACCAGAGTAGAAACTGAAAAATGAAAGTCACATTACTTTTTGGGGTTTTTGTGCTATGGCATCGGTATTACATCACTTGTTTGCACACATAAACGTAAGGTCAGAACTACATTTCTCCCAAATCCACCTTAAAGTAGTCATTAGTATCACTTATGCTTAACACTGTATTTCTCAAAAACAATCAAAACCATACACATTTTATCTAATTTAGTCTAACTTTTACATGACTTTAAATGCATACCACCTAAAATAACTGAATCTGTGCCCTTGGCTTAAGGCAAGCTCAAACAACATATTTTGTATTATTGTAACCATGTAGGATAATGTAAGATGACTTTAAAGCCTATTTGAACTAAAATTTTTAAAGCAAAATCTTAAGCCATTAATAACCATTCTTTACACAATGCATTCTAAGATGTCAGCTGGAAGCAAAAATATTTACTAAACATAGTAATTAAACTTCTAAAATTATTATTTTAAAAATACGTATTAAATTTTTCCCCTGAAAATTTCAAATCACACACTTCACCAAAAGGTGGTTAAAGATACAGAGAACTTCAAAACTTGTCACTTCTCTTAATGAGCATTTTTAACTTCAATCAACGGATAAACATCAGAGAAAAGCATGTGAGTATTTAGTATGAATTTTCAAGGGATGCGTTTTGCCTTGACTACTCAATTTAAGAGGGGGCTTTAGACTGTTCATAGCCAATATATAAAACCTAAACCAGTCTCTTCTCTTTTCCCTGAAGAACTTCCAGACTAGTACAAATATTACTGGAGTTGAAGAATATTGTATTACATAAAAGCAATTAAAAGGCTCTTTTAGTTAAGAGCTTTTTTCCCCTGAAGATAAAATAAAGGAAATCTTTAAATGCAAATGATAGTTGCATTGCGCTTAATTCTAAAAAATGACAATAACAATGGGTTGACAAAAAATTTGCATACATATAATGTAATCTATAAACAAACATTATAAACTAAACTTGGAAAAAACTAGAAGTGGCTACTGGTAATACCTGTCTTCACTAATGTCATAGAAAGTGCAGTGCCTGCTGTTTTTAACCAGGAAAAATTTGTATACAAAACACAGAGGTACACACCTATACACAGAAAATAATTTGTCTTGTATCATTTGGCAAATCAACATGTAGTTCCAAAAAATAAGAATGTTTTACAGTATCCAACATTTACCTGTTGAAAAACATCTGCCCCTTCATCATAATCCACTATTGTGAAAAACAGTTTGTTTGAAAAAGCAGATGAATAGCGCCATGAATTAGCCAGCACTTGATATTCTTCATTAGCTTGCCTGTTAAGGAAAAGAAACAAATGTACATCCATGTGGCATTCGCTGGCAAAAAAGATTCTATAGCCAGCTGCAGCGGTTAGATGAATTACACTTGCAGTATCATTCTCAACACCCATACTATCAATTAAAAAAAGTTTCAGCTAGTTATGCAACTCTTTGCTTCAAACTTGCCTTCTCACAAAATTAGAAATGTGTTAAGCCAAACTATACCAGAGACATCCCAAGATTACATTAACAAAAAGTAATGTTTTCCTTATTTAAAAGTCTTAGAAAACAGGAGTGGCCTGAGTGGCAAGCATCCCTCAAATCTGCTAACAGATCCATGCAAGGAGATGCTTATGTGGCCCTCGAGTACAATATCAGGTTTTACTTGCTGAAGACAGCTGCACATAAGGAATTCTGAAACTAGTGGAAAAATAACACAGAAATGTGACAGTAGTAATCTTCCTAAAATAGCAGAGCCATAGAAAGAGCCACAGAAACTCCTAAGCACTGGGGAAATGATAATAACTAAATGAACAGTAGGCTTGTTAAGTAGCATAATACACACAAGATTATTTCTATAAAACTTGTTTTAAAAGTGATAAAGGATAATTATGCACAACATACAGGGTTAAATAATCTTTCCTATCATCATTAGAAAGTCATATTGCTACTACTCAAATTTGTCAGAAAGCCTCCTCTTAGCTTTACTCATGGCTCTATATTCAGGTGAGGTTTTTTTGGTTGGTTGGGTTTTGTTTGCTGGTTCGTTCATTTTAAAAGAAAAAAAACCAAACAACAAAACAAACTTGTGCAGGTGGCTGAGCTGCAGGAGGTGGTGAGAAGGCTGCGTAACATCAGGGAGGCAGAGAAGGAGCTAGAGAGCTGGTTCCAAGCGCAATCTGGAGCGGACCCGCAGACCATGGCCAAACAACCAGTAACTCCCCCACTGGCACATGCACAGGGGAGCAGGGGGGCCAATAATGCAGAAGAATGGATGGTTGCAAAGGCAAGGACCAGCAGGAGGAAGAGACTCCCCCCAAAGCCTGAGATGCCCTTGCAGAACCGCTTCACCGCTCTGCAGGACAAAGAGGAAAGTCCTGTCACACCAGGAGAAGTGCTGGAGCTGAGTAATGCAGCCCAATCTGCCCCCCGTATAACCAGCACCACTAAGAAAAGGCGACGGGTGATAGTAGTAGGCGACTCTCTTCTGAGAGGTACGGAGGCACCCATTTGCCAACTGGACGCACTCTCTAGAGAGGTGTGCTGCTTACTGGGGGCTCGCATCAGGGATGTCACCGAGAGGCTGCCAAGCCTCGTACAGTCCACTGACTATTACCCGCTGCTGTTGTTTCAC
>NW_008824243.1:2114765-2150233 GCF_000699105.1 Pygoscelis adeliae
GAGGTGGTGGATGCCCCATCCCTGGAAACATTCCAGGCCAGGTTGGACGGGGCTCTGAGCAACCTGATCTAGTTGAAGATGTCCCTGCCCCCAGCAGGTGGGGGTTGGACTAGATGGCCTTTAGAGGTCCCTTCCAACCCAAACTATTCTATGATTCTATGAAACAATTTTGCCCAGTGTGCACTGAGAGGAAAGGAAAAAAGTAATTCCAGGAGAAGAATTCTGGGATCCTTACCAGCAGAGATGTTCTCTAAGCACGCAATCAAGAACCAAAAAACCACAGGTTCTTCCACAAGACAAATCCAATCAATGAATAATTCAGAAAAAAAAACCCTGAAAAAAAAAAAACCTGAAAGGATCCTTGCAGTACTGTTGGCTTTACACAGGCTCCTTTGCGAATTATTTCCATATTACTAACTAATCATATCTACTGTAGAGTCCAAACTAGGGTTCTACCACTTGGCAACTTATCTTTGCATGTGGTAAGATGCAGAAGTAGTATAAATAAATGTATTCTGCAGGTTTTCTCAAAACTGTACATCTATAAAACCAGTTCCATGTGTTTGATGGTGCAGAATGTTGTTTATTTAAAAGCTGTAGATGCAAAAATCTGTTTTTTTGCAAGAGAAGCTCTGCACTAAACACACATAACGTATACTGTGTTTTGAGAGAGCAAAGAGGGGGAAGAGGATGACAGGACCACAGATGTCATAAGACCCTCCCCATTTCCTCATAGCTGAGATCAGCCTTAGGCATGAAATATATTACATACAACTCCAGCAGAGTGTGTTGCATCAAGGTATATATTGTACACAAAAAAATCTATCATAAAAAAAGAAGTTAAAATGAAATTTTATGATCTCTTATCCCCCCAAAGAATAAATCTTATGAAGTACAACAAAACGCAACTTTCACCCCTATTACCTGATTGAGTAAAATTTGCTACTTAACACACTTACTCAACAAGCAAAGTTTGCAATTATAAAAAAAATCTGATTTATGCATTAGATTGGTTATTTCTAGAAACAGATACCAACATTAAGCAGACTAACATATTCACTGTCATCCTGAAGAGGGCAGTCAGACAACATCAAAGGAATGCTGTAAAATCTTAAGTAATATCTGTAGGGCACTGTTCTGTTAAACCTGCTATATTAAAGCTGGACCATTTTTATTACAAGAACAAGATAAAAATCACTTCATCTTGATGCCATCATTCTTCTTAGTCTACCTTTCACTTGTGATGAAACAGTATTTCTGGGAAATTCAGATACTCCAGTTATGCCCACTATTTGAGAGAAGACTCTTGTTCCCGTTGATCTCCATGTATTTTGCATCTTTGAACTACTTTGAATGAATATAATAGGTAGAAAGTATACTTCAGAAAGTATCATTATGCAAAAGGTTGTCTGAGATTTTCTGTAACAGATTCAAAGCACAATTTCATCCTCACATTGAAGATAGCAAAGCATTCTGTAATACATCCTCATAGCAGCTCTTGAGAGGTGTGAAGAAGCGAGAGTGAAACAAGGAGGGGCAGGAATACAAAGTTGCAGGATTACTACATACAGAACTGAAGAACATCCTACAGTCTACTACATAATTTCCAATTGATACAATGCTGATACAATCACATTAGTAACTTTTGTAGCTTTGGTTACTCCTTTTCAGATACAATAATAGTAAAAAGCATAAGCCCTTGGCTGAAAAAAATTCAGCTTCCAATTAACATCAGGCAACACCAACTCTGTCACTTCTTATCTACTTATCTCTATCATTGGTTAATATCAATTCTATCAGTTTGTTTCTATGAAGTGATGTTAATTATATAAAATTATTATAATAATTATATGAAATACCATAAAGACATAGGGCAGAACTATACTTGGTCTGAACTCATCAGAATAATAATGTTAGCACTGCTCTTGTTAGTTCGACAGGATCTTCTGACAGATGGAGAAGATTTAAATGTTATTGCTGCTACAGTCACCTTGTAAGAATTTCATCATAACAGCAAAACAGGAACTAGCAGCAACAACAACAGTAGTATTAACCAGCCACTAGAAAATAGTAGCCAGATCAAAAGGGAATGCTACTATTAGATTTACCTAGAAAATTCAACATACTGAAAAGTAAGCTGCTAAGCAAATGCTCTACAAACATTTCTTCCATTACGCAAGAGGTCCTCATGAAATATTAAAAGATTTATTTGAAAAGATTAATTATGTGGGTGTCTATGGCAGATAATCAGATTTTTATAGCTCGAGCTGTATTAAATTAGATTAATTTTATTCTATTAGTGCAACACTATAGTAAGGAAAACACAAACGGAATATTAGGAAAAGAATCAGAGACTGTGGAATTATCTGCCAAAGAAAGCAGTAAAGCATTACTTTTTGGCACACTATTGGACTGTACAAAACACTTACAAATGTACCATTGGCAAAGAATGTACTACCAGGTCACCTATCTGTTCTTATCCATCTGTTTAAAGTAAACTGTGATCAATGCTGCAACTTACCTCCAAAACAACTTTCGTTTTTTATTTGGAATGCTTTTCCCAAAATGAAGAGAAGGGGCTAAGTGCATATTTTGACTTCCTCTCATTATCGAGAAGATAATTCAGAATGTTTATTTGCTTTTATTTTTGTTTAGGGTGACTCATAATGTCATGACAAAAGGCACTGAAGAATCTACAAATGTGTCCAGAAAATTCACCACACGACAAAATGAAGAGAGCATGGACACTAGTTGAAAACTACACTGTTTATGCAATCTAGATATCTATAATAGGAGAAAGGAAGCTAAAATCCATGCTATTCTATTTACAGCATCCCATGAAATTTCCAATATTCTGCAGATGAAAAGAAGCTAGGAGATTACATTTTGTAGAAGTTGCAAAGTAAAAAAAAGAAAAAAAAAAAAAAATTGTGACCACAGCAAGAATAAGGAGTCTCTTATGATCCAGGTATAAAATTACTGCCCTGTTAAAAAGGACTTATCAATACTTCTATCAAGATCCTGAAGTGCACTGGAAAAGCAATTGCAGAACTTTCAACAGCTCCTTCCACATTTCCTGTTCCTTCTTTGAACAAAAGTTCAAAAGATAATTCCCTCTCAGTACAGTTAAGAGACCTGTCAATGATTTTCTCACTACCCGTTCTTGATCATCCAGCAAAAACCTGAAAGGCAGAGGATCCTGTTTCTTCTTTCTGATGACACCTTCTTGACTGTCAGAATTCTTTTTGCTGTTGACCTACTCTTTGATCGGCTACTTGAAAACAGTTTTCTGAGATATCTTCTTGAACAGGGAAACCAACAGAATTCCTCTCTTTTCTAGATTAAAAACCTCCTCTTGGAGGTCTCATTGATAGGGCAGATGTTAATAAAATTATGTGGAATCTCTTCTCTCATATATTTTGTCATTTCCTTCTGCACATCGTGAGTCAACAGCAGAAGGCAGCTACATTCAGAGCCCTTTATGAAACACACACCACATTAAGCTCAAAACTTAAAAATACACAAGCTATATGTTGAATTATAACTTACCTTTCACATAATCCTGTAAGAAATACAGAAGGAATAGCTTAAGCAGTTGACTTTGAGCTCATTCTGCAGCAGACTTTCTGCAGTAACTACCAGCTTGTTCCAATAGATGCCATTAATAATTTCTGACAGAATTCAGCCTTGTCACTCAAATGAAATAAAATTAGTCTTTAGAAAACATGTGCCACACCTGCAAAATTGACCCATCTCCCTCACATCCTACGTATATATTTTATATATATACTTTATATGTATATTTACGCACACATATGTATTTATAGACACACACAACTTCAGCTAATGGGAGTAATCAATGCTCCTTTTAATATAATGAAACCTCTGACACTTTTAAAAATGCAATAGTCTGGTCAACATGGGGGTGAAGAAAATCACTGGCTACACAAACTCCTCTGCATTACCATAGACCTTTCTAGCTGCTTCTTCATAAATACTGTCTTTGCAAAACTGTGTTTCCAAGAATCTGGAAGCAGGTTTGTTACTTCCACAGTAAAATACTATTAAATATCATCCAGGACTGAAACAAGACAATTTTCAGTTTGTGCAGTTTACAAGTTTTTCTCCACAAGTGGTCACCTACCATTACTATAGTCTTCCTCTGCTGCATTTCCCCATTTTTCTCCTGATCATTTATGATGCTAATTCTAGGCTTTAATCTTGATTTGCAATGATTCAAACAGGCTCAGTTACATCTTTAAAAGAAACATTTGGGAATTCACAGGCATAAACATGCATAGTAGAAAGCACGCAAAACAAAATCCACTTGTTTCAGGTAGCTTGAAATTCAGAGAGAGATGTACATGTCTAATTTACATGTTTTAACCATTATCACATAACAAACTAGTGGCACAAGTCAAGGTATAGACCCTGTCTACTGAAACTCAGTATCTTTAGGTTCTGACGCTGCTCTGATCTTTTCAAGGAACACTAAGGAAAAAAAAAACAATGAAACAAAATATGCATCTTTTTGTTGATGGGCTTCAGCTGTTGGGGAAAAACCTCAAGTGATCAGTTTCATTTCTCTGACCCAGATATCCCTTTCTAAATGAAAATACCCCAGCAGTCAATTTGAAAGATGAACCAGACAAAAATGTGAACTGTTTGGCAAAAAACAAGACATCTCTGATATGCACCTGTATGCAAAGCAGAGATGGTTGCTTCTGCTAGTGAGATGAGAGAAGCAGAGCTTAGAAGTAAAATAAAAGACCTCAAATAATTTGCTTATGGAGTGATTAGATGGTACAGCAACAAAAAAAAAAGAACAAGTTAATGATAACAATGAAAGATGCAGAGGAACTGTCAGCACAGTGATGGTTTCAGGAGGCTAAAGCCCACGTGCAGCTGAAAATCAAAGCACTAATACTCAATCAAGTGGAGCGAGGGGGTTGTTGAAGTCTGGTTGGTAAAATGGTGCTGATCCCTTTGGAAAAATGTAGTGATAATAAAATGGGGGAACAGATTGCAAGAGGCAAGAAGATGAAGAGCAGAGAAGCTGGAAGAGAATTTTCACCCAAAAATGCATTCAAGTCAGGCTAGCAGCTACCGTTTGCCTGTATGCAATACAAAGTACAGGCTGAGAAACAGTCTCTTCACCTCTGTGACGATGCTGTTGTCAGAGTGACCGTTCTTTTGTTCTCCTTCTTACACACATAAGTAATTTTTTTCAGTAGCGTGAGTGATTGTGGGTAACAGAGAGAAACTATCTAGTTGAGTGAATACCTAAGCACAAAGGAAAAAGGGAAGCTGGTCTCATATCCTGAGGAGTCACTGTTTAGAGTTCGATTATTTCTGACTGTTCATGCAAACCAAAAAAATCCGAACTTATTCATCATCACAGTGCATCAAAGGGCCCTTTAGTATCTGCTTCCAATGTGCTGTGGCAGACTATATACACCAAGAATAGTAACATGTAAAGTCAGTTAAGACTAACCAAGTTTAACTTCCTGGGACCAAAACTGTTTAATCAAACACGTTTCCAAACACGCATGGAAAAAAACATGGTTCTTCAACTGTTAGAAACATATCCCACCCCCACCAATGACTTCACATTCAAGAGCACATAGGATATCTAATCTGTTATGGTTAATTCATCTCTCAGTACCAGCTATGCCACTCTGAACCTAAACAATTGTGTCAACAGGAAAACTGACAGTTATGCTACCACTTACACAGTTGTGAAGGCATCAGATGGCTTTCAATAGTTTTTTGGACCAGAAAATTGAAACTTGTTTGTCCACAAAGCTAGATGGAAATAATGTACTCCAAATTCTGCTTTAGGATAAAGACAGAATTTCCTTGAAAAACACTCTAGAGGCATGACTAGAGGGACTACTAACATCTGTACAGAGCTGCTGGTTTACAGAAGCCTTCACTGGATTGATTCAGATAGCCTAGGGATATATTTTCCAGTCAACAGTTTGTGAAAATACTTCATTAAGATGAATACAGAACCAGTCTCTGTCTCAAAGACGACAAACTGGTAGTTGTCTTTTAGAAACACCTATAAATGAACCTAATTTGTTCTGGGCACAGAATAAATTCCAATCAGTAATGCAGACATATGATTTCTAACTTTTAAAAATACATATTGAAAAGCGATAATGTCAAAAATTAGAAGCAAATCAAGCAAAATTAAGTACAGGGAAAGCATTTAATACAACAATATGATGTATATCAGGAACAAATAAGCCTAGCATCGGAAGAACAGGTAAGTTTCACAAAATTGGCAAACAAAGCATTCAAAAAAATTTTCTAATTGATCCTTCTCAAGATGATACATAAGATTATGTATTCATCTCCTGCAATGATAAAGAAACCCTTCTCATTCCATTGGGAAAAAAGATCTCAGGTTAAGTAACTTTTGCTAGAGAATACCTACAAAACACACAATATGCTTTGGTTTTACTGAAAAAAAGATCAGCTCCTTTGACTGAAAGGATATTTTTTGCATACAAAAGTTTCATCCAAATATCTGCAGTCCCAGGGACTTCTTTGTATGTGGCATTTTAAGAGTAAATTGGTATTATTTCCATATACTTTCACAAATCATTAACTGTTAAGTGATTTACATGATTGATGTTACAATGTCCTCCTTGCTGCACACAGAAAAGCCTTGGATTTTCTGAGACAAATGTGGTCAGCTTTCCACATGTAGGTCCTTGCTATATGGATAGGTAAGACTTTTTAAAAATATTTAAGTATCATGCCTCCAAGCATTTTAAGACTTGGCTAAGATCACCTCAACCAAGTTTTATCCAAAATTTGGAACTTGTCTGGTGTTAAAAAGGATGGGGTGGGGGGGAATCCTTCCTGCATACCTTCTAGACAACGTCCAAACTACAGCACTTTTCAGCAATGGACAGGCACAATAGTCCTTCGTCTAGTAGAGAACATGGATCACCAAACTGACTTTGCATTCACTTTGAAGAGTGCCAAAACTGACACTAACTTTCTGAAGGCAAGAAACTACCGCTCCATCTTTGGTTGCACAATCATTCAAAAAACCTGCCAGAGAAGTCATACTGATTTTACTGTAAGCAGGAGCTCATTTTAACAACAAAGATTCTAAATATAACCAAATGCAAAATCAGATACACAAAGAATATAGTTTATTTTAACAAGATAGGACACACATGATCTCTTCTGGCCTCAAATGTGCAAATCTGCAATGGCCTGCTCTAACGATGATCAGCTTTCACTGCTCTTCTGCAGAAGAGGACCGCATTTCCTACCATTGCTCCTCATCCTGCTATTTATCTTTTTTTGTATAATGCTGTGTTTTTCGTACTTAGCATTTGATGTAGCTCTATGCAACAGCAGCACACAAACATCGTTTTTTCCCTTTTGAAAATACTGCGCCTCCTGTTCTTTATAAACTGGACATTTAGAAGAGAGAAAATACTGAAATGTCAAATCTAGCCACCGAAGGGAAAAGACAAAACCTTGTTTTTTTTTAGATAATCCTGTGGTGCATAAACTAACGAGGCTCAATTTATAGGGGAAAAAAAAAAGTACTAATTCTTGTGACAAAGTTATTCAAAGTCACAGATTTCAGCCTAGGTGCTTTTTTGTATTTGAATTGAAATATGACATTGATGTTCTTGTACGCAATTGTTCTGAAAATATTTTGATGAATAACAGTTAACTTAAATCTTGGACAAAAGCATCCTCACAGAACATTACAGATTAAGTTAAAAATCTATTTTTCCTTTAGGCAAAGCAGCTAGTGAATAGCTAACAATAAAGTAATGCATGCATTTCAGCTCTGTATATCCTTTCAGTGCTCCTGTCCATTAATTAGCCATTGATTTGAAAACGTCGATTTTCCTGATAATGGTTTTATGTGCAGTACTATCAACCTCATTAAATTCCTTTTATTTCACATGAAAAAGTGGATCACAACTTCACATTTATTTAAACAAACCCAGCTGAAAGCAGTATGTTGATTTTTTCCTTCATTTTATGCTTAAAGATTTTCAGTTGCTTCTGTACATAAATAGCTAGCCTGGTATATTACGGGAGGAAGTGTATAAGCTCTTTTTCAGTACAGTAAATAATATACAGTTGTAAGCAAAATTAACTTCCTTAAACAATATACAGTTGTAAGCAAAATTAACTTCCTTAATAACAGCAATATTTACATTGTTTTCACATGCCCTACAAAAGAGCTGTACATAACACAGGGGAAGAATTCGCAATGGCCATTATAATGACAAACACACTGACCCTTATAAAGCTGAACTTAGTGCATCTCCTGTAGCTTTATCTACTGGGGAAGAAAATAAGGAATGATTTTAAACAATATGGTAAACTTTCAACTCCTTTTTGTTCTCCTAAAGTTGAACTCTGGCAACACAAAGAAAAAAATAACAGCAACTAAGTGCTGGAAGTTTTAAAGAAAAAATTCCTCTGACTTAAGAACGTTGGAAAGCTTCTGTACCTACTCCTTCACCTTCATGGTTCAGATATGGAGGGTGAACTCATGGGAATGCAATTTTTATACTCTCCCTCAAAATTGACCAATTGACTTCAATGACAAAAAATTAATCTATTAAAAAAAATCTAATAAAAACTGTATATGACTACAGGTACACAAGTTAAAGTTTCTATTGTAAATGTCGCATTCTAACACCTAAGAAATCTAACAAGCTACTACATTTACCAACTTTGTATATTGTTTAAAGTGCACCTATTTAAAACCAAGAAATAATATTTCTTCATATACAGCTTATGTATTTCATAGTTCTACGGAGCATAGTAGATAGTATATAGAACTCCCTGCACAATAATCCCATTTATTACTAAACACAATAATTTCTAATGCATTTTTTGGCTGAAGAAGGTTTTACTAGCTCACTTTCTGATTTAGTAAGGCAATTAAGTGCATGACTACCTTTCAGTCCCTTGGCCCTATTTCCATGTCTATCATTAGTCATTTTTGGATTAACTTATTGAACTAGGAACTTGCAGAGAAAGATCTTGAACTTAGAAGAATACCAGAGCCACTCTAATACATATTCTAAAAGGAGCCAGCAGAACATATCAAAGTGCAGTGCCAGACAGTATTCCACAATAAGCATGTCCTTGTGGAAAAAGGTGCTTGCACGTAAGAACCGTCCAAAGCTGTGAAACCACAGGGTAACTCACATGTGCATCAGAGCCTTGGACATCTCTTAACTGAATAAATCAGTGAAGTGTCATATTATTAAATGGTAATGAATCACTTCTGTCACAAAACGTCTTTGGAAAGATCATGGTCGACTGATAACAAAGCAAAGCAGATTTCTTAAAGAGAAGGTCTTCCTCAGTTGTGTACGTTTTATTCAACTGTAATTTAATAAAACCCAAAACTAGGAAGACTTCTAAAATTTGACATATAGATTAAAAGGCAGTTGAAAAGATGCTGTAATAAACACACGAGCCTGTTAAATAGTGAGCATCTATCCCATGCAAAGAACAATCCTACTCAGTGTATTGCACATTGATTAAAACATTCACTTGAAAACTGTGGTGAGGAAGATGAAAAAGATCACTAAGGTATAAATTACCTGCAAACAGAGCACTGCCGCTGCGGCTGGAGAGCAGTGAACATCACTATCACAGAGTAGTTACGAGGTGGAGCCTTCACAAATCTCCGGAATTTGTCTCCGTTCATGCGGATGACAGAGCGCCTTGAGCTCCACTCCATCAGCTGTTCCACCTTCTCAGCCAGAAGATTCTGTAATTGAGGACAAGGATGAGGAATGTTCAAGCACTTCATACCTACATTCTGCCTTTGCATCCTCAGAGCTTAAGCAGGAGGTTGGGGGCACCCCTATAAAGCTTAAAGCACAATTTAGTCTTCTATGTAGACAAGTAGATTTTAAGTATTAAAAAAGTAACTCAACGTGGTCTTAAACAGAAAGGATACATAAAATGAAATCAAACAGGTTGCTACCAAAGGCGAAGGAGTAGAGTAAGGCTGACTGTCTAAACATAAGATACGAGTACAGCAATCATTTAACTTTCATTAAAAATTGGAAGCTTTAGAAAATGCAGCACTATGTTATATTTATTCTATTTAGTAAAAATCACAGCAGGATATTGTCAGTCACTCAAATATTAAGATGAAAGAAAAATGTAGCTACAAAAAGAGAGAAACAGTTATTATGTTCAGAATTTCCTTAACAATACGTGTAACATCGAATTTAATAATATAAGTTTTATATTTTGCTACAGACAGGAGTGAACTGTCTTATAAACCCATCTAGGCACATGCCATTATGAGATCAACATTTTTAGTTGCTTTCAAGATTGAGATACTCAAAATATTTTGTCTGAACTATAAGTGTATAAGAAAAAAACATTTTGCTTGTGTGTGGCTTTTCTTTTGCATGAAAACATTCCATCACAAGAATGATTTAAAAGCAGGCTATGAGACATATTAGAAGATGGCCCTCAACTTAAATATTCATCTAACTATTCCTATGAAAATCTATTTAGATTTTTTTTATCAAGTAAACCTGATGTCACACATGTTCAGCAGAGACTTTTTAGTCTCCTAAATTACCTAATTTCAGTGAGGTTGCACTGACCATGCTCTAGGTGGCTTGCTACACCTACAGCGTATCAGAATCAATGCAACAATCCGTCTTGGTTTAAGTCTTCAGTTCCCTGCTCAAGGACACTGTGGAAGCTGCCTATATCAAGTAAGAGCTAAAAAAAGAGAGGAGAAAACTGGAATATTACGGCTTGCACACAAGCTGAGTGCTGAGGGAAGGTGGAAAGGACAGAGAGGGGGACAGACAGAAACAGAGACTGAAAGTGAAGACGGAGCACCAAACGAAAGAGAAGCAAAGTTCAGAAAACTGGAAGGTGGGAGATTTCTGATAAAATATGCATGAGTTAGTGAATATGATAGTGAATATCATCACCATGCTGATGAGGGTCCACTGTGGAAGGGAAGAATAAACTAGCTTAACAAAACATATTGAAATGGGGATGCTCTGAGAAGAGAGAACATGAAGACAGGCAAGACAAGGACAAAACTCAAACACTGTGCAGGAACAACTGAGCAAGGATACAACGTGGCTTTCCTAGGAATTTTTAAAAAAACAGAATTAAATAGAAAAATTAGCTCATCTAGTAACATTTTGACAAATCAGTAGGGCTATAAATAAGAGTAGAGATAGATATATGAGGGGAAGGAAAGTGTGAACTACAAGGATAAAGGAAAATTACATTTTGCCTATCAGATCTTCCACCTTAAAAATTAGCAGAAGATGCCCCTTGGAGTTCATTATAAGGCACAGCTCATCATCAGAAGTTTTGAGTCCAAAAGAAGCTTTGATCAGCGTAAATCATGAACAGTTTCGAGATCACCACATTTATTTGACCCTACAAAGCCTTTAAAAAAAAAAATCTTTCAGGTTTTCATTCCTATTCTCAGAATTTAGCTGAGATTTGTAATCACAAATGTGAAGGAGAGATTACAACTCTGCTTATCATGAGAATACCACTGAATCAATTAATACTACATTTTTTCAGCAGTTTTGCTTCAGAAAGATATTCTGTAAGTTCTTTTCTTTAAAAAGAATCATAAAGCAGATTACATAAAAATGAAGCCTACTCATTTGTAAGATTTCCTTGGATTAGCAGTGTCTGGATTAAATCTTTCTATTCATTTCAAAAGATTCACTAGTTTTGCATGAGTCACTCCAGTTGGTAATGCGCAATAAAACATAAGGACCTAAAAAGGATGTGTATTCTTATTTCCAAAAGCTTTAATAACTGAAGCAAAAAAGAGAAACCAAAGAGAACTAATAAAAAGACAAAACTTTTAAATTAACACAGGAAGGATACATAATATCCTACTTGGTAGAGAAAACCCAAGACTTTTCAGAATAGATCTTATTCAGAGAAAAGAAATAGAAACCCATGAAGTATCATTAAGAGTATTAAAGCAAAAACATGATCTTGACAGAAAAAAACAAGGGAGAAATAAACAGCTCCATTACTGCTATATAATTTGTTTCGACAAAATAATCTGTGATATCAGAAGAGTCTTACTCAAAGAAGTCCCATACAAAGTTTTACTTGGCAGCTTGTTGCCAATAAACAATTGCCTTGTTTCCTGCAGATTCAGCCATGTATAACATCACCTACACACAGCTCTTGTGCAATACTGTGAAGTTCATCAGAATGTTCTCAACCACTTCTATCTTTTGTTTTGCTTTTTCTAAATGCACTAGGTAAAAAGCCAGTAACTAAACTAACTTAATATGTTTACTACACTAGGTAATCAAGCTAGTACTTCAGGAGTATAAAAGTCACTAGGTACAACTTTATTACTTGCTTCACTGGATTCTGAAGAAATCTACTTTTTTCAAATAGAAAGTTATCATCGAATAGATTGCAGATAATCACGTACATCATGAAACATTCTGCTATAGGCCAGAGTTCTCTTAGGTAATGGACTGCACTTAGATATTCTACCACTTTTTAGTCCGCTTTATTCCAGAAAGTCTCCTTTTGCAGAGTAATTGATAGAAGAGACCTTGGGACTGACAGGTCTAGAATTCACAATGAAGTCTGTGGAATGCCCTGTATTTTATGGCTTCCTGGTTTGTAACACTTCACAGATAGATGAAGGTCTAATCTTGTTTTGTCATTTATAAAACATTTGCACAATATATGCTGCTGAGTAAGTTATCAACCTTTTCCTCATCTCATTTAATAATGAAATCCAAGAAATAAATCTAGTGTTAAATGAGTTTCCATTTTAGCTGTGCATTTTACGTTGAAGTTGAGTACCTGCATTCAGAAAATATGGCACATTTCAACATTACAACTGTCTAATTTAGCTTTGGATCAAAAAGGCACTCACTTTTCAGACACTACACTCAGAAAATTAACCAGTCTGTTAAAAAGGGGGGAAGTATATTTTAAACAAATGCTCAAGCTAGCAGACTGGCCTTATGGATTTCATAATTCAGAATCTAACTTTGATAATTTTATAAGAAAATTACAAGTTTGTAAGGTAAAAGTGTATAAAAAAGAAAAACAGATTGTTGAATAAAGGTGTGAGTATGAGCTCTACCTCCAGTCAAAAATTTTCTCATGTGTAAAAGAACACTGTTGAAAAGTGAAGAAAAATTGACAGAAAACGTTTAGAAACAAAAGGCAGAATTTTCCCTATTACCCTAATGAAATAATAATAAAAAAAATAATAATCTATTAATACCCAGGAAAGCATTGTTAGAAAAGATAATCATCTATCCCAAATTATTCTTGCCATTAAGGTAGTGAAACTGAACATGTCCTCCAGTATTTTTCTTTTATCAGTTACCATGCAGCTACACAAACCATACATAAAACTGTCACCAAAGTGAATCCCCATCAGGATTCTAGACATATGCAAAATTTGTATTAACTTGCCTCTTCCCCCCCCGCCCCCCGGGGAAACTTTTCAACCAGAGAAAATCTGGAAATAGGAGAGGATGGCTAAATCAGACCCACTAGACAAAACACATCTGTGATGACTGAGAGACATGAACAAATGTTACTCATGTCCAGAAAATGAGACACACTATCTCATTTTTACTCTAGACTGCTAATTTTCTGCTCCTTTCCACAGTCTATACAAGTAAGGACCCTACATTTGTTTAAACCCGTTTATTTACAGAATTCCTCTGAGCATTTACCAGCTTTGTGCTGGTAACTCAAGGGGACTGTTTTAGTTGAAACACTGAAAAAAAAACCCCAACCCACAAGCATAAACCTGAGAAGGGAAATTCTTCTTTTACAAAGAAAATTGCAGTTCTGTCAGTGCAAATAACTACAAAAGGGTCAACAGGTAACAGTCTACTGACAAAACCATAGAGAACATTTAAATCAATGGGTGAAGAGGCAGCCATGTATCATTTATTTATTTTTATTAGCTGATGCTCCAAGCAGAATAAAAGAATATGTATGATCTATGTGCGGAAACAACATGAATGCTAATATCTGTAAAACAAACAGAACTATAATATTACTTGCTGTTCCTACACTATTTTCTAACAAGTGGCACAACAGCATTTTTTCAAAACTAAATAACCCTTAAAAACATAAATGAGGAAATCCAGAATCCAGGAATTTTCTGATGCAACAAGGAAAGCAGTTCTTTATTTAGGACAGGGATTTCTCCATAAAGAGATCACCTATGAAAATTATTTTTGTTGCTGGAGTAGGGGCAGAGTCATTGGTATTTTGGCCTCAATCCTGTTAAGCAGATAAGCAGTCCCCACTGAAATAAGCTGCTTGGGACAGCAATTCTAAATAATTCCGCTTTTGTCCCTATGGCTAGCAAAAGATTTTTCCATCTGTAGTTGTCCATATCATTGAATCAAGAACAAAGCAAAAGAATAAAGTTAAAGTTCATTTATTATAGATCTCAGTTTCCAGTGATGTGATGAAACAACTATGCCGCCTGTCAAAAATGTAGGCAAACTGTGACCAGTTATGAAACAGAAGATGCTGGCAGGCCCAGCTTCTGGCATCTGCACCTGAAGCAATTCCCTATTAGGGATTGCTTCCCAGTGATCCCCCATATCTCCTCTCTGCTTCTTAACCCAATAGAGCTTGGCATCTACAAGCCTTCCCTTTCGTAATCTGTGACCAGCAGATTAGCTACTCAAAACACAGCTTTATTTATTCACTCTCCCAAGACACAGTGCCTACAAGACAAAGCATAAACAATAGTAACAACCACCCTGTATACACATATTTTGCCTCACTTGACTATTAATCTTCCTTGGCCACATTTTCTAAATTTCTTTTGGCCCCCCAAAAAAGTCTCTCTCTGGGGAAAAAAAAACCCACAAAAAACCCCCAAATAACCACCCAGATTTTCCTAAATGCTGCTTGCTCTGTCTGTCCAATGGATGCCACTGACATTTTCAAGACAAACCTCTTATTTTTAAAACAAAAAAAATATTTAAGATTTAAATACTTGCTGATTCAGATTTGTTGATCTGGGAAACATACATCATAGCAAAATAGCTGGAGTATGGCAAAGGGAAGTTTCTCCTTGGTTCTCACAAAAGTTTTATCAGATTGTCGTTATCATATAAACATATTTCTGATGGGTTTACATAATTCAAAATACATTTTCAGTAAATGTATTCTTCAGACCTCCTTTCATTTACTTTGCCTTCAGTCAGAACATCACACAGGTAACTTATGGCATAAAGGGCTATTAAAAAAAGCAAAGAACAAAGTCCCAAGGATACTACTCAATGCTCCAGTGCCCAAACTAGCCTCCTTTAATTCAAAACACACTGGCTCTACCAATTTGCTTGTTTCAGGTTTCAGAAGTCTCAGCTCTCTCTGATGCAAGAGGGTGCCACCTGAATACTACCAGACATGTGAACATGGAAGACCTCAGATCTAGAAAGGTGGGGTCAAGATCTGTAAGACAAGATACCGGTACCAGGAAAAGTCCTCAAAAAAATTAGGCAGGGACTCAAATCTACTGTTGACTACTAGTAAGGCTGAGGCATTGGTTATTACCAAGCCATTCCCCTTTCCTGATGAAAAATTCAAATTCAGTCCAGTAGCTCAAATTTCACAGTTTCTGTAGTGGAAGAAATAAAGCAAGGAGTTTCTAATTAATGATTTGATACTGTATTTGCTACTGGAGATAAATTAACTACAGATTTTGTTGAGTATTTCTTAAATTACGATGATGCAAAAAAAAAAAATTGGGGTGGCTTGACTTCCATGTTTCCTTCATGTGTATCTTAGCAAAACCAGCTAATGTAGACTGAATGACCACCCTTGATGAAGACTCTGCTTTGTTCCCTTAGGTGCCTCAAATCCCCCCAAAATGTTAGCTTTGTAGGTAATTATTTCAGGACAACACTCTTTGTAAAAGAACAAGGTTGCACTGATAAGGCATGTAAAGTATCTCATAAGTCTCTCAATATGATGTATGTAGCTTAAATTCCAATTTGTTTTAACAGTCGTCTTTTTTAGTCTACAGTTACACTAAGAATAATAGTATAGACAAACTAACTGTACTAATAAATGCATTTCAGCAGTATGTTGTAAGAATAGTTAACTCCTCTAAAAATGTGTCTGATAAACATTCACAGATACGTAATTACTGACCCCATTACATTAATGGCAGAAAGACAATGGAATTAACATTCAAAGCATTGTTACAGCCTACTTAAATTTACAGTCATTCATTCCTCTGTTGCCCCTTGTTCACCTGATGCCTGCATATAAATGTAATTTACACTACCAATACATCAGTATCCTTGAACATATCAAAAATAGTTTTATCATTCGTAAACCTTGACAAACAATACTGGCATATACTCAGGTAACTTTATGTACTTATATCATTCCCTACGCACTAAAAAGTGAGAAGATAGATAACTACTTTCCTGCACAAGCCTTCTAAACAAGACCTCACATGGCTCATGGAATTGAAGGTGCTAAAGAAGAGAAATTTCTTTGATCCGTCTAGACCTTCACTCTTCTCTCCAACACTTCCTAGGTTATTCTGGAACGTGGCAAAAAATTAAAACATATTTCACTTTTATCAAAGTTTATTCCTCTTTAAATTAAGACATGCAGCATCAGTAGCTTTATCCAAAATATTTATTCCCTATTTTGAACTTTTCTATAATCAGGTGTAGAAACCATGGGTCATGTCAAATTTACAAACTTTGTTAAATGTAATTTAACTTTGTTAAATGCAATTTATTGATTCACAACACAAGAAATCCTAGGTCTGACAAAGAACTCCAGGATTAAGTATCTAGATATTCCAGTGAACAACATACTTTTCTGCAGCAGAAATTAGTAACATTTACATCAAATTCTGGAGGCATCAGAAGCACAGTACAATCTGTTCTGTAAGTCATAAGGTCATAAACTTATTCTTCTATTGAGAATGGCTGTATCAGTACTGCAGATGTTTCCTGCAGCTTTCCATGATATTTCAAAGGTTGTTTTTTAATTTAAAAGAAAAAAAAAGACTTAATGCAAATATTACTAACCACTAATATATACAGAAATTTGTCAGGATACTTCTTTCCCTTTCAGATATTTATTTATTTATTTATTTCCAAAAAGCCACTGCCTGAACATAATTGAGAAGCCATGTAAGCTGGCACAGTATGACTGACTTGGTATTATGCTCCATTGACTTGAAATCATTTAACTGTGACTGAGGATTTGCTTCTTGGAATCAGACACCGATTTTCATCCTTGTGCAAAATAGCCTACATTTTGTGGTATTAAGCCTAAAAATCTCCTTTTAAGGCTGAACAGATAAACGAACAGAGAAATAAAAGTACTGAGTTTTTTTATTTTAGCCCATAAGTTGCTCTATTAGCAATTTAAGAAAAATCTGGTTGATTTCCTGTTACACAGAGCTGTCATTTTCTGATCACTACACAAGAAAGTAGTAACATCAGTATTTTTTTCCCACTGTAGAAAATGCAAGATAGAAAGTAACCTGCATAATGGTTTACATGGATGTATTTTGTCCAGTTCATTCAGAAAAGATCCTTAATTTCCATGGAGTACAATCCAAAATTGACAATTTCTTTCAAAATATAGGAAAATCATCAGGTTTTGTAATTAATACTTTTCAAAATTTTCACAATTTGTCACTGTCCTGGTTTCAACTGTGATAGAGTTAATTTTCTTCCTAGTAGCTGGTACAGTGCTGTGTTTTGGATTTAGGATGAGAATAATGTTGAGAACACACCGATGTTTTAGTTGTTGCTAGGTAATGCTTACACTAGTCAAGGACTTTTCAGCTTCTCATGCCCTGCCAGGGAGAAGCTGGGAGGGGGCACAGCCAGGACAGCTGACCCAAACTGGCCAAAGGGATATTCCATACCATGGGACGTCATGCTCAGTACATAAACTGGGGGGAGTTGGCTGGGGGAGGCCTGACTGCTGCTCGGGAACTGGCTGCGCATCGGTCAGCAGGTGGTAAGCAATTGCATTGTGCATCACTTGTTTTATATATTCTTTTATCATTACTATTATTTTTCATTGAAGTGCCTTTATCTCAACCCATGAATTTTACTTTTTTTTTTCCGCTTCTCTCCCCCATCCCACTTGGGGGGGGGGGAAGTGAGCAAACAGCTGTGTGGTGTTCAGCTGCCTGCCAGGTTAAACCTCTACAGTCACAGATTTTATTTTTGAATGAATGTAAGTATTCATACAGTTCACTTTACAGACTTTATTTAAATAAAGTCAACAATATGAATTACAGAGTTGGACTCTAGTACTGTAAACAAGCACACAGTTTACTTCAGGAAAGAGAATCCCTACTGTACTGCATTAAACAAACAAAAGTTAAACCATTTAAGAGTTTTCAGAAATAAGCCTAAGTAAGATGCCTTATACTACCTATAGGCTTTTTTCCTGTTTTTTTTTACTATTTTATTTTAGTATTTTTTTTACAAGCATGGAAGTAATTAAAAACATAATGAGAAATATCAAAAGGAAGAATTATGAATTAGAGAAAAGATACTACAACAAGAGCATCAGCTAAACCTCAAAGTACATTTTGCTTAGGTCACCTTTACACTGAAAGGATATTAGTCTCAGGAGAGTATAATATAGGACAACCAGGATAATTCCAAGAGCACCCGTTATACAGAAAGGCTAAAAACATTCTATTTATTCTCAGTGGAAAACACTTCAGGGTGACCTAGCAAAAAAATTGCAAAAATTCTTGATTAAAAGATGGGAAAAAAATCCTTAGCAAAATGTAAAAATTATGCAAAAAATAAAAAAGTTAAAAACTAACATTCTGCACAGATAATTCAGTAAGATGATCAACCTCCTAATTCTAAATGACTGTATATTTTTTCAGTATTCAGAACCTTCAGATTCCTGGGAGCTGGATACGATCATACCTTTTAGAGTGCTAAGTTTATGATTTTTAAGCAGATAATTGTGCATAGAATTAACTTGAAGTATTATTTCACAAATAAAAAACTCTTTCTAAATCAAGGAACACATCTCACAGCTACAGATTATCAAGGCATGTGTGACATTATTATACTCATTCAGCTTGCCATTTTCAAATATTTCTGAGTTTTAGGTAAGACTAAACTTAGCTAAGACAGCTTTTTAAACTAATTGCTATTTATATTTCAGAAATTCTTTCACACATCCCCCAAGATTTTTTTATTAAGTTCAGCTTGCTGCAATACTCACCTCAGTATTCAGCAGCCTGGCTGAATTTACAGTGGAGAATTATGAATTAACTACTGAAAGCCATTCAAGAACTATTATATACTTTGTGTACCTCTCCCTTGCTACAAAGAATATTGACTTCTCGTACACATTATTAACATTGTGCTTATTTTTATAAATAAAGTAATTTTTGATCCCATTCTTTTCCCTTCACTTCCTTAGTGTTTGCTGAAATCAGCAGGTAGCCTTATTTAAACTATCTAGATCATTTGAAGAAATGGCATTTCTCTACTAAAAGCAAAGGCTCAACAGTACAGAAAGACACAAGCTATTTCTCCTTTGTTCCCCCAAATGTCATTTTTCTGTCGTTTTCTAAGGTGTCCAAAGTGTCTTTGAAAACATGAAAGTGAGGTCTCTTTCTTGAATTATATTCCTGTTCGACTACTCTCAAGCACTATTTATGAAGATAAATTGAACACTTCTCCAAACAGTGCTACGTAACCAACTGTTCCCTGTCAGTTTTATTGCAAATTATTTTGTTCAGCTGAATCTCTTTAAAATAAGAGATCTATTAAAACAATAGCATTACAAAGCAAGCCATAAGAACCCAGTAATCTGGGATAAGATTGCTCATAATACTAAATAGTTTTGTACATATCAGAGAAGGTAGCTCATATACTTTATATAGAATAAGGAGATGCTGCCCAGGGAGAAATGCAGATAACTTACATGGTATGATCCTTTAAAAAAAAAAAAAACAAACCAAAACACTCTGCAGAAAAATTTGTCCTGTAATACTTGCTGTATCCGTAAGAGAAAGACTGGAAAAAAATAAAAGAGTCAACGTTAACCTGAATTTGCTGTTTCTTTGGTATGCAATACAGGCAATCAGAATACTGACTTCAAGTCTGAACATGAAGAAAACAGTCTGCATTTCTTATCTAGTCTGGTTGTAGGTTCAGTTTACAACTCCAGAGCAATTTCACAAAATCACAGAAGGGTTGAGGTTGGAAGGGAGCTCTGGAGGTCATCTAGTCCAACGCCCCCGCTCAAGCAGGGCCACGTCCAGATAGCTTTTGAGTATTTCCAAGGAGGGAGACTCCACAACCTCTCTGGGCAACCCTTGCCAGTGCTCGGTCATCTTCGCAGTGAAAAAGTGTTTCCTGATGTTCAGACAGAACCTCCCGTGTTTCAGTTTTTGCGCATTGCCTCTGGTCCTGTCACTGGGCACCAATGAAGAGTCTGGCTCTGTCTCCTTTACACTTTACCCTTCAGGTTTTTATATACATTGGTAACATCCCTCCTGAGCATTCTCTTCTCTAGGATAAACAGTCCCAGCTCTCCCAGCCCTTCCTCAGAACATTTTCAATTTCAGAACATTAGGTGGAAAGCACGATATTTGAAGGATGTGTATGACAAGACATCGCTTTATTGAACAATAGTCCCACCCTATTTTTTTGTTCTTCAGTAGTGTAAAGCAAGTTCTACTCTATAGAGCATGTAGCATCTAGAGGAAAGGGGATTTGAACAAGCATAGACACCAACAAAATTGCCCTTTTGTTCAAAGTTTATTTGTTACCTGTTTCATGATAAAGTAATTCAGAAATCTACATTACTGGAAAGACCCTTCCTTTCCTAGCAACAGGTACACAGTGCTGTTGAATTAAGTGTACCGCCACTCCTCTTCCCGCCACCCACACCTTAACCTGCACATTGCTCTGCATATTTGTGGAACGACAAGATTTTATGTTGGAAGTTGATACAGTAATGATGATGGTAACACCACACAGAGGTAAATCACTTTAGAGATTTGAGGTTGCTTTGCCTTTGGTGGAATGCTGGCAACAAATCACAATTTGAACGGAGGCAAAAAGCCAAAAGAGCAACAGAAGTTTGGGTATTAATGGATTTTCTCTGCGAAAATTTAAAGAACTTAAATGGCATCTGGATCTTTTCGCTCTCTGTAAACAAGGATTCTAGAGAGACATTTTACAAAGCCATTGATAGCTGAGCTCTCTTCACTGTGGAATCACTACATAGAGACTAATCCCTCAAAGCCCTGAAGTACGGTGCCTACCACTGAGGAATTACCCAGCAATCAAGTCAGACAACCAAACTATGAGTAATGTTAAGAAAAGAACTTTCTTCCTCTTCTTCAATTTGCTAAGTTATTTCAAACACCAGGTTAAAATACAGATGCTGTATTTTCAATCACTGAAAGTACAGAATAGATTACTAAACTGCTACAATGAAAACAAGTATTATTTAAAAAAGAAGCTTATGAACTGCTAGCTACGGAAAAAGCATCAAGACTTTACAGTGAATTAGATTATAAAGGAAGACTGGGAAGGGGCAGAAGCATGTCCTATTAAAACAAAGAATGCTAAGAACAAATTAATTCAACAACGATTTACAATTTAAAATGCTTAGTAAATACAAGACAAATCAGAGATGCTTTGGTTCCATAAATGAGTGAAAACACACCAGAATGAAGAGGAACAAAAGGGCAGAAATTAAATTGTTATAAGGGCACTTAAGCACTGTTTAGTAATCAGAAATATAACTGCTTGAACAGGAAAACAATGAGACCTCAATCAAACATACTGAAATAATTTTGACAGAATTCCCTTAAGAATAATGAATGATTGGGGTTTTTTTAATTGCTCCATCAAGGAATATAACAGTATTTTACCTTTCTTTGTTATTATATAACAGACAGTTAAAATGAGGGTACATAACAGAAAAGAACTTTAGAGGAAGCTAAGTAACCTTTAACTAAATCAACAAATCGGCAGAGTTCTTATGAGTAAGTTGCTCCAGACAAGCATAGAAAGACCAGTTAAGTTGATCTAGAGGCCACATATGTGGATTTGCCTTTTTGGTATTACCAAGAGGATTCTCAAGTACCTATTCCTTATTGGCACCTTTACTATTAACAAGAAAGGTTACCTTGCTGATTAGCACACTGGGAAATTAAAAAATAGAATTAAATTTCTCATCTGCTTCTTCACAGCAACTGAATAGTAAGCAAATTAGAAGACTAATGGCAGAGGAAAGCTGTGGTGGTGATAAGCAATAAACGCTTTCTATCTTGTGACAAGCCAATTAGGTACTTTCTGTATGCAGAAACTAGCCTATGTGCAAATTAAGAATTTAAGAGATTATAATCAAAAAGTTGCGGGCAAAGCAGTTATTAATCTTTAGAGTAGAAAAAGTTAGTATTATTATTACCAAAGACACTGAAACATCTTCTAACTACCTACCACAGATACGAGTTGCATTTCTTCCTTAAAATTCCAGGTGTTCTTCATGTTTTACCCATAAATCCAAGTACCCATAGGATTAAGCCTCCAATGTACAAACATGGTAGAAAATAAATAAATATTACATAAAATGTCATTACTATTCTCACTACACAAAAGCGATAGCTCTTCGTTTGCTAAGTCTGGAGTTATCAGGGTTAAAAATAACTGCAGATTTTCCACAAAAAATACTAGATTATTCTTTTGCTAAAGAAGAAAATGCCAATTTCAAGACCTAAACAAGCGAAGAAATATTAAGCTTCAATGCTGTAACAGACCCAATACAGACCAGTGATTATTCTGCATCTAAAGTTAAGGAAAATAGAAAGAATACTTGTGCTTTTGAAGTGTAGGGTGTTTAAAGATAGAGAAGAAAGGGAAAGGAAAAAAAAAAAAAAGGCAGTTTGTTCTTTGTGGTTGATTTTAAGGAGTTTGTTGACATACAATAATGAAAAATATAAGAGAAAGGAAGCATGACTGTAAAATTTGATGTTCCACAGACCTATCCTAGAGATTTGCTTTCAAAGCAATTAGAAGGATAATTCTGTGAAGCACTTTCCCTAATTTTTTTTTTTCAGCTGAAGAAGAGATGTCACTGTTCCTGATTACCTTAATGCACTCAGATATATTCTGAAGTCCTCTGTAGTTCCCAAGTCCATCACTGTAAGGACATAACAGAGGCTGTACCAGCTCAGGCCAACAGTCAGCCCAGTCCACATCCAATAGTGGACTCCTACAAAACATTGCGGGAACTCAGCAAACGTATTATATATCCTAGTATATGTTCTCCCAGCCCTCACCATTTGCATTGCAGGGACATCCTGAGGTAGAAAATGCTGTCTTTGTATTTAAAATAACTCCACAAAGGATAAACACTGAAAAATTACTGAATTCAAAAGCTGCATTATCTTTAAAGAACACATCCATTCCTATGTGAATAAAATTTATGCAGCTTCTCATCTTCTCTTGGTTCGCAGCTAGCTGAAAAGATACACTACAGCTAAGTGAGCTTATTATCTCACATTTAAATATTCTAGTTTTGAAATCTGCATTCTTTAAGGTCAATATTAGCACACTAGTTAACCACACCACCTTCCAGTACCCCACTTTCAACTCCCATTCAAACTAGTTTTTAAAATCAGCATGGGGAAAAAAAAAATGCACCTCAGAAACCTTATTTTATAGCCTGAGGAATCTGCAGAAACAGGTTCCCTACAAGAAGGTTGCTTTTATGATTTAGAACGTCTTCAGTACTGCACTTTCTCCCATGTGAACCTAAGACAGCCACTTCCCTAGCTCCCCTACAAATGCTGCACCATTTACATGATAATGAACTAGCAAAGTTAGCTATCCAACAGATCCAGACAGAAAATGAAAACAAATAATTTTAGTTAAAAGATAGGATACATTGTCATTATTATTTTTTACAATAGCACAATGCTCTAAGATAGAACAGTCATACCTTCCTATTGGACGGAAAACCTGTGAAAATTGAAGCAGTAACTGACCAAAAAGCACAGAACAGTTCTGATCTATTCATTTGTCAATTTAACATTACAAACTCATTTACAAAGATGACCTAAGAGGTGAGTTAACCAACTAGCCAAAGATCAAGTGAGAAAAAAATCTTTGATAATCTTACTCTACTTTAGGAAGCAGGAGGGGAGTAAGAGGGTGATACTTTTGATAGATTAACAATAATTGCTACTGAGAGAAAGATTACGGAGGCCTAAAAACAATTATAAGATCTGATAAATAAATGCAAAGCTCATCAACATGTTTATCAACATATTTATCAATATGTTGTGAATATCCATTGAATATGCAAGAACAAACAATAAATCACCTCATTACAAGGAAAAATGCTGATCAGGAACATTCACATTGGTTGCACCACTTTAAATATAGTCATTTAGGGAGATTTTCATCGTTGAAACTTCTTACAGTCTTAAAAAGATGTCAGAGAAAAAGTAGATACCACTTATCAGCTCATTCCAATTTTAGTCTGGCACGATTTACACTCCATGTTGTTCAAGGGAGTCAGGGTTTCATATTTCATGAACTGGATACTAAAAAAATACATTTCCTACAGAACTGTACTATGCATTGTGACAAAATTCCCTTCCCCCTTTTTTGGGGGGGAAAGGGGGGAGATGAATATTAGCATTATGTATGTGCACATCCCTAAATAAAATTCTCAACTTACACAATTTTTCCCCTCTATATTTACAAGAAAACAATTATGGAAAAAACTCTCATTCTGACAAGCCTAGAGATGAAACGTAAAGTAATAGGAATTACATTCAGATTTAAGAAATCCACTGCAGACACTTCAACTCCTCCCCACACATTTTCAGTGAAATAATACATCAGTGACCACAGGGAGGAGAAAGCATCACCAGAAATTACATGCAATTACTGTCCTAATCCCTACAGACACAAAGACAGAGAATAAACTTTATCTCCGTTTGACAGAAACCTATCCTTTTACAAGACCACCACATGATTTGCTATAAACTTTTAGGTCTGAATCACATTTAAAAATAAGTACGTGAGGCATTACTTTCCAATTTTCTTTCCTGGTACATAAGTACTTATCTCCCACTCCAAGAATGTAGTTCAACTGAATTGAATTTACTCTGCAAAACAATATAATAGTAATAATGAAAACATTTATAAAATGTATAAAATTATGAAATGTATATAGGACACAATAAATATAAAAATTAAAAATAATGTAGTTAAATATTCTGCACTATATACACACACGGAGTTACATATGCAGGACAAACTGGATGAATATTAATCAGCCATACAAATGGGTTGCTTTATACACACAATCCAAATAGCATTCTGACTTGACTGAAATCATCTGATTGCCTAACACATTGTTAGCTTGGCTTATTGGGCTTGGCCAAATATCCAATAATTTAATGTTTTGTGGTACAAGGTGAGAAGAGACACTTAATACTTTTCTGAAAAAATACTGCTTTGTCAAAAACTATGCAAACGTATGGTTCAAAAGACAAATAAAAGTACAGAAATGCAAGTATTTAAAGATCCCATAAAATAGAACAGAGAGGGCTTGTGGGCCAGATGGCTTTTTACCAGCTCTTTGTAAAAGGGGGTGGGGAGAAGTAATCATAGTGTGACTAAGTTACATTGCATATACACAGTTCTGTCTTCAGGATAAGTTACTGGAATCCGTAACATTAAAATAAAACTTCATATTTATACAAAAACAAATACCCTTTTTGAGCCACATAACTTTAAGTTTCCACTTAAAGATACAGTTAACACAAGAGGAAAATTTACTCTCCTACTTCTAAACGGCGTTGAAACAGACTGGCAGGGAGAAGTAGCAGGATGCAAATAAAACAGTGTTCAGACAATTAAAACTGCAAATTTCAACGAACACAAGAAATTTCAGGAAAGGGTATATTTTAAAAACATTAATGCAAAAAGCTATGCATCAGAGGCAAGCTGATGTTTTCACAGAGGCTGTGGGTTTTAAAGGAAAGTTGTCCTGGAGAGAATTCAGTTCCTGAATCAACTGTAGAAACCACTTAGAGCAAGCTCCATTACCTACTGATCTTTTCTCACAGTCCATACTACCTTTAACAGTTCCTTTTTCTCTTTTCCCCTTTTCCATCACTCATTGACATGAAAGTACCCACTTTTCCCACGGAAACGAATGAGAAGAAAGGACTACTGACTTACTGCCAGCAGATCGGGCCACCAGAATTTTAAGTGGAGCACAGAGAATGGAAAAGAAAGATTCAAAAAGCCATGGAATTTCTTCTTCTAGGAAGAGGAGATCCAGAAGATATCCAGGAGATATTCTAAAAGTTACACAGGATCAACAACAATAGAGGGAGGAAAGCAGACCTGGAAAATGTTTGAGACGGTATAAGCATAAAGGATGCTATACCCACAGCATATGGTTGAATAGTATACTTTAATATGTGCTATAAAGCTTAAAAAGCAAGAAGTTACATTCAAGGCCTTAAACAAAAGCCTGTAAAAGAATCCATGGCAGCTGTATTGAACTCACAATTGAACACACCTTTTAAACTGCAGAACAATGTATTTCTTCTTCTCCGATATTACATTGATAAAGAATTTATAGACCAAATTATGTTGTCCAGGGTATGTACATATTATGTTGGTACAACCAACATAATATTGTTGGTTTCATTTATGCTCTTAATTAATTTTGTGCAATGGGCTATTATTTCAGTATTGTTGTTATTTATATAATCGGAGTGCTAAGAAATCCTAGTCAGGAGCAGAATTTAATTGTGCAAGGTACTGGAGAAGAACATAACAGAGACAGTTCTTGTCCCCAAGAGTTTGGAAGCTACAAATCAAGGAAGACAAAGCAGATCTCATTTGCTTATTTATGTATGTCTGCACACAGAATACAAGAGACCAATAAAGACCATGGGTTAACATGGTCCACAGTTCCTTCACCACATTATTGTCTAACCACTGTCAAGGTTTTAGAATCTTGATAACAAAACAGACTTAAAGAGGCATTTAAAAGAACAGGAGTCTTTGCAATGCCTTGTGAGGTGCTGTTTCAATAGGAAAATGTTAATAAATTTCATCCAGATTACTTGTTTTTAAGATTGAAATGAATGGACAACAAAGAAAGACACTGCAGGATAATGAAGAGTAGGAAGCTGGTAAAAAAAATTTGCTTACACACAAAAAGAGAGAAGTAAAATATCTTCTGTAACTTTTGTTTACCATCCATAGTTGGAGAAGTAAATGGTATGTCATTTGTCACAAATACTTAAGGACCAGGGCTAGAATACAAACAGAAGACAGATGTGGTAAGTAAAACGCTGTCATTTTTGTAAGTTTTCAAAGCAGCCATTGCTTTAATATTCATTAACTGTAGAGATCCTTTATTTTATCCCTGAAGCCCTAATTATTGTGAACCCACACTGTCATCTGCTTTTTTGCAAGACTGCATCCTCTCCCTTTTTAGAAAACTTAATTAAATCTTTAATAAGCCAGTATAAATGTAAAGGATGTGGAACGCAAAATACCACCTTATGCATATTTATTAAATTTCTGCAAACCCTAAAGCATTTCTCCCCAAATTAATGGTATGGAAAAAATTTATTTCGGTTTACCTGCCATTTCTTTCCTTGTAATAATTCCATCTGTTAGTTCTCATGACAGGGACCTTACTACTAAATACTGTCTGGATACAGTCTCCAGAACTTGGTATCATCCCTAAAGCCTAAACCACAGCTGATCACTTCCTCAGGTAATTGATTAAAATAATGCTGTTCTAATCATTGTGTGAAATTAAGCATGAAATCTACCCACCCTCAGCAAGTGGACAGCCTTGTTTTCATATTCTGGCTCAAACACTAGCATATAAAGCAGCCTAAGATCATCGAGGAAGTTAGCAACAACATTCAAGTGGTGTTCCCATGATACAGGTATGAGATCTCTTGTTGAAACTGGTGATAATATAAGTGCAATTTCTAAAACTACTTAATCCAATACATTTACTTCAGGTAATTCATTAGACCTCTTTTGACAAGCAGAGATGGTAAGATAGATACGACATATCACTGAACTGAATACCGATGGTTGCATATATGCAAGTAATCTTGTCCTAACAGCAAATGTTACTTTCACATAATACAAGCATATTCAAGTCATCCAGGGAACAGAGGAGGAGCGAGGAGCAGAGAGGACAAAACATTGTTGAAATGTTCTGAAGAAGTGAAAAACTGCACTGGTTTTAGAGAAATTACATTAACTTAAAAAAAAAAAATCTTAATTCCAACTCTGAGGCTTGTGATGAAAACTTTATAAATTAATTGATTGATTAGACATCAGCATGCTGTTGATTTCCTCAGGTTGTGGAAAATTCAACAGCTATGAGAGCATGACTTGCATTATTCATCTGGTCTGACTTTGAGATCTACAAATGGTATTTAGATTGTCAACACTTAGTTTCAGCGCTGAGTACTCTGATAAAAACATTCAGCTAATATGCTAACAAACTGTATCCAAACAACTTTCAAATACCCAAACCCCAATGATTAACAAGATAGCAGTGTATCTATTTTGTCACTCTGCAATGCAGTTATGCTTTGTTGATACAAGTATGTGGCATACAGAAAGACAACACAGCATACAAAAACCGCAAAACAAAAATCAGTTACAGAAATTGTGTTGGTTATAGGTTGTTGTCATAGCTTAAGCCAAAAAGAAGACAATCACTAAATCTAAATGACAAAAAAAAACCCAAATAAATTAAATCCGCAAGTAAATTAACCAGAAGTTAATGAAGCATCTTACAATACAAAATTTGCACCTAATCTCTTACCTCACTTTGCCTAAGTTTCAGTTTTCAGCTTTCAAACTAAATATAAAACACTCTGATAGATGAGAGACACCTTTCTTAATCGATCTTTCTTCATATAAGTAGTTTTAGACTGTGGTCAAGGCCATCCTTAATGTTTGGTTTTAGCCAAGGACTATATTGAAGCCTTTCCCTTCCAGACAGATTACAAATATTTGTTGTAATTCTTTCCCAAATACTTCATTATTTGTCGAACATTCTTCGGCACTGATATCAGAACTGTCTATAATACCCTATCAATGGTCTCAACCATGCCAGTACTATGTGCATATGCAATAATATCATCAGCTAATTATTCAGAAATCACACTCACCCTCTCCACAACAGCTTAGAATTGGTATTCACTTCCAAACAGCTGCCATTATTTCCCTCCCCCTCCTCCATTGCCACAGTATTCCAGGACGATCTTGTAAAAGTGACCTTCATACTTTGTTCCCAGTCACACAGAGCAATCAGACAGGTGAGTTCAACATACAGAACTACTGCCCCATTAGTTTTTAATCACAGGAAATAACCCATGTCATGTATAAACCTACTTGTCTCTCTCGAAATGACTGATGGAAGATGACCAATATATTAGACTGAAAAAAGACTGCTAGAATCATCTCATTCAAAACAGTCATGTGAAACTAGCATTCCTTATTCTTAGCTACTTCAAGATCTAATGACTTGGGGAACCTACCACTCACCACAGCACCATCCCTTCTATCAAAATGTAATGTAGATTCAATTACAATGCTTTTCAAAAATCATTATGTTCTTGATACTTACTGCTTCTACAATTTTAACCACGAGTGCCATGAACTTTAAGTTGGACCTTCTTATTTGTACTATTCTTAGTGTTTCATTTGATCTGTTGTCATGGTGGAGATTTTACACATGGAATGAGATTTTGTGTTCTATGCCTCAGATAGTCAGCATCTTTCCTCTGGGGGAATAAGGCCTATTCCATATGGTTTTTTCTACTCCAAGCTTTCATCTTTACTAAAAGTATAATATAGAGAGCTACTTCTTCAAAATAATGAAAGTTCATTTTTGTTACTAAGGCAAGTTCAGAGTTAAATTACAATTTGGGAACCAGGACAAGGTTCTCCCATTCAAAACATAAAACCGTATTTTGTGGTGTTGTTAACAATGTAAACTACTGTTATATGATCATGGTTTTAGTTCAATTTTTCAAGAAAAACTGCTAATGTACTTCAAAAGCTGTCAGGTTTTATACTGGGTTAACCTGCATCACAAGTTCATTCGACATTCGAAGGACTACCACTGAAAGTACTGTCTCGTGCCCTCACACAGGCCATCCTAAACACTAAAATGAACTGTCACTGTGCCTTTAAAACCCAGAAATTTTGGCATGCAATAAATACAGGCAAAACAAAGATCATCTTGCTGCTTGTTCACGGTAATCTATTTTTTTTATTTTATAAAGCTTCAGAACAGATGGCAGGTGATTACCTCGCAAGTGACAACTATCATTTCTTTACCAATTGACCATACTAAGCTTAATCTTTTTTTCCCCCCAAATATTTATATCACTCCTATGAGGCACTTTCTGCTCCATTTCATTCATGGTTACCTATTAAAGTATGCAGTTGTGCACTTAACAGGACAAAACCCACAAAACAGTGACATTTCTCCAAAAATGTTTTTTCCTGGAAATTTGGTCCAGACAGATTGAGGAATTTCCATATTTGTTTACATTTTGGACCTTTCAGAACTACTACATACAACCAGGAATCCCAAGTACACTTACTGAGCATACACAGATCCAATGCACTGTTCATATATCCATTGCATATATACGGAATTTCTAATGAATAACTGTACTGTGATACTGTGTCTAGAAAGTACACTTGTACACAGTTGTAAGTGTGACATGAAAATGGCCTCTTCTCAGTTTACAAGCAAATGAAAAGTCCATGTAAAATTAAGAAGTGTATTGCAGAAAATCTGTTCAGGGAATGGAGTCATTAGGATTTTCATCATTAGAGCACATCTGCTAATTAGGTTTAGTCAACTGTTGGAGTACTAATGTTCTGATGGACACAAACTGCAGTGTTCTACACACACACACACACACTTCACAGGACTACAGAATATAAAATATTATATCCTGTCTCCTTATATTATTATCTGATTATTTTTCCCCCATATCCACAGTAACCCAGGACTATATTATAGAAGTCTTTAAAAAGATGGATAAGAGCCATGCAAGCAGAAATGGTAAATTCAGAATCAAGAAAAATAAGCATAAGTTTAGTATTATGGTCTTTAAAGTGCTATGTTTCATACACAGTCCAAGAAGCTGTATTATCCAACTAGTCAAAATACATTTTTTTAAAACCTGGTACTTGCTACAGAAAATCTTGAAGTTAGGGAATTAAAACTGCAGCTGATACAAAACTCAGAGGAGTAGTTGATAGACCAGATGACTGTGCTGCCCATCAGAAGAAGTTCAACAGGCTGGAGAAATGGGCTGACAGAAATCTCAAGTTTAACAATGGGAAATGCACACTTCTAAATCCGGGGAGGAAAAGCCCCATGCACCAGTACACCCTAGGGGACCACCAGCTGGAAAGAAAAGGATCTGGGGGTCCTAGTGGACGACAAATTGAACACGGAGACAGCAATGAGCCCTTGTGGCAAAGCAGCACCCTGTCCTGCAGGTAGGAACAGCATCATGAGCAGGCTGAGGGAGGTCATTACTCCTTCTTCAAAAAAAGTCAATATATCAGTATTTAATGTTTCAGAATATATCATGCTTTTCAAATGCATAAATTTTTTATTCAGTTATTCTCATTAAAACTTCTTCTGGTAAGTAATGACTTTCATTTAAGTTGTGAGAAGAATTAATTTTAGTCATATAGTTGCAATGTTGAAAAATAAGACCTATCTTATCTGTAGTACTTCTAAAACAAAATTTCCTCTTTGCATAAAGTACCCATTATTGAAAATGAGTATAAGTAGCTCAATCTTTCCTTGAGAACCAAGATTATCCTATTTATTATATAGTCACAGTAAAAAATGTGGTAGGAAGGGATCTCCAGAGATCATCCCATTCAACCTTCTCCTCAAATCATGGCTAACTTCAGAAGTTACACTGGGCTGCTGAGTCCAGTAGAGTTTTGAAAGTCTCCAAGGATGGAGATTCTGCAACATTCTCTCTGGGCATCCTCTTCATTGTATTTTTTTTTCTTCCTTCAATATCCGGTGAAAATTTCCTTCTTGCTGCATCTTGTGGCCCTCACTGCTTGTCCTTTCACTATGCAAACTACTAGATTACAGATAACATGTCCATACCTCATGTTTCTCGGGAAAAAGTTAAGGGGGGGGAGGGAAGAATGTGCAGCTCTGATCTTTCACTAATTCAGAAACTGCATGACTTGCAGAAGGACAGTTATCCACAGGAGGGAAGAATCCCTGCTCGGAGCATGTACAGTATAAAACTTACACCATCTGAAAAACTGGCTAAGTCTGACATGACATATCAGCTATCTGTATGTCAGTATATTGCATAGAAAGAACCAAACATACCTTTATCATTTTTACGGTTGTAAAATACAGTCCAGTTTTGCAATTTTCAATCTGTTTCAAGACAAAAGGGTAGTGCCCAATTCAGAGGCCAAATGACCACAAATTTACTCCCAGCTCAATCTTACTTATCTACTCTCAGTCCCAGAAAGCTAAAAGACTGTGTTCACAGTCTAAGAACATCATCAATAAAAGGTCCAAATATCAACCCAATTATCCTGAAAGAAATATGCCCTTCAGCAAGAGAATGGGCTCTTTTGCATCTTAAGTAGAGGGGCCAATATTTTGGTAGAGTCTTGGTGCAGTGTATAGTGGAAAAAGGGGAACCCTACTCCTAGGAATGCTGGCCCTCTGTGAAGAATATATTTTCTGTGAAGAATATACTTCAATGCAACACTGATTAAGATGTGAAAGCAAGTATTCTAAAGATGTGAACAAACCTCCTCAACAGAGGTGATAAAGTCATCACTGCAATCAAATTTCTGCATGGTAAAACATAAGTTTGAGTCCAGACTGATTTGGCGGTTTCACATCATTCAGTACTCAAGGTTAAGAGAGAGGAAAAAAAGAAAAATCTACTTCCTGCCAGAACAGGTTCTTCTAAAAGAACAAATTAGCTATGGAGCAAGGTAGCTGTAAGGTGTTTTGAACAGTAACTCTATTCAGTAAATGCAGAGGGATGTCTAATGGACAATCCTATCCTAGATGGTAGAAGAAAAGCAAAGCACTAACTTTCTTTGACACTGTAATACTTGGCAAAGACAAAGAGTAGTAAAATGACAAAGCGTGAGCCATAAGACTTGCTTGAGCTTCTCAAGCCAAGCTTCTAAGATTTGAAATTCAGTTTCTTTGTGTTAGCATCTGAGAGGATGCCGAATGAACACAAAAACTAAACAAACTATTTCATGCATGGTTTCACCAATCTCTGGATTAAGAACACATTCCTGCAACAGAAGGCACACAAGAGCAGAATTTACATCTGATAAGATAGTCTCAGTTTGGGGCCAGGTCAATCCTCTCCAAATACAGTTGTAACTACAGATGTAGATTCCTTAACAGCCTCATTCTGTAAAGCATAGAAAGAGAGGTACAAGATCTAGGATTGCTGAATTCATCATGACTGAGCATTCCTCACAGAGAGATCCATTAGTGGAAAACATTAGACTCAAGAAAACCAGAGCTGAAAACAGATGAAGAGTGGGAGATTATGGGTTGGTGAGGGGGTAATGCTTCCCCTCCCTAGGCATCCATTTGCAGATGCTGTTTGAGAAAAAAAAATATCAGGAATAGGTGAACTCAGCCCAAATGAGTTAAGCCATTCTTATCCAACTTATATTATATGAGATCCTAGCTGATCTGATGTGATAAAATACTCAAAGCACAACGTAGTTTTTCACCACTGCTCAGGAAGGAAGGAAAAAAAAAAGATTTCTTCTGCTTATCACAATATGGTGCACAGTTTGCTGTTCTGGAAAGAGGTATCATCTGAACTATTTTCACTCAACAGAACACAGCAACAGGACAAAAATCACTTCCATGAGGGCTCCAGTCAATAGATGGATAACATGAGAGGCAATGATTAAAGCTTAATGAATGAGAATCACCCCTTTTATAGATTAGTGCAGAGAGTGATCATGATGAGATCAAAATCCATTACTAGCCTTGTGCGTATCAGGGAATTTCAATAAGGACTGGAGAGGGAAAAATAAAAGCATCTAACAGAGATCACGTTCGTTTTGATACCATTTCACACAATGTCATCCCAGTTGTTTTTCTTCTCCAAGTGTAGCAAAGAAAAAAGAGTTTATAGAGCTAATTCATGCAGCCTATTTTGAATTTTCAGGGAAGAAATACAAACTAAAGACCTATGAGTCACAATGAAGACCTTCAAGCTAAAAACAAAGAACATAATAAATCTCAAAGACAAAAGGATACAAGTCACAGAGAAACAGAATTGTGCTGAATCTCCGAGAACTTCTTCACTTTATGTCATGATTAGAAATGCCAGGTCCAACAGAATAAAACATTTTATCTTTCAGGTTAACAATCTGTGTTGAGTATCTGTAAAGCTACAAGGCCTTTAGTATCTCACAGTTAGAAATAGTAACAGTGGTACTTTAAACGATTTATCCTTATTCTTTCTTTGCAGTGCACCAGGAGAGCACATGACACTTAAGTATATGCTAACAATCAGATTAGTATTACTAGGAATTTTCACAGAAAAAACCTGCATCGCACCAGATAGCAACTGGAAAGCAGATTTTGAGTATTTCTTTCTGCAGTGCAAGCCGCAAGCTAGCTTTCTAAGACGATGATTTGATCAACCTAGAAGCAAACAGATGTTTTGATTTTAGGGAAAGTTGACTCCTTAAAAGCCCATAAATAAATAAATAAATAAGGAATCCTTAAGTTTGTCTGCACTTGCAAGGGGTATGAACATTGAAGGAAAGCTGATGTGAGGCAGAAACAAATAACTGAAGTAAGATCCAATGCAACATTCAGTGCCAACTCGCAATGAGGAGAAATTCAAATAGTGGCAGACATCCACTGACGGAAACCATGAGGAAGAACGACATAATGTGAGCTACTCTTTCTTGAATGCTGTAAACTGAGCCCGTTTGGGTCCTGACTGACAGGACAGATTTGCATACATACCGGCAATAATGTGCACATGGTCTCTAATTTCAGAATAGATCATACAAATCAGAGGGTGAGAGAAAAGAGATAGAATCATAGAATAGTTTGGGTTGGAAGGGACCTCTAAAGGTCATCTAGTCCAACCCCCACCTGCTGGGGGCAGGGACATCTTCAACTAGATCAGGTTTCTCAGAGCCCCGTCCAACCTGACCTTGAATGTTTCCAGGGATGGGGCATCCACCACCTCTCTGGGCAACCTGTGCCAGTGTTTCACCACCCTCAGCGTAAAAAATTTCTTCCTTCTATCTAGTCTAAATCTACCCTCCTTTAGTTTAAAGCCATTC
>NW_008824243.1:2150566-2163554 GCF_000699105.1 Pygoscelis adeliae
TCCTTCTTGGCAGGGCTGCTCTCAATCCCTTCATCCCCCAGCCTGTATTGATACTGGGGGTTGCCCTGACCCAGGTGCAGGACCTTGCACTTGGTCTTGTTGAACCTCATGAGGTTCACATGGGCCCACTTCTCGAGCTTGTCCAGGTCCCTCTGGATGGCATCCTGTCCCCCTGGCGTGTCAACCACATCACTCAGTTTGGTGTCATCTGCAAACTTGCTGAGGGTGCACTCGATCCCACTGTCTATGGCATCGATGAAGGTATTAAACAGTACCAACGGCCCCAATACTGACCCCTGCATGATGCCACTCATCACCAATCTCCATCTGGACATTGAGCCGTTGACCACTACCCTCTGGATGCGACCATTTAACCAATTCCTCACCCACCGGACAGTCCACCCATCAAATCCATCTCTCTCCAGTTTAGAGAGAAGGATGTTGTGGGGGACCGTGTCAAAGGCCTTACAGAAGTCCAGACAGACGACATCTGTAGCCCTTCCCGTGTCCACTGATGCAGTCCCTCCATCATAGAACACCACTAGGTTAGTCAGGCAGGGCTTACCCTTGGTGAAGCCGTGCTGGCTGTCTCGAATCACCTCCCTGTCCTCCATGTGCCTTAGCATGGCTATGTATGCTAGTGTATATATATGCCTTAGTGTGTGTGTGTATACATATATATATGTGCCTTAGCATAGCTAAGTATGCATAGCTAAGGTGAGTACCAAATAATGTAATCAAAGGCTTGATTCCTTTCCACATCTGTCTCCAGATAACATAATGATTACAGACACGCCCTCCTCCCTCATCCCAAACAAATCCAGAGGCATGATACTGAGACTTTGGAGGAAAGAAAAAAAGAAAAAATCTAAACAATACAGATCTCTTCAGATACAAGGTAGGATGAGTCAAATTTTGATGTTATTTCATTCAGTTCTCTCCTTAAAGGAGAGCAAAATGTGACAATCTACCTTAGAACAACAAATACAAAACGGATCGTGGGAATGACTTAAAATCCATCTGTACATACCAAGAAAAGCAGAATATTGAAAAGAAGAAAAGGAAAAAAGAAAAAAGATCAAAATTCAAGAAAATGTTTAAAATATTCCAGAAAAAACATGGGAAAGTTGAAACCAAAGGCTATAAGGAATAATATCTAGATAATCAAAAATGTGACACTAAGCAAGAAGTATGATGATGAAAAACATACGAAGGAAAAACATCATATGAAGAAAAAAGTAGAACTGCTGGGACTTACAACATGAAGAAACAGAATGGAAGAAAAACAATGCACTCTAAAGGGAAGAGAAATACAACGTAATACAGCAAATGAATGGAGGCAGTCTGAAATTTGACTTTCAACAGACCTAGAGAACAATTTTTGGCAGAAAATACATGAGTAACTCTCCCCAGGGCAGCCATAAATGTTCCAGGATGGAGTTTGCTCTCTGAGTTGAGCAGGCATCAAGTGTCCATCAAAATATGTGAATATTCCATTTCTAGAGAAAACAAAAAAGCTAAGATAATAACAAAAACTAAAAGAAAGGGGAACTAAATGATAGAAAGCAATCCAAACACAAAAACCCACAAGTTGGGATACAGAAAGGAAATTACAGTAGACTTTTTGGTTAAGCAGAATATGAATGTAGTCACAGGAAGAAAAAAGTAACTTTTTCTGTGATGACTTGAGACTGCAGCTGGTGACTGTTTTTTAAAAATTCAGAGTATTTGGAAGACAAGCTATACCTTGAAAAACAAAAGAAAAAGCAGGGAAAAAAGACAATGGAAAACTGTACTAGAAGAGTTGAAAGTTATTTCTAGAAATGTCAAAAATCTGCAAAATCCCTATCACAGGAAAAAAATAGGTTATAAGAGACTGACCTACTATTATGCTTTTTCTTTATTTACAGGTTTTATATACAAATGTCGAAGGACAACATGGATACTAAACTGCTGCCCAAGAGAATTACACAGAAAGGGAGAACAAGAACAAAAGGAAGACAGCCAATAAGAACAGTCTGAATAATGAAAAGATAAATACTTTTCTGAAGTCATTTAAAGCCAATGCAACAAGCAACAGCTATTATAGAATAATTGCATTCCCTACCATAAATTTAGGAAATTTAAATACTCCCCTATTCTGAGTACATAGGGGAATTTCAAGGAGAAATGATAGGTCAGGATGACTGCTAGATACATGAAGACAAGTATCTGCTGAGATGGCAAATATATTAAAAGATCTAAATATTATCTAGAGGATGAAGTAACCTGAACTTGGAAATGCCATTCTGTATCACAGAAACCTAAGATGCACTCATTACATACCTCCAGTTCCACTTAAGTTACTTTAGTTACCACAGGAGTAACCTACCAATTGGACTATTCCTTAATTTGTTTATTAAGAATGAGCATCCAATAATTGAGACTATGCAGGGACGTGTAGCAGGTAAGAGAAAATCAGACAAATTAAAAAAACACCCCACACCCATTTTATTAAGGCTTCCTTGGGAACCCTCACTAGAAAGTGTTGCTTTTTGTTGTCTGTCTGCATGGTGCACAACTTCTCTCCCTGTCAAACACATAGTGTTATGTGGGTAACTGTTAGGCCATCTCTCTCTGGAAGGTACACAGACATACTACTGAGCAATATTCTCAGTGGTCTAAATTTCCCCTTTCTACATAGTAATTAAAAAAAAATATGAGAACTCTTAGAAAACTACTCACCGTTTTTGGAAAATTAACCCAAGAGAAAATGGTTAAGAAACTAAAACATTTATTCAGTTTTAACAGGAGAAAGGGATGACTAGAGAGACTAAAGCAAGGAAAGGACAAGGATATACCCTGAATGCAAAAGAAGCCAACCTGAAATATGAGGGAGAGATGGTAATTGGTTTATTTCCATTTCATATCTACCTTAAATGCTAAGTATAATGTAGCTGACTACACCTAAGACAGCAGACATTCTCAGACACACCAAGTTGGGGAGGCCATAAAGAATATTTCTTTTAATTTAGACAGTTGTTCTCAGAAGTCCAAGATTGAAGCACAGGATTAATTTTCCTTGAAAAGTGGATTATTTACATAAACCAGTTATGTAAACTGAACACTAGTTTTGTCATCCATTATTGAAAGAACATTATAATACATACCTACCTGAAACAATGTATCTACTGCACATACCTAAAATACATATTATTGTCATATACTCAAAAATTAATACCACTCTGTGCTACACAATTTGGTAAGTTTTTGTAAACAGCAAGTTTACGTTAATTTATTTCAAGTATTTGTTATGTGACCCAGTATACCTTTCATGTGGCAATACGTGCTTTTCAACAGTACAAAGATATCTGACCACAGTATAGTACAGTCAGAGGAGCCACAAGAAAGACTAACAGAGACAGCGCCAGTGGAACCATATGGATTTTTTCTAACAGGTCAGGTTCAGCCTGCAAAACACAGGATGTCTAACTCTGTCCGTATCACCAGGACACCATTTCAGCCGCCAGTAACCTTAATGTAAAAGTGATGCTGCTTTTCCCTGAGAAACTCCTAAGAATAAAATGGTAGCCTACATAACTGTACAATACATCAGATCTGTTCACACTGCACTATTTTGATAACTTCACTGGTTTCTAGGTAATTACCATCACTAAAATGAACAGAGTATTGGAGGCAATGACCTGGACCAACCATTTACATTTTGTTGTATGACTTTAGAGAATTAAATAAGTAACTCTTTGGCAGATATAATATATAGCGTCCTGTTAATAACAAACTTTTAGAGCTATATGTATTGTCATTAGTTTTACAATACACAATACTTTCCGGCAAAAATGGTTGGATTATAAATTTATGAAGAATTGGATTTCAGAAGTCTCCTACAAGAGTTCAGAAGCGATCTGCTAATGTAATTTGTCACCCCGCAAATTTTAAAGAATTAGAAGCCTTCACCTAAAGTATCAAATTGTACAAATTTTACAAATTGTGTATTTTAAGTTTTGCATTGTAATTTTATAGTCCTCCTACTACTGCAGCAACAATGTGCACATCTTCCCATCAGTCTGTAAGTGTGCAAGACTGAAGACTTTAATCCATTTTTCAGAGTTAAATATACATAGTCCACGCATTCAAACAGCTGAACCTGAAAGAAATAACTCTCTAATCTTGGTGCACATGCTACCTACAGGTTCTTTTAAAATGATGGCTGTATTTTTATGGACAAAGAAATTCAGGAGGAATTATTTTCACTGCAGTCGAGTGTAAGCTGGCTGCCTGCCCCTTAGCAAGTGTGGCTGCAAGACACACAAACACAGTTGCTCAGCATGTAGGGAAATCAACAACCAGGAATACACAGTGATAAGTTAAATAATATGCATTTGGAATGTATCCAAAAACCCCACCAGGAAGATATTGGAAATGCAAAGGAAAAGGAACCAACAGCAGCCCTTGACATGAGACAAGAGTAAAACAGATCATAGCATAAACTGAACATTGAGAGGTTTGGAGAATTTTTTCACCTTATTTCAGAATTAGTTTGCTGAAATGCTCAGCCAGCTCAATACAGCTATGAATACTAAAACATTCACAAAGGAAAATTTGAAACATATACCTTCTAACAACATAAATGTAAAGGTGCACTTCTGTTTAAGAGGGGATGCATTGAGCATCCATCTGAGAATTTTTTTGTATAATACTAACTCATGGATATCTGCCCTCCAACCATAGTTTTTGAGACAGGACTGTAATAGGTGCATTCCCAAAAATATTCATCAGTGAAGCACAGAAACTATCTCTAAGCTATCTGTAACACAGCTTACAGGTCAGAATGACTTTCTGCTATTGCTTATGGCTGTTTATATGACTACCTTATGACTTCTGGAGGCACACTATATACAGCAGTTATTTGTACTGAAACAAGACTTGACATCTATCCCAAACTTGAAAATAATGGAAATGACGGAAAATATAGGCAATATGAAATTGGAAGAGAGCACACAGATCTTTCTGCTCATCTTATTTATACTCATAAGAATCTGTGCAAACATAACACCCTCTTGTGAACATAAAGACACAAAAACTACTGTTATTCATTTAAATAAAAATTCAGTACTGGAGTGCAGCAATATTTCTGAGTAAGAAATTCATAAAAATGTACACCTGCAGGGGAATTAAAGAGAAAAGCTATTCCTGACATTACATCAAACTTTTGAAGAATGCTGAGACACTTATTATAATATTTGTATTCCGCACACTAGCAGAATACTAGTTATAATAATACTGTACAATAACACCAATATTAACCTTTGATTGAGAAATTAATTACAGTAAAATAAACTCATGCAATTAGAAAATATGATGCCACTGACCAAGTGAAGATGAGTTTGACTGTTACTGTATCTTCTAAAACTGTTACTGTCTTTCTAAAACACCACTCATTGATATCTGGATATCAGGTACACCCCGCAGCAACTGCAGCTGCTCATGTAAAAGTCTACCTTATGCTAGGACAAGTATGGTATACTTTCCATCAATACTGGTATGTAAAGAAGGGGAAAATGTATCTTATGTTTACAATCGACATTTATGCATATGGGACAGCTGCCATTTTGGGTATCACTCAAATTCACAATTAAAAGCTCAACCCTTACTGCTTTTTGCTAATCAGACAGTTCTAGTCTTGAAATCTGTTGTATACTCTATATCCATAAATTATGGTAACAGCATCAACCAATGAACTGTCCCAAAATTCATGTGATGAAAACAAAAAAAACATGTTCTTTTATCTTGCATTGAGTGAATTCCACACCATCAAATCATAATTCTAACTCCATAACTGAGAAGTCTTGGATATCTTGACCTCAGTATGAATGCCCTGGATCAAAAAATCTCAATACGTTAGATGCTATTGAGCAATACAAGTTGTAACTAGCCACTTCTACATAGCCCAGCCTCCAGAGGAAATGAAACATTTCTCTAATCTTTTTTTTTTTTTCCCCCTCTCCTTTCTTTGCCATCAACAAGAAACTATTGATAGTCAGGAAGCCTAGATTCTGTTCCTAGCTCTGAGAAACAATAATGGTTAGAAAGGAGGTGGCAAGCTAGTTTGGTCACTTTGAAAGGCAGGATAAGATAGTGGGTAAGATTTGGGATTTGGACAGACAATCAGTTTTCAGTCCTACATCAGCATTTTTTTTTTTTTTTAATTTGGAAAATATACTGCTTCCTACTTTCCAAGCATCATTTTAATTTTCTTGTTCACATATCTGGCAGCAGTCCTCTAGACAAGACAGATAGTTGGTAGAAATACAAGTATTTCCCTCCTCTTTTGTCCATATGCTTATCAGGAAGATGACCATATTTGACCCATGGCAGATATATAGTCAAAATTCACTGGGCTTATCTAGGTACATGAATTCTCCATTATGGCAAAAAAAACCCACTGTAATCAACTTCATATAATTGAATTGGCTAATCAAGAGATGATATACTATGTAGCCCAAAGAGATTCCAATAAGGGGCTTATACTACATGTAAACCATGTTCTAAAAGAAAATGAGCACTATGGCTAGAGTTGAGTAGAAATAGAAAAATAAGAATCCTTGCATCAATACTTTTTCAAGACTGTATGAAAGATTCTGATATTGTCAAAGTTTACATTCTGCACATTATTTTTTCCACTTCAAACAGATGAGCAGGAAAAAAAAAATATTTGTTAAAACTGAACTCCAACAAAGCCATAACTGTGGTGTAAGAAAGATCCGACTCAAAAATTTGATTTAATCATTCTGTAACTTCAGTTTTAAATGCATTAAACTTACATTAAATCCATACAAAAGATTATCTCAGAAGATAGGTGGGCAAAAAGTGTATAATTATAACATTGTGTTGGCTTGCTGAATGTATGCAGTGAAGAGTTTGAAGTGGGATGGAGAAAAAAGCTAAGGACCAGATGGCCTCCTCTAGTATTTGCGTAGTGATTCCATATCCAACCAAGAGCAGCAAGGGTAAATGAGAGAAATTAACTTTAAAAAAAAAAACTGTTGCCAAAAAGAGGTGTCGTGGTTTAACCTCAGTCGGCAACTGAGCACCACACAGCCACTTGCTCACTCCCCCTCACCCCCGGTGGGTGCAGGAGAGAATCAGAAGAGCAGTGAGAAAACTCGTGGGTTGAGATAAAAACAGTTTAATAATTGAAATAAAATAATAATAATAAAAATAAAAATAAAAATAACAATAACAATAAAGAATAATATACAAAGCAAGTGATGCACAATGCAATTGCTTACCACCCATTGACCGATGCCCAGCCAGTCCCCGAGCAGCAGCCCCCCTGGCCAGCTTTCCCCCAGTTTATGTACTGAGCATGACATCCCATGGTATGGAATATCCCTTTGGCCGGTTTGGGTCAGCTGTCCTGGCTGTGCCCCCTCCCAGCTTCTTGTGCACCTCCAGCCTTCTCAGTCGGTAGAGCATGGGAAGCTGAAAAGTCCTTGACTAGTGTAAGCACTACCTAGCAGCAACTAAAACATCAGTGTGTTATCAACATTATTCTCATACTAAATCCAAAACACAGCACTGTACCAGCTACTAGGAAGGAAATTAACTCTATCCCTGCCAAAACCAGGACAAGAGGCCTTTCCGAAAAGGGCTGTAACCCTTGTACTGAGCTCTTATTTTCTCTCACCTTTTTTCATGAATGTTATCTTCATTATTTAACCCAGGTCCTTGTTTCAATACTGTGAAGCCTACAATCTTCATAAAGAGGGAAGGAGAGGACAGAACACTTGTCATCCATCCTCCTCTATTAAAAGAATTGGAGAGTATTACTAAAGGAATCTACACTATCAGCAGGTCCTTGGCATCCTGGAAACTGGTTTTAGAGAGGTTCAGAATTCCCTTCAATTTATTAGTTCACATACCTTTTTATTCACAACCCAAATGGTACACAGAAGTGATGACAAAAATCAATTATTCTTTGGACTGCTGTTTTAAGTATTTTGAAGCAACTGTTATTACAGTATGTATGTAATATTACACATTCATTCATAAAGCAGCCAACCATCTGGATGTATTCTTGTTCCTACATTTCCTTAAAAGGTAATTTTTAACATGGCACAACAGGAAAGTCATTCATAAAAGTGTCAAAAATTATAAGGGAAAAAAAAAGAAAACACCCCAGACCTTCAGGCTTTTCTTTTCAAATACGTTACTGTTAAAAAAATCACACATAGTGCTTCAACAGACATAAGGGGAAGTTGGTTTTGTTTGACCATGTGAAGCCCTGCATATTTGATGGACCTTTATTGTACATTCAATTTCCTCTGCTTTCATGAAATTTCATAACATACAGAATAAAATTCGTGAATCCTTTCAATTACAGGTTTAACAGTGCTTTTGCAGATTGATAAAACCTATCATGAGCACTTACAGCACTTTTTTTTTTCCAAAATTAAATTAGCTAAATTTGACACTTATTGCATGCTACTAAGAAATGCATTAAAATATCAAAATCATTTACATTAGAGAGCTGAACTGGCTGAAACGTGGGCTTTTCAAGTAGGCCTTTTTTTTTTCCCTTTTTTTTTTTTAACTGAAGGCTTCTAAAGCTTCTGTATTTACAGAAGAATTACATAGCACAGAGCACATACCAAAAAAAGACTGTTACTTTTTCCAAAAAGAATTAAAAAGAATTTGTGCTGCCATACCTCAAAAACAAAAAAAGCAATTTATCTGTTTAACACTTCCTGTTCTTGACAATGAGAAGAAAAAGGCACAAAGGGAAGTACGAACCTTTCTATTTTATAAAATGGACAAGTAATAAAAGAAGATTGGGCAGAGTTACACAGGAAACCAGTTACACATCTAACAATTGAATTCAAATACCTCAAGTCTCCAGATGATGCTTTAATATTAGGGGTAGTCTTAGCAATGACTCTTTCTCAAGTGGAAAAGGTAAGATAGCAAATTTCCTTTTTCTACAAGGATATTAGAAAGTAATACCTTGTTTCATTACTTCACTTGAAATTAGTGAAAGCTCACTTCGATTTCAAGGTCAAATTGTTCTCAGGATGAAGAAATTAATGGTGAGCTTTCTTTTTTTATTCAAAATATCAGTCAACCTGCCTCTCTGAACAGACGTGCATTAACAATATCTATCAAAGACGGTAACAAATATCTACAGCACTTTACATGGATAACGGTAGCAACATGATCTAGTCAATTTAATGGACAATCTACTATAAGACAAGAAAGGAAAGGTTCCAAAGCAAAGCACTGCTCTGCATGAATTGCCACAAAAAAAAATCCAAATTAATAAAAATCCTACTTCATATAAAGGAAAATTCACAATTCTCTCCTTTGGTAGAAATGACAAATTGTAATACAGAAGGGTTCAGATGACATAACTACATAATCGCAAAAGCTTGGATGCAAATTCAGACTGTTGATTTTTCCTGCTCTCCTTTCATCATATGCAAGCAATCTTCTTCCTTTTTCTTTCAGTAAAACATTATTTCATTGTCATTTTATTACTAATAGTTACTCATACATTCTTTGCCATCTGACATTTATTCTCCATAGTTTTATTCTATTATGTCATCCTTTTATTGATCACTTTATTGTCAGAGTTTCCTAGCAATTTCTATTTCTTGGGAGAAAAAAAAAACACAAAAATATGATAGAACCATTAAATTTAGCATTCTTCTCTGTGACTAGTACTTCAAAATTTTCAAACAACAAAACCTTTCACAAAGCTTTCCTTTTTCCTCTGTCAGCCATCCAGATGAAGTTCTTGCATACTTGCAATTACTCATATATTAAGAGACAGAAGTATTACGAAGTTCCTTGAGCAGGAGTTCCTTTCATCAGAATACTACCTTCCCTGGTAAGTCATTCATTAGAAGACAAAGGACATAGCATGGTGCTAAATTAATGAATGGATTCTGTGATTCAACAGAAGGTAGACAATCTCTAGTGATAGATAAAGCCCTTAATCCTTTTAACATAAAATAATTACCTTGTAGTTTCAGATCTATTTCTGAGTAGTTTAAGGAAAGACTATTCATAGACACCAGCACATAATTTTGATCTAAATAAAAAAAGTTCAATTGATAAGACTAAAGCAGAAGTTCATTGTTGAATGCTAAATCAAGACCGTACAAGTGCTTAGGAAGCTTTAATGAAAAAACTACAATTTAAAAGTGTTAAGAAACAGCTGTTTAAACACCCATACTTAGCATTAATTTCTGAATCAAATATTAAAAATTCAGGTTCTTTACAGTGGGTAACTCAATAACTCACACTGAGGAAACTGGAAATGGAATTAATATCTACAGTAGAAAAGAAAAATTTTATGTGCTTACCAAAATAACATTGTGTTCTCATAAAAACATGAACATATCATGAAGTCTAAATTTTTACCTTATGAAATGAACTTCCAAAATTAACCTGAATTTTCTTAGAAAAAGTGACTACAGATCTAATGACAAAAACCAGCTGAAAATGTCTCCCTAAGCTCATTTTAAAATACATTCCTTTAACTTTTTGTAGACTCAAGATTCACTGTAAAGACCTGAGTAAAAATGTGTTTCTTCCAGAACATTTTTACTATCCAAACAGCTCATTAAATTCAGGAAAAGTTCCATTTTCACTTCTTGGGAGATGTACAGACTTCAAATTACTCTGGAAAACAAAGCTGCTGTATCAGATAATGAACTTGTAATTTTCTCTCTCACAGCCAAGTGAGCATGAGTTCTGCATGAGAGCACAATGCATCCACTGCTCAAAAAATGATGTTGCTATAACTGAACAGTTTCAGCTAGATTTTTGAATCACTTAAGATACATGCCAATAGACTAATACACTTTGAGAAGTCGTGGAGATAGGGGGATGTCCCAGAAGACTGGAAGAAGGCTAATGTCATCCCCATCTACAAGAAAGGCTTAAAGGAAGATCCAGGAAATTATAGGCCCATCAGTCTTACTTTAGTCCCTAGGAAAGTTATGGAATGAATCCTCCTGGGGGCTATCACAAGTCAAATGAAGCACCTGATTGGGAAAAACCAGCATGGATTCACCAAGGGCAAATCGTGCTTGACAAACCTGGTCACCTTCTACGACAAAGTAACCTGCTCGCTTGATGTGGGATGAGTGGTGGACATTGTCTACCTGGATTTCTCCAAGGCTTTCAATACAGTTTCCCACAGCCTCCTCCCAGAGAAACTGACCCATTACAGTCTAGACAAGTGGTCTGTGCAGTGGGTGGGGAACTGGCTGACAGGCCGCACCCAGAGGGTGGTAGCAAGTAGCTCCTTTTCAAACTGGCAACCTGTCACAAGTGGGGTCCCCCAGGGATGGATATTGGGCCCAACGCTGTTTAGTATCTTCATAAGTGATCCGGATGATGGGATCAACTGTGCCCTGATGACGTTTGCCCATGATACCAAACTGAGTGGGGAAGTGGACACTTCGGAAGGGAGAGCCACCCTGCAGGAAGACCTGGATAGGCTAGAAGAGTGAGCTAACAAGAACCTTATGAAGTTCAGCAAGGACAAATGTAAGGTCTTGCACCTGGGAAAACATAATCCAGGAGTGCAGCACAGGCTGGGATCTACCCGGCTGGGGAACAGCTCTGTGGAGAGGGACCTGGAGGTCCTCGTGGACAACAAGCTCAATAAGAGTGAACAGTGTGCTGCTGCAGCAAAGAAAGCCAACAACATGCTGGGTTGCATCAACAAGGCCATCACCGGCAGAGATAAAGAAGTCATTATCCCACTCTACTCAGCACTTGTCAGGCCACACCTGGAATACTGTGTTCAGTTTTGGTCCCCGCTATACAAAAAAGATGTGGACAAGCTGGAGGGGGTCCAGAGAAGGGCCACAAAGACGATCAAAGGACTGGGAAGCCTGCCATATGAGGAAAGGCTGAGAGAACTGGGTTTGTTCTCAAGCCTTCTTGAGAAAAGAAGGCTTAGGGGAGACCTCATCATCACGTTCCAGTTTTAAAAGGGTGGCTACAAAGATGGAGACTCCTTATTTACAAGGGGTCACATGGAAAAGACAAGGAGTAATGGGTACAAGTTACTCCTGGGGAGATTCCGATTGGACACGAGGACAATTTTTCACAAGAACAATCAGCCATCGGAATAATCTCCCCAGGGAAGTGATGGATTCCGCAACATTGGACACTTAAGATTTGGCTGGACAGGGTGCTGGGCCATCTTGTCTAGGCTGTGCTTTTGCCAAGAAAGGTTGGATCAGATGATCCTTGAGGTCCCTTCCAACCTGGTATTCTATGATTCACTAACACAACTGTAATTATATCACTTGAACACCGTGGGACAAGAAAAATGCAATTAAAGATGAAAGTTCTATTTTCTATAAAACTACATGTGATCTGAGTATGCAACATATATTTGGACTTATGATCCCTCTAACATAGCTCACTTGTAAAATGAACATGGCTAAGGCATCAGTATATTCATCCTAAATTTATGAAGAGGCTGAGGATGGAAATAACATTCAGTTCTTACATAGGTGGACAGTCTCCATCAGTACCACAACTGATGGTACTAAAGATTGCTAAACCTCCAATAACAATATCTCAACTAGGAGCCTAAAGTGGGATGACTTCAGGCCTCATTGTTTTCTGGTGTAGCCCACTTACTAACATGTTTTCTACAGTATAAAATACTTTGCACTAAAATAAACTTATCAGATTTAATTCCCCATCTAGCATTCCATTAAAACCAAGTCAAATATGGTGATATTTGACCACCATCAACCAGCATTATAATCTTGTTCTGTACTCTCTCTTGCTTGGTATAGAATCATAGTTTCATTTAGGTTCAAAAAGACCTTTAAGATCATCAAGTCCAACGATTAACCTAACACTGCCAAGTCCACCACTAAACCATGTCCCTAAGCGCCTCATCTACCCGTCTTTTAAATACCTCCAGGGATGGTGACTCAACCACTTCCCTGGGCAG
>NW_008824243.1:2163625-2177927 GCF_000699105.1 Pygoscelis adeliae
CAACTTGAGGCCATTTCCTCTCGTCCTATTGCCAGTTACTTGGGAGAAGAGACCGACACCCACCTCGCTACAACCTCCTTTCAGGTAGTGTAGGGAGCGATAAGGTCTCCCCTCAGCCTCCTTTTCTCCAGGCTAAACAACCCCAGTTCCCTCAGCCGCTCCTCATAAGACTTCTTCTCCAGATCCTTCACCAGCTTCACTGCTCTTCTCTGGACACGCTGCACCACCTCAATGTCTTTCTTGTAGTGAGGGGCCCAAAACCGAACACAGTATTCAAGGTGCGGCCTCACCAGTGCCGAGTACAGGGGCACGATCACTTCCCTACTCCTGCTGGCCACACTATTTGGCCTCAACACACTACAAGCCAGGATGCTATTGGCCTTCTTGGCCACCTGGGCACACTGCCGGCTCATATTCAGCTGACTGTCGACCAACACCCCCAGGTCCTTTTCCGCCAGGCAGCTTTCCAGCCACTCTTCCCCAAGCCTGTAGCGTTCCATGGGGTTGTTGTGACCCAAGTGCAGGACCCGGCACTTAGCCTTGTTGAACCTCATACAATTGGCCTCAGCCCATTGATCCAGCCTGTATCTGTAGATGTTACACAGTACTTAGTTTAATTAAGCCACATAGAAGCAGTTAACAGAGGAATTTGGATCTATCGCAAACAGGAACTGAGACCAGAACTAGCAATTCCAGATTTCAACAAGCTTCTCCTGCCTGCCACCAGGTACTTAAAACCCAGATTTTGTGTAATCTCCCCCTCCTCCATATTCTTGTAATATACAAACAACCTAGAACAGCAAAAGACAAATGCTGATTTGAGCACCTCTATGTTCCCAGCAAGGTCCTCATTACTTCTAAATGTTCAGGGGCTGGCACTTTGAGCACTGGGCATAGCACACTTTACTTCTACTTCCTTCGGCCACCTCCACTGACAAAGGCAGTTACAACTAAGAAGGGGATGGCAGATTAGATGAAGTGAGTGTACAGAGGTTATCCTGAAGAATTCTCACTACACAAAAGTAACCTTGATTTCTTTCACTGCCCTCTGTGTGTTCCCCAACTTAGAGGTTTGGCAGGCAGCACTCATGGCCAGATGGTGGACAAGTAAACCTACTTCAACAGATTGTACTGCAATGTTTTACACTAAACAGTTATTGGATTAAACGTATAAATAGTTGTGGGAACCCAGGACTTCCCTCTTTCGAACGATCATCATTCAGCTAGAAAATTATCTTCCCTCTTGTTGCTCTTCTGTGGCCCAGTGAATCCTGCAACCTTCTCTGAAGCTCTGTCTGTGCAAGAGGACAGATTGACTAGATTGATATCAGTGAGTAGTGCAATGCAAACGAATGAGTCTGCAGAACCAAATAGCTATCACTGAAACCTTAATACCCACAGCCTGCAGGATTTTGCTTCAAACTAATTCTAAACTGGTTCCAAGGACTGAATGTGGATTAGCAATTGGAGTGCATTACCTACATTTCTGGAGTGCACACTTCAGTTTAATTTCAGTAATAGAATCCAGTTCACACACCCAGAGACCATTTCAGAGTGCAAGCAATGCGTTGCAGGGGGAAAGCAACGGATACACTTCAGAGCAGGAGCCTACTTTTTGAATTTAAACAATAATGCAGACCACCTTAAGAAGATCCAAGCACCCAGAGCAGCAGACAGCCAAGTCTTTAGGGTACTTTATGTGAAGCAGGATATCATTTCACAGAAATCAAATTAATATCAACTGTTCCCACTATTTCAGTTTCCCAGACATGCTCTAACCACAACACTACTGTATAAAAGATTGAGATGTCACATTTCGTTGACAAATTAAATCCTTACTGTAAGTGTTACAAGTTCATAGCACACGATGTCTTAAGAATGCCTAGTTTGTGTGCACAGAATGGGCTAAAACACAAGATGTCAAATCAGATGAGGATTGTCCTCTGTATGTACAAAAGCAGAACTTCAGGTGCCTATTACTTTTAAAGAAATTGAATAATGTCAGCAGCCTCCAGAACCAATACGCAGTTACACGAGAGCATTTTAGATGAAAATTTTACTCTGAAAGCTACATTCTTCATGAGGTCTGGTTAAAGCACTTTGATCATTTACAGGATCCAGGTTTAGAGTTACAGGAAGACAAAAACTCACAGCTGTCAACACAAAGGTAAATGTTATTTCATATAGACCAGGGCAAACCAGTGTGTATATGTGTGTGTGTATATACACACACAGACATATATATATTAAAAAAAAAAATCTATCTGTATTGACTGATTTATGCAGCTTAGAGGAAACACAAAAAAAAAGAGAAAGCCTACCATGCATTTTAAGTGGAAAATTCTTAGCAATGCCCCAAACCAAAAAAGCATAAAGGAAATTAAAAACAATGATAGTATCTGGAGCCTGTCCAGCGGATATTAATAATGGTTTATCTTAGTTTCTAAACAAATTGCCCAATAAAGAAGTTAGTGCACTACTATCAATAAACAGAGATTTAAAGAAAACTTATAAATATAGACAAGAGCTTCTATCCACACCTAGCTTAGAAGAGAAAGTGTCTCACAACAGAAGGAAAATATTTACACAGTAACTTCAGTTTAGCATTAATATGCACCACTCCTGTCAACTTCTGAACAATTTCTGCCTCACCCACTCAAAGCACTGTCACATTGTTAATAACTGAATCCATCCACTGTGGACAAATAAGAGGCATAACAATCCTACATCTTGAATTTGGATTAAGCTTCCTAGGACTGACGCCCTCCTGGAAATTCCAATTAAATTCCTGCCATTCACTTTCCACTTCAGTTGGAAGCTTTGGTAGAAATCAGGCATAGAACTGAAAGATGAAAAAGCTTCCAGTGAAATGCATTAAAGCTGAGCCATCATATGGTTACCAAGAGTACAAACCATGACTAAAACATTTAGAAGTGTGATACAAAAATAATACAGAATTCAGACAACTTAGCACTACCCATTTCTGTCCTCTAACAGATTTCTAAAAGATTTAAGCACCCTCACTTCTGAATACGTTTGCTCATTGCACTTGGCTTCTCTTAAATCTCAACAGTTAAACCTGGTAAACATTTTTTACTGTTTTTTTAAGGCAAGGTCACATCATGTTTCCTTAAAGAAAAAGAATACCATTAGAACGATTTCCTGAATAAAATTACCAAATATCTCCATCCGGATTTTGTGATAACAATTACTGCTTAACTGTAATAAAAGGACACATCTAAATAGCATGACCAAAATATTCCTGATGGATCAAAACAGTATTTGTTTGGATGATCAAAACTTGTCTTTTTAGAAATGCATGTATCTTATCATGTGCTTTTTAATATATTTACATGCAATTTTTGTGGCATCATATTTCACAGGCATTTTGCCTCAAATTCAGATCAACTGCTCACAGTAAAGAAAGTTCATCAGATTCAACACTACCATCTGATCAGGCCACTCATTGAGCAAGTCGCATTTCAGCATGAGATAAGTTAGAAGAATCTAGGACTTGCTGAGAGAACATGCAGGAGGAATCTGGCTACTAATGAAGTTTTATGTGTCATTAACAGCAATTCCATTTAAGGCATACAGCTGGTAGCTGATAAGAAGAAATCTTATCAACTTCAGCCATCCATCACCATAAAGACTGATCCACTTCAAACTGATTTTTGCAGTACTCAACTACTAGATTCACGGATAGCCTGAAAGCCTTCTTACAGTGTAATGGCAACAAAAATCTAAAGCATTTTTTGGAAGTGAGGTCAGAAAAGTACAAGCATAAGAGCAAACAAAAAGTTTCACTTCTTCATACTTTTGCAGTAAAGCATTGCATTTAGTTTCATATTAACCTATTCACATATCCCATTAATTCTGCTAGTCTAGTTCTTGTAGTAAAAAAAAAATCTTGTAGGACTATTTCAAAAAAGTAAGGCAAGGTAGCATCTCAAAGAGATTGTTGAATACAATAAAGCTAGAATAAACATAAATCCCTGGCAATTCATGCCCTCTTCACATCAAGACAGCTGTGCTGGTTTTGGCTGGGATAGAGTTAATTTCCTTCCTAGTAGCTAGTATGGGGCAACATTTTGGATTTGTGCTGGAGACACTGTTGATAACCCAGGGATGTTTTTGTTACTGCTGAGCAGTGCTTGCACAGAGTCAAGGCCTTTTCTGCTTCTCACACCACCTCACCAGCGAGTAGGCTGGGGGTGCACAAGAAGCTGGGAGGGGACACAGCCGGGACAGCTGACCCCAACTGACCACAGGGATATTCCATACTGTATGACATCATGCTCAGCATCTAAAGCTGGGGGAAGAAGGAGGAAGGGGGGCTTGCGTGCACCTATTAAACTGTCTTTATCTCAACCCATGAGTTTTCTCACTTTTACCCTTCTGATTCTCTCCGCCATCCCACTGAGGGTGGGGGGGAGGGAGCGAGCAGCTGTGTGGTGCTTAGTTGCCGGCTGGGGTTAAACTACAACAACAGCTTTCAATAGTTTTTATTTTCCCTTACGTACTTTTTCTATCCTTCAGCCCAATAATAATAAAAAAAAAACAGCTTTATCAGAGAAGTTAACTTCAGCAAGTTGCCTTTGTTTTCCAAAACGCTCTGTTTAGGGAAACATGTGATGGGATTTCCATTTAAATCACCAGGATGTGTAACGTTACACTGGACATGAGGTTTGCATGTTTAGCTAACCTGTTTTTCACTGGCTAGATCCATGGATAGAAGGTAATGAAGTTCATCTGCAACTTGTAGTAATTCTACTTCATATCCAACTACCAAGTTGCATAGCCTACAGTTGAAAAAGTACTCAAATACAGCAGTAAAGGAGGAGGAAGAATTCTCAGTGTTCTCTAGGCCTCCCAAACATGCCCTACACTTGAACATGTCAGACTTTGCAGTGAGATCAAGTCTATGGCCCCACTACAAAGACTGATAAAGTAGGTAGCAAGTGCATTAATTCCCCTAGGCATCTGATCTTAAGCACAATCTCAAAATATCTAATTAGTACCCCAAAACATCTGAGTAAAAGGCATCACAGAGGATTTACTTTAAAAGCATGCCTGAAAACAAAACCCACTTATTGATGTGTGCATTTGTGCACTCTTCTAAATTACAGAGTGTTTGGCCAAGTGAGGAGAAGCAGATTCAATGTGATCTTCATCAACCTGGAAGTATTCAAGTCCCATGTCTCAGGAGAAATCCCTGAAACCATATCCTATAAACCACAATTAATAGGCATGCTTGCACCACCTTACATGATCTGAACAGAAACCAGAGTATATACCACCTTAACCAGAAATACATCACCATATGGATAAAGAAAAAAAAGAAAGCAATACTCTAATCGAGTGATTACATTCTTATTTTACTTTTTTATTGTTATCATTTTTAAGGACCATGTACATAGTCCTCAATGAAGAATTAGGATACAGTCATCACCACTATCTCCTCCTGTAGCTGAAGTCTGCGCAATACTTTACCAGGACATCTTCTACAGTAGGAAATTATACCAAATTCTGGACAGCACAGAGTGGACAACACAGCCTTACAGTTCTGACTTTAGCATCCAAACTCTAGAGAAGGATGAGGTTTCAGAAACATCCTTTTGCATTTCTTATTCCCTAGTTCAAGATCACTGACTATACAGTGCTGGTACTGCAACCTATGATGAGGTGCACTAGTCCTTCCATTACCAAGTTGCTCTATGATTGCCTCACCTAATTGTATCTTGAATTCCCCTCTTCGAACAAACACCTAAACATATGCTGGTATAGATAATTTATTCCTTCACTGCATGTAGCCCTAGCCCTGCAACTTCTAGGGTATCTAGAAAAGCATACATTACCTCTGTCAGTCAAAATAGATTTCTGCTGTATTCAAATATCTTCTTTATACTGTTACATAACTTTGAAAAAACAGAGTAGAGAAAGGAGCTGTATTTCAAAACATCCTGTCTGCTCAGTTTTGTCATCCCCCGCATTAATCTCCCTTGCAGAATCTCAGTCTCTAGTTATGTCTTTTAAAGAAAGATGAAGATTCACATTGAAATACTTTAATAGGATTAAAAATAAAAATTATTTTAAGTCTCATATTTTTCATATATCAGTACCCCAGTGAATTTAGTAATTATGCATTAAATGCAGTTTAGATTTCATTCTAGTTTACTACCCAAAGTAGAGGAAGGTCATATGGAGTTGATGATAACTAAGAGAATGAAAAAGAACAAAATGTTTTAAGTAATAATTTAAACCACTGAAGTACACAAAGACAAAGCAGCTACAATTACCAGGAAAAGTTTAAGCAGCACCAACCTAAAAAATACCTCTCATACTTTATTGTTAAAATAACCATATTCTTCAGCATAATGCAGAAAAAACACTGCAATATAAATATAACAATTCATTCTTCTAAACAAACAGACTCTTGGAGGACAGCACAGTTTTGACTTAAATACTTAACTTTAGATTCAGAATGCACCTCTGCCACCGACAAGATCTAAGAAAGAAAATACGTGAAAAAGCCTGAATGTGTAGTCAGCAGGACATGATAATATGCAGTATTAAGGGAATTAGTTAATTAATTAGCTGAACAACTGTCAATTATTTTCATGAGTCATGAAAAACAGGCTAAGTATCAAAGGACTTCATAAAACAATCTAGTTTACGAAAATGTTTAGTAGAAGTTATAAAATAAAACCCAGAAGTGAACCTTATACTTTAAGTAGGATTTTTTACTGTATTACCTAAGCTTTTGCTCTACAAGCTCAAAAATCTCCATTGGAGAGACATTTACATGGCTCAGACATGAACACATACACATCAAAATCTAGAAGTTAAACAGAAATGTAAATATGCAAGATTCAAGACTAGACCCTGTCATAGTTGGCCTATGTAAGGCAACTGAATAAGGAAAGTAACTGAACATGCTAATTTTGTAGTAGTAGAGCAGACAGCAATAGTGATATGAAATAATGAAAAAGTCAAACTAAAAGCAGAGCAGAAAATAGTTTTTATCCTCAAGCAGCAGATACTATAGCCTATAACCTGGAGCAACTCTGTGAGCTCAAAATGTCATTCCATAAAGGGACTGCACAACTGTAATTACCACTTAATGTTATGAACTTGATATACAAATGTTTTATGCAACACTGCCAAACTCTGCTAAGCTTAACGACCAGTACATCTGAAATTCAGAAACAAGTTGCTTTAGATTCAGAAGAAAAGAACAACAAAAAGTAATGGAATGGCATAATTAGGCTAAGGGCTGCAACTGCTTAAGAGGAAGATGAAGAACTTGGGGTATTCCAAAATGGTATTATCAGATACAATCATCAGAAGAAAAAAAAAATCCTAACAATAAATCCTATGAGGTGGGAGAACAGTCTCACCAGAGAAACGATAAAAGTCCTGCCACCACTTTAGCAATCACAAAGAAGAATGTTGTCACGAAGAAGCCTGCACTGGCAAGGGTGAAAATCTTTTCCATCTCAAACTTCTGGGATTATTTTGTCACCAAAATTTTGTCAGTTTTTTTTTAATTCTGCATAAAAGAAGCAATCCATTCAATGCAAGTATCAATTTGCTTATCTTTCTTAGAGTGTGAAGGACTTGTGATAATAGCATATTAAAATATGAGTTTCTCTATCTGAAATGCAGCTTTGAGGATCACTATAAAATATCTTTCAATTTATTTCATGGCAATCCCTCATTATTGAAAGTTCTAACCAAAAAAAGAATGGTTATTACATTTGATATATGCAGCAAACATTAAAGAAGATATTATTCTTTTTATATATATTACAATATCTCATAGCATTAGATGAAAAGATAACAATACTGTTTTATTATGCCTGCTTTCAGATTTATTAGAGCAAGAGGAAGAGGCCTAAAACAAATACCAGCTAAAGTTCCTTTTTTAGTTCTGATCATTAGCTTAGCCAGTAAAATCTGACCTTCAAAACACTTTTAAAAATGAAAAGAATAAATCTGAACATCCAAAACAATAACAAAAAACCCCAATGCTTTCCCCCTCTAATTGTACTGACTGATTTTTTCCAGAGCACTTAGAACTCAAGCAGATACAATCTGTATTTTCCATGCAGTTGCACAGGATGTGCTGTATAAACGGTTATAGAAAAGAACAGGGGAAAAGATCAATTACGCCACTGATGTGTCTTATGACAGCAAGGATGCCAAATGGAGACATCTGGGACAGAAAAGTTTCAGTAATCCAATTACAAAATGCTATCAGGCTGCTGTAAGCATCCTTTATTTCACTTATTGTATGCAATCACTGAAGACATCAAGGTTTCTATACAGATTTGTTAAAAAAAGAACTGCTAGTTAATTTTGTCAAGTTTCTCCAAAACTTCAGTTAATTAGGAATACAAGAGGAAGGGATATTGAGGTTTTTGCTGCTTGTAAAAATCAGCAGAAAATAAAGAATTCTTGCAAACACTTTTTTCCCCTGTTCTTTTTAGGACAGAGTAGAGAAAAACATTTAGAATTGCATTTAAAGAATTTTACATTTTCAGGCATGACTTACCACTGTTATTTCACTTCAAACCCAAGACAGTTATTTTAAAGCTTTAAGCATTGATTGAAAAAAACTCTTCTCTCTCTACTGCAACAATAGATAAAATGGCAAATTACACAAATGGATATAAACCCTCCATTTAAAATACATCTTTAAAATGGCTTGAAGCCAAATCTATAGTCAGGACTGAGTTTCCCTTCACAGATTCAACCTTTGCCACATCTCCATTTTTAATAATTTTTTTAAAGAGGAGTCTATGCTTAGTATAAATGCCAAACATTTTCCTGCATACTGCTTCAAAAGCAAAAACATGCAGTGCTCCACAGTCTTGAGACAACAAACAAAATTTTAATGACTAGAAGACCAAAAAGGCTTTATATTCAAGTTTAACGTTAAACAGAATTTCAAGAGATAAAGAGGAGAAACTTAAGTTTTAATTATCACTATTTTGTTGAAATAGTATCAGAGATCCTGAGAGATCAAGAATCTGTCTCTATACTACACGTGCCATTGAATCTATGCTGAACACTCCCCATTTATCATACATCTTTTTTCTTCTCTTCTTTTTCTCCACTCGCTCTACCACGTTTCTCATCATTTCTTTCTTTAAATTAAGTACTCAGGCAGAACATTGATCAGAAGGAAAGAATGCTACAGATCATCAAAAAACAGCATCAGGAGATAGAGGAAGAAACTAAGTAGTGCCCTTTCTGTTTTGGAGCAAGAGACCAAGGGCAGCAGGCTTTAGTGCAAATTTTGCAGGCCCTAGCTCTGAAAGGGTGAGAATTGCTACATTTATGGTGAAACACCACCACAAATTAGACTAGGAAAGGAATTTTAAAGCAGAAGGTACCATTCTGGCTGCAAGGGGAGGAACATGGTAATCATCATCAATAATCTTTAATAAACAAGATGGGCTCAATATGTAAACCCAAAGGAAAATAAGAACACATGGTGCAGAAACAAGAGGATCCTGCCAATCTATCCCAGTTAATTTCACATAAAACTGAGAAAAGTATGTCCAGGACTGAAGATTCTCTCAGGAAAATTATCGCATTTAATACTCAAAGCCTTAAAAAAAACAAACACACACAAAAAATACACAGTTGCTTCTATTTATAAGAAAAAAAAATAACCCTGGAAAAACTGTCAAATGCTACCTTCAGTCCCTGTCTAAATGGAAAAGACTATGCATCAAAGAATAATCTGTTCTTTACGGTCATGATGAGGACAAGAAATAACAGGCTCAAAAATGTGGGGATTGAACACACAGAAATTTAGGTTAAATCTTTGGGAAAAAAATCCTTTTAACAGTAAGACACAGTAATAGGTTACCTAAGGAAGTTGTAGAGTCACCACCGCTAAAGGCTTCTAAGGACACATCAGATAGACACTTGTCAGGAACAATAAAAGCATAGCTGAGCTTTGGGATAAAGGATCAACTAAGATTGTCCTTCCAACCGTATCTATCTTCTACAATTTCTCACAATTGCCATAACTTCTACACCCAGTTGGGGAAACGGTGAGAGACACAGGGAGGAAAAGATAAGGAATAGTGATAGGGATACCAGTCTTGAAATACTTAAAAAATAATCAGGCAAACTAACACATTACAGAAGCTTACGTTACAGAAGATTAACATTACTACAACATTGTTATACGTCATCAGCATCTTTTTGAGTAGATTTCAGATCAACAAGATAATTCCACTTGAATGAAGCTGATATGCTGGTCTATACAGACAGCTTTCCTGTGTCAAAGTTAGCAGTAATGACAAACTTACCTACAGAAAAATAGCTACTCCAATTGCGTATCAGTGGTTTAACGAAGCTTCTGAATCATGCGCCTGAAAGCTCAAAAATAAACTTTACCCTATATGAAAAATGCCTTTAATATTGCAAAACCAACATTCTCCTTCTACATGTTTCAGTCAAAAAAATCTTATTTATCTATATAAATATAATATAAATTGCCATACGAAACTTCATAATAAAAAGCCAAGCAGTATATTTCAAAGCATAATATTCTCATTCTGATTCCTTTCAATTTTTAATAGTTTTACCTACTTAAAATTTGTGTAAGATATATAAAAAGCATCAAAAGGATTGAGAACATGCCTTACAGAAAATGCATGTATGTTAATACAAATATATTATCTCAGGTGCTGCCAAAACAGTCAATTACTATTTTCTCCCATTATGAATATAGTTTCCAAGAGAACAGTCCTTCTTCAGTTACTTGCTGCTATTTCCATAACCAGGAACTTTTTTTTACTTCACTTTGAATAAAGGTACTGCTCAGCACCAGAATTAAAATCATAGAAGCAGTCTTTTCAGATCTAGTCAGCTCTTAAGTGTGAGCCACGGGAGAAAGTAATGGCGTTGCTTTTCATGCAATTTCCAAATTATTACATTTTATCTGTGGTCATTTTAAGACAGTCCAATGTTTTCCGTTTATCTTCTCAGTAGCGAAGGCTGTCATGGGTGTCCACAACACAGAAAAGTGAACAGCAGGATTAAAGAGAAGCAATAGGAATGTTTGTATGTTTACATATTCATGCTGCCATTCTAGAAATAGCTTCCATGACACCAGATGACTAATTAACAACTAATTCAAATCCATTCTCTAACAGCTCTTTAAATTTTTACAAATTTAATCACATTTCAGATGGACCTCAGCACTTTTCAGTAATTTGCCACAGGAGAAAGTTTCTTTAGTTATCATTAAGAATATCTCACTGTATAGGACAACATATTTTAGTGATTTAATAACTTACATATTTTCCACTCTAAATGCAGCTATAACATAGTATTTCACAACCAACACAGAAAGTTATGCCAATGTTCTCTAGTTTCCCCATTCATCTTTTTCTGCTAGCAATAAGTCCTTCGAAAACATCTAAAACCTTAACTCGGTCCTCTCCTTTCTGCAAAGTCATTATTTCCATCTTCCAGGCTCATACAACTGATCCAGACGCCTCTAATCATTCAGACTTTATCCATACTTCTCTATGTAGACAATGCTTTAAAACAAAAAAAATTAAAGAAAAAAAAAAATCATTGTCTTCACCAAGGATACTTTCCTTACTTAAGCTCCAATTCCAAATTCTCAAGTTCTTCTCATTTTCAAGTACTTTTCAAGTACTCAAGGTTTTTTTAAAAAGTTGCTTGGGAAAGAAGTTTCCTTTCTCTAGTCCTTAATCTCTCTTTCCATACAACCACCCCAACAAAGACACACACAAAGCAAGCAGGAAAGAGGAAACTGAGATGCGATTTCTTTTCATCTCATGAGATATAAATTTTAACCCTACTACATTAACCTCCCTTTAGCAGTGTTCACTTTGAAACAATTCACTCTATGTTCAACCATTTTCCCAACTTCCATAAAAGCTATGGCAATCTTATCAGTCTCTGTATAGAAAAACAGATTCACTTTACACAGTTAACCTCCATCATCTTTGCCTTTTACCACTGTGCTTCTGGACAGTATTGTGAACAGGAACCTCTCGTAGCACAAGATCCTGCACTCCTTCAATTCATATAATTTTCCTCAGAACAGTTTTAAAATGTTATTTCCAAACTGCTTACTGTAAGAAAGTTCAAGTTTCATCTTTTGCATACAGATGTTTTTCCCCCATATATATTGGGCAAACTACTATAGTTTTCAACATGAGGTTAGTAGGGCAAGAAAAGGAGCCAGACTTTAGCTGTAATATATACAACAGACACATACAAAGCAATATTCATCATGTACATACAATGTATAAAACTCTGAAAACCACCAAGTTAGACTTTCCTTTAAGCTTGCATTTAAAGTGAAGCAAGCACTTACAATTTTGCACTGGTTTCTATAAAGATGCAGTTGTAGGTACGGTATGCCTACATAAAGCCAGTAAGTGTTTTGTCTGTACGAGCAGTATTTAGTCCATTGCATTAACAGAGAAATATTAAACAGGAATGAAAAATGGAGATAAAAAGATGCAGAAGACTAAGAAGTGTTAGTTAATCAACTAAATCAGTTAAAAAGGAAAAAACTGAATAACAAGCTTTATGGAGGAGAAATACCAGCTTGAACTGTAGTACCAAAACACTACGCAAAATACATCCATTTCAATCCTGTTATGTACCACCTCTGCAGTACAATTGGGAAACTTTATAGAAAGTAATTGTAGATGTCCATTTTAATTTGCCATTATTTACTTGCTAGGAAAGGATTCCATTTAAAAAGAAATAAAGATTATTTCAGCTATCTTGGTAGCACAGCTGGCACTCCACATGAAAGTGTCAACAAAAGTTGCAATGCCAGCACATCACAGCAAGACAGAATCAAGAGTGTCAAACATTAAACACATTTTATTAAAAAAAACTAGTAAGTTAAAGTTTTGAGAAGTTAATTATAGCAGCAGAAGAGCAACACATTACTGCCTACTGTTTCCATAAAGAGGGAAAAAGAGGATGCCTACAGTGAAGGTGTTCGTTTTTTACATTGATACCCAAGGGATTTATCTCAATGATCAGATTATTCTTTAACTTGGTAAGACCACAAAGTCAGACCACTATTTAGATACTTAAATAAGGATTTTACATACTAACTTTGGCCTTTTAGGATCACAGAATATCCCGAGCTGGAAGAGACCCACGAGGATCATCAAGTCCAACTCCTGACTCCACACAGGGCAACCTAAAAGTTAAACCATATACCTAAGAGAGTTGTCCAAACACTTCTTGAACACCAACAGGCTTGGGGCCACGACCACTTCCCCGAGGACCTTGTTCCTGTGCTTTACCACCCTCTCAGTGAAGAACTTTTTCCTAATATCCAATCTGAACTTCCCGTGACGCAGCTTTAAGCCAGTCCCTCAAGTCCTGTCACCAGACACCAGAGGGAGGACATCAGCACCTCCCTCTCTGCTCCCCCTCATTTTACTTCTTTGGCCTATAAGCCTTAGTAACCTGCATAGTTCTTTAAAGAAAATCAAAACAAACAAACAAATTTTCGACCATCTTTGTCTGAGCGGATAGTTCAAAGAGAGGATCTGTTAGCAAAATTGTTCCTTCCCTCCCCTCCACCACCACAAAGCACGAGTGGCGACACTAACAACAGAAAACAGAGTAAAAAAATAACAAAACTGAAATTCAACTTCTTACCAAACTGTAATGTCCGCCCCTAAATGAAGTTATAGAGAACCTGTAAAGAGACTTGACTGGTTGACCTAGCACTGGGTATATGAGAACCTGGCCCGAAATCGAGGGCAAGCTAGGAAGAGAGAGGTGTAGTAAGTTCTAGTAGCATTGAAACCTGAAAAAGGCAAATATTTACACAACACATTTTTGCACATTTCCCTATTTAAATACAAAAGTTGCTGAAGATAGACTGCTGCTATTGAAGCCGAATTAAAACCACTCCTTCCTCCACATCTCCCTTACCCAGAAGACACCTTGAAGAGAGTATCAGCACCTACACCAACACACGCGCACACCTGCTTCCATCGCTTCAGTGTTAATTTATTAACTCTGAGCATTTCTTTTAGTTGGCACCACAAATGGTTTAACGCCATCCTCCTGCTGGCTCCCCGCAGGTCAGTGCTCCTCACCCTCGGCTGGCTGCAGAGGCACCCGAGGCCCACCGCGGAGGCCGGCCGAGCACAGGACAGCGGCCCTTGCCTTTATTTGCTCAAAACCAGGGAGTTGAAGGCCCACGACAACGGATGGCACCTGCCTGGGCTGCGGCATCACGCTGGGGACGGCGTACCCG
>NW_008824243.1:2178646-2194432 GCF_000699105.1 Pygoscelis adeliae
GGCCGTCGCTGAGGTAGGCCTCGGTGCTGGGCACCTGGCAGACGTCCGCACGCTCAGCCCAACGTGCAGGTGATGCGTGATGGAGACTTGCTGTTGGCTTTATCAGGGGCAATATGTTGTACCAAGACCGTGGCCCCAGAAGTAGTGGTGGTCCCCAGTGGGGTGGCGGGTATTTCAGCCCACCTGGCGTTGGGGTGAGCAGGTTTACCTGCTGCTCCAAATTCCCTGCCACAGCTACCTGAAGCACGAAGTGCAATCGTGAATCAAGACTGCATAAAAAAAACTGAAGACCCTTCTTTTTTACACGTTTGCATGCATACGCTTTTCAGATTTCACTATTCACACAGAAAGCCACCTTTGCAGAAAATAATGTGATTCACTAATACAATTAATTTGAATTTAATTCCCAGAGCATTAACCATGCAGCTTTAATTTCATACTGTCGTTCATGGTACGGTCTTCAAATCAGTGATCGCTTATTTTTTTCCATGAAAGTACACACTGCAGTGCACAGGCTAGGTAGTGTTAAATTAATGAGCGTATACTTACTTTTTTCTTTTTTTTTTTTTCCTAGAATTCCGAGTACATGCCTTATGCTACATAGTTATTTACACACATCTGTGCTGAAGGCTCTTGAGACAGAACTATTCATTTCTTCAGAGATTTTGCTGTATCAAAAAAATTTAGGAATTTTGTAATCAAAACACCATAATAAAATAGAAAGCTGAGGCACTGAGTGAGTATTCAAAAGTATCTGTTTATTTTGAGCATAGAATTTTTAGATGGTATTTTGATGATAATATCAGATGCTAATTTGATGATACTGCTGACATCTTAGCACTGAGCATTTAAAACATTAGCTAGGCCATTGTGTTCCCTTCAGTTATATTGGCAATGTGCCTTTCAGAAGTTACTTATATCTATAGGAATTGTAGATCATATTCAAATAATCTACCAGACACTGAAGATTGATCTAAGTGTCTAAGGTCAAGGGAGTTCAGACCATCCGTTATCCACATCCATCTGATTCTGACTGTCATTGTGACTATGATAATTAAAAGTGGTATGCAATCTGGGCCCTGCTTCTCAAGTATTTAGGAAGGTTGGCCCAACAGCCCTTGACTATAGACTTTGAGTTCAGACACCAGGACTGCCATAAGTCTTCCAAAAAAAGTGATGTCCATATGCCAACTTTTCTTTTTTTAAGAGAAATCACAGATCTGTCACTCCAGATCTCGGTTACCCAAAATTTATGCTGTTCACTAAATAGCTGCTCCCTATTTGCAAATGGGGAGGAATGAGTTCAAAAGAAAGACTGAGAAGAGAAGGAAATGGAAGAGAAGACAGAACACAGGAAGAGGGTTACATGGATGAGTGAAGCGAATGTAAGAAGATTAGAGGTGAGAAGCTTTGGTTTTTCTGTATGTGTTCCAGTGTTTTGGAGGTCCAGTATCTTCTGGCACATGTAGACCTATCCTCCCCAATATGAGCTGGATAAGAAAGGAATGGAGAAGTGACTATACCTCATCTTTTGTGTCTTTTTTTGTGAACTAAGGAGAGAGAGATCCTGTTTCTGTTATGGAACCCCTTGTGCTACCATTAATCTCTGAGGCTCCGTTAACCTCAGATAGGTGGGGTGTTTTTTCAGATAAGAATATAGATTTTAATTGAACTGGCCTTTTTATCGCCTTGAAAACCTCTATCTGTTTTAAGACATCCACTTACAAATATTCTAACACCCAGTTTCTAGGGTGTGGCTAAAAAGGAACAGCAGGAACAACTTACTGGGAAGCAAGACAGAGCCATGTGCCTGAGAAGCCTACATTTCCAAGATAGTCTCTCTTATATTATTTGTATTAGTACAAACGCTTCAACATGACTGTGACAAAAAGAGTCTCAGTACCCCTACTATGTACTACTATATAGTACCACTATCAGTACCCCTATACTATGCTAGCCACTTCTAAGTAATTTCCATAATTAACCGTATAAGCTAAGTGACCTGGTGAACATAGCGTGAACATAGTATTGCAGGCCACCCATGGTATCTGTCTCCCCGCTCCCCCCCCCCAAAATGAGGACAAGGATAGTAAGTGATTAGAAAAACAATAAAATAAAATAGCCATTGTTATAGTGGATTTCAGAGGTTTCTAACACAGACCTCTGCTCTGTAGAGACAGGATATACCTATCAATCAGAACTGTCTGTTTTAAAAAAGACCTCTTTTCCTTCCCTTCATTTAGGAGCTAAGAATTCAATAGAAACTTTGCACTGCATTAAGAGAGGCATATCTTAATTAGTGTGCTAAAAAAATAACATTTCATTAAAAAATCTCAGGCCACTCTTGCTAAATCCAGAAGGTGATTTCATTGGAACCTTGTTTGGAAACTTGTTGGTCTCTTCCTGAGCCTAATAAACCATGGACCTTTCACGTTTTCACTGTATGAAAAGAGCATTAAAACTACTGAAAATGTGAAAACCACTGGGAGCTCTTTGTTCCCTGAAAAGACTAAGAAATTTCTTTGACACAATGCAACTCTTAACTGTCAAAATCCTTACATTTATTTTAAATCAAAAATCTCCATTTTCAGCACCTGAAGTCCTGACCCCAAGCAGGAAACAGCAACGTGGACAGCTTTACTTCTTTTCTACTCAGATTTCCAACCAGAGTTCCATATAAATCAGAACTTTCATATGCCTGACTGTTTTTTCCTAGCTCACTGGATAAAGAAGACTTCACACAGCTGATGCAATAACTGGGATGTACTATACAAGTGACACAGTGAACCTGCAACTGTAAAGTGTTTTCCTGGTATTTTGTACTCTGAGGCTGTCTGGAGTCTATGCTGATAGAACTAGCCTCACAGATACTATATACAGGCATAGCTGCTGTATCGCGACGTGTATGAATATGAACCTGGTAAGGAAGGCCTAAAGTGAAAGGAAAACATCCCTTCCTTCTTTCCTGAAGGAATGACAGAGGAAGGAGTATAAGCCTGGAAAAGAAGTGCAGTGCTGGAGAAGGGGAGATGGAAAAGATTACATGAAATCTGATTGTTTTACATTTGTTGTGGTACTGTTCTTGCGAGTTAGATCTGTTGAGTTAGTTCTGTCATAGAATTATAAAGAGAGTTTGTAATAGCATGCATATATCTGGCCCAAGTAACTGTGTAAATGTGCCTAGGATGAGTGTCCTGACCTTAGAAAATAGAACATTTTTTGGTACTGGGATGCAAATGCAAGACACTGGGACAAGGGCGGTACATTTTGTGTAAAAGTCGTCTTAATGTTTAAGAGAGAAAAAAGTGACCTATGCATTTCTTGTGAACTTAAACTTTTCTGCAAGATGTGTTAAACAAGAGCGTTTAAAAGCCTCCAGTGAGCTGGAAGACTATGCTTTCTCATTATTACATGAGCCTTCCTAAGAGGTGATGCAGTAACCGGTGAGCAGAGCTGTGGGAGCTGGCTAGGGTGGTTATCAGAGCAAAAAAGACAGTGTGAGACTCAGATAGCAGAGAAGGGATGAATGCAGGAGCAGGCAATGGAGTGAGGGTGCCTAAAACAATAGCAAATGAAAACAGGTAGGGGAGCAAGCAGCTGCCCAATGTGTGGCTCTGGAGACAAGGAGTGCAGTGAAGCTTGGCTATGGAGAGTGAAATGAGGAGCAGCTAACATGAACGTGACAAACCAACAGATCAGATTAGGTCAAATCAGACCTCGCAATCCAGAAACACTTAAAAAACTTTAAAGAGTGAGTGAAGACCATTGCATGAGGGGAAAACAGCAGCCTAGCAGTTCCCTAGAAGAAAAAAATGTGAACTGTTTAAAAGCATTTTAGTAACACTTTAAGAATTAGTTATTCTTATCTCGTGTACCTACTTTGTTAGCTTTTTTTTTTCCTTGTAATAAAAATATTCTTTGTGTGCTATTTAATTTGTATTCATGAGTGAGGAAAACCAGCGCTCACAGAACCAGAAAGTTTAATATAATTATCCAAAGGTTTATAGGTGGAACTCAAGCCAGTGTTTTTTTCTTTCTAAGCAATCCCCTTGAATTTAAACCTGACCTTTGTTACAGCCAATCAAGTCCTGACCGAAGAGTTATATGAGTTAGGCAGCCATATCCAGCCATATAAAACAGTTACTGCTCTGGTTGTCAGGTATTGTCTGCTACTTCTTTGAGTCACCATTACTTTTATTTAGGGTATTTTTGTTGGACTTTTTTTTTAATTGGAAAAAATTTCCACAAACCCCCAACATTTTCTTCAGGAGTACAGCGTTACATCCTCTAAAACTACACACCCATTTGGCAGTGTGGTTGTGGTTTTTATCAAGCCCATCACTGGAACGTTTAGTTACGATAGCAGCCTGGCTCTGTGAGAGAAATGTCACGAGGCTGATGTGCTACAGCTTCATGGAAAAAGGAATTGCATTTGTTAAGTACAATTTAATATTGAACTGACCTGAAACGAAGCAGTTTGGTCATTTTATTAAGCTATGATGAACCATCTTAGCTCTGGGAATGCTTACGTGTTTCCTTAAAACGAATGATGCTAAAATATTTTGATGTTTCTTAATTAAAATTCCAAGGATATGAAAAAAAGGTAAATTTCATTGGGATTTGGGATCAAAATAAATAAATAAACTGTCAGAACTTTCTGCAAGAAATTCAGAGTTCTGTTCTGATTCCTATATCTGAAATTTGTAGAGGTAACAGGCTTGGAAAGTGATCCATATTAGTATAGTCCTGTTCTTTAGGAGATGGGTGTGGTGTGTAGGTTATGATACAGACAAAGGCAGTAGCAAGGGCTACTTCCAAGAGAAAAGATTACAAACTTCTGGACAAACACAGTTTCTTAAGGGCAATCTTTTACTACTTTTATATGGTCATTTAACAGTCACAGGTCAGAAGTTGCAAACTTTAATGTTGAAAGATGCATTTACTCCTATAATCAAATGGAATGATATCTTCTGGCTTTCAGCCGTCAGCCTTCAGAGAGCTCTTTTTCATTCATGCCCCATTGATCTCTCTCTAACCAATGAGCCACATCACATCCAAGTCAGGTCTGAAGGGTGGTGTACTGAGTTATATTTTTTCTTTCTCCTATTAAAGATGAAGTGTGCAAAACAAAACTTAAGAGTTGCTGGGAGATGCTGCCTCCCAGAGAGGCAAGTTGCCATTAATCAATTGCTGTCATTAATAGGACTATTACCTCTCACAGATGTGCTTTTCAAGATACTGAGGCTCTTGGGTGTTGGCATCGCACAGATCCTAATGCATGCCATTAGAAAAAATCTGCTCGTGGCGTATCGTTGGCAGTAGCGTAGCAGTTGCTGATTCCTGTTCTGGACTTTGTTTACTCTGAGTAAAGAAGATAAAACTACCTAGCTACCTGTCAGCCATCCAAGCTTACCAGTTTACGAAGTGAACTATTACAGGGTTTTTTTTTTCCTAAACAAAAGAAAATGCCTTCTTAAATTGAAACCACACTAACAATTTTTTCGTATTTTTTTCTTCCTGAATGCGGCACTGATCCTTTCCTTGGGAATACAGCTATAGTACTTGCAACAAAGCATGTTGTGTTCGCTGTTGCACATAACTTTTATTAGGATGCTTTGTAACCCTTTTGCAATATAAAAGATAAGTGCTATGAAACCAGATTGACTACAAAACCTCATACCGTCTTCACTTTGGTATTTTTCATTGCATTTAATTTTAGTAAACTTCTTATTTATGTATACAGTTTAAGTGGTGTAAATTTTTCTATCATTGTCCTATTTCACTGACTTCAACTAAGATTCCAAGAAATATTATACAAAAAATTACTAGATGGAATTGAACAACAAAATAATTTACATCTACACCAACACACCATACATTTAAATTTCTTTTGGTTTGCAAACTTTCGTTTTGCTTTGTTCATAAATTAATTTCATATTATTATGATGAATGCATTGTATGTTATCTTGGATAAACAGACTTACGTACAGGATAGAATAATCCGTATATTCAGGGAAACTAAAACAGCAATCTAAGCATAACCAAGAATTTTCTTAGTTCATATTATCTTTAAAGATATAAACATATGCGTAGATGTATATAAGTGTACATCAGCAATGGGTGTTCTTACATTTGAGAGCAGGACCAAAGCTCAGATTGCATTACTGATTTGTCTAATTTTGCACCCGTATTGATAAAAGACAACTATTTACGGCTAGGGATCCTGACGCTTGTTAACAACTCTCAGGCTGTTACAGTACAGCTGTGGGATAGGGAGATGGGGTTGTAAGCAACAGGGATGACATTTAGACGTCCTGGGATTGTTCAAACTGTCAGGCACTAAGAAACAATGTGCAAGTATCTCTTGGGACTCCAAAAGAAACATTTTCTAAAGAAATGGAGGAGGCTGGAAAAAATGTAACAGGCAGGTGAATAACACATAGTGCTGGTAAGTTAGTACATGCAATAAAAATTTGTAAGGAGGCAGAGCTTTTATCTATCGAGAAAGTACCAATGCAGTGTGCTTCTCTCTTTCTCTGTGCATATGTGTACCTAAAGACTGTATCAGGAAAAGAATTTATTATTATGCATAAATGTATAATCAGATCTTTGTCTTCATAGTTGTATTTTGAGTGGATTTGGACTTGGATTGGTTTCTTTCTTAGCCTTGTTACAAACCTTGTTTTGGTTTGGTTGTTTACCATGGTTTTGGCTAATGTCATTCTAAAACTTACTTCATCTGTAAGCAGTGGTGTATCATCTATAAGAAACAGAAATATTTTTAACCTTGAAGAAAAGTTGCAGACTTACATCAACAATATTGGATTCTGAAAAACTTGAGTGAGGAAAGTGAAACCCAAAACATTTAGAAAAAATATTTCTGTTCCCTAGCGAACAGCAAAATCACTTGCGAATAATGAATATGGTTTTTAACTACTCTATAATAACTGCAAATTCATACAATTTTCCAATTAATTTAAAATTTACATTTTCTTTTGTCTTTAAGCAGTTTGAATATCCAATAGCTTAAATAGGTTAGAATGATGGTGAAGCTATATACTTGATTTGTGGATCTGCTGTCCAGTTCTTGCTCATGAACATCTGGGCTAAAAAGCTTTTTGAAATTTTCCATTGTTAGCAAATAGTAGCAAAATAAAACTTAAAAACTCTGCCAATGGTCACCTGTAATTCTGAATAGAGTGTCGCCATAACCCACTCCCCTCTCAACAGCTATGCTATTTTGTATGAAAACTCAAAGTTTGGCATTTGATTATAAAAAAGCACGTGAAATTGCTCATGCATTTTAATACCTCACTCCAGAACCAAGACCGAAGTAAATGTTTGATATGAATCATAGAATATCCTGAGTTGGAAGGGACCCATGAGGATCACTGAGTCCAACTCCTGACTCTACACAGGGCAACCTAAAAGTTAAACCATGTATCTAAGAGCATTGTCCAAATGCTTCTTGAACACCAACAGGCATGAATGAACGTCAAAGTGATCCCTGCCAGGGATATAGGGAGGATTCATGTCACCTAATTCTGTTTGAGTTATTTTTTTCTAAACGAATCAAAAACACCAGCTATTTTAGATAACATTTTGGGAGGATCAGATGAATCACTATTTGAGAGCACTTGTTTTCATAGTATAAAAAGTATAGGCAGCTTATTTCAAAGCAGATATCAAACTGGATTGGTAGAAGCTGGGACAAATGAACACCATTCGTGGAAATATATAAGTTTAACACTTTGGGTGAATGAATGGAAAGTGGTCTGCATTGTCACTACAATTACTTCCCTGAGAACCCTGAACCTTGCATTTCCTAATGGTTGCCTAGAATAGGAGCTTTCTCTTGCCTCACAAAGTCTGGCTTTTGATTTCTGGAGAAACAACGGTAAATATATAGTTGGTATAGCACCTATGAGGAAGACAGGAGTATATTGAGGGACAGAGCGCACAAAAATTCTAAAAAATTATAGTATTGAAAAATTATAGTCCCAGTTTCAATCATTGTCTTGATAACTTGTCATGGTGGATGCTAATTTAGACATGGTGCAGCACGCCTAGATCACAGGTCATTTTTTACTATGTCTTGAGGATCATAAAAATTAAGGACATGTAAAATACTTACTAGTCTTAGGTTGAATATTTCATTAACAAATGAAAAGAGAGGAGTATGAAAAAATCCCAAGTCAAGCAGCACAGGTGGTTATTTCAGTACCAATCTCTTTTACATGTCTCCCTGTGGAAAGGTTTAAATAAAAATGACACCTTTGAGAATGCTAGTTATTTCTTCTCTAGGAAAGTTAAGACAAATGTACATCATTTCACATCAATAATGAGTCTTTTTATTGCACAGAATAAGGTTTAATCTGTTCCAATAATAATTGTAATAGAGTATTGAAATGCTCTTTTACTTGAAGATACTAAATATTTCCGTTAAACACCAGTTCAGGTGGTGTACTTTTCATGGAAGAACAAATTAATGTTTGATTAGTCAAAAGAATATAATTTAAGGACTACTGAATATTGTTTAGTTTATTGTGGATAGTCAAAACAATTTTTAATCAGTAAAGGTGACAAGAATATCAGATGAAGTTAAAAATAAGTGTTTAGTCTCTTTAAATGAGTTATTACAGAGTTAGCTGCAATAGCAACATTTCAGTTATAAATAATCTCTTAAGGAATGATATTAAGAGAGAATTAATGTGCATCCACCTAGGCATACTCTTAGGTGAATGCTGATAGCACACAAAATTTTAGTTGCCCCTTTTTAGTACTCATCGCTTTCAGACTTTTTTGTGTGAGTATAAAAGGTCCAATTTTCTCTAGAGCATGTGCGATGAATGAAAATATGATAAAGGGCCCTAGACTCAGTTTGTGAGAGATGGCTAGACCATGGATGGATAGTCAATGTATGAACCTCTTCAAGATCCTAGAAAAAACCCCAAAGTTCTCCAAAGAGGAAGCTGGATTCTGCTCTGTAAGAAACTCCTCTGTGCTGTTTATTGTTTTAACCAAAACAATAAGTTTAGTTAAAACAATAAGTTCCAGCTTTCAATAGCTCTCCCTATGATCTAGAAAAATCAAATGGTTCTAGCAAGACAAAACCAAAACATGGTAACTTAATCAAAACATGGTAACTTAGAGTAAAGTGTATCTCTCCAGTGTAACAAAAATAGACACGGGTATTGAAGCTTTTTGCATATGACATTTTCAGAGGAAAAGGATTTTGTAAGTTTATCTTAAATATTTTACTTAATAAACAACAACATAAATATGTAAATTATGATATTCATCAAGCATATAAGGATAATTTTAAACATCTGATATTAAGTGAAGGTAATGGAAACATTTTAACGACCTATAATAATCAGAGTAAAATATTATAATTTTCTTAATGACTTCTTTTGCATCCCTATGGATATTTATTCCTCACAGAAAGCAATTCTAACTTACTGCGGATAGAAAATGACACCAAATTTCCTAGGCTTCTATTACTACTTTTAATACTATTGTTCCTGAAAGATCGCATGTTTCAAACTACTGGCATGTCTCCTACTTTGTATTTAATACGGGAAAGATTTTTGCTGATACCTATTTATTTCCTAAAAAACTCATCAATTCCACTGGACACAGGCCTTAGTCACCCTCTTGAAAGTCTTCAGGAGAGATTTTCCAAGACTAGTAGATGATACTGTTGGGATAGCAGCTCAGTTTACAGGCTATGACTGTCACCCAGTAGCACTTCATTTTTATCATTCTGAAATCATTTCAGCATTCGTTGAATGCTGCAAGCTATTTCATTCTCATACTAAGAAAAAGAGTTTTTTTCCACTGAACAAGTCTTTCAAGCTATCACAAGGCAGTCTTCTCCCCTACATATAGATAAATTTTTAACATTTCATTTAAAGCTTACCTATATGGCTGTATTAGAGGGAAGAGAGGGAATACGGTATCAGAAGCCCTGTGGGCAGTGAGAAGAATCTCCCTTCACTCTGCTTCCCCTGCTAGTCTGTAAAGACATGGGACTGATGGACAACTTTTTCACTACATCCTTATGTTTTCCTAATATGGGTTGGGATGGTATCTTAAAGAATAAAAATGATAGTGCCCGTAAGAACTAACATGAGGACTAACATGCCTCCATAAGCTGTGTATATTGGGAGCTTGAAGAACCACTATTGCCAGTCATACATCATCTCTCTTTTACCAGCAGTTAGCTGGTAAAGACAACCTCTCACCTCACCCCTTCCCCATCCAGCTTTAATATACTCCCTGACCTCATAGAAAATTGTAAACCATCCATCTCAAACAGCTTATCATAAACTTAACACACATATCCTACATAATGATTCAGCTGTTCTCTGTGGTGCTGTGACCTGATACCTGATGCTGTTATGGTAAGACCATTGCCAAAGCAGAGTTCAAATGCTTGCATGATTAAGCAAAGTCTGCCAGATGTGGTATTTAGTAGGTTCTTAGTTTTGTGAGCTTCATTGCAGCTGCTGCCACTAATAGAATCGGCTTCACAGCATGGGAGGAAATCCTTGTCCTTTTGAAGCTTTATTCTGCATCCACTTGCACTTTTTAAAAAATATCATTTACATTAATTTATTATACTTGGGTACCATGTTCTAATAACAGTAAATGAAAGCCAAAACATAAGAACAAATTTAGAGAACAGTTACAGGATAGAAAAACAGCAATTGCATGTGACCTAGGGGTTATGTTAGTAACTCATATAATATGACCTCTCATTGCCATGCAGTAGCCATGTGGTGGTTCTCTAACACAATTCTTGAATACATAAGCAAAGAGATATAAAATTGAATTAGTGAAACCAAAATTGGAACATTATATCTACATATAGCACCTACCCTTCATGAAATGCGGTTAAAACCATAATAACACATAAAGGCTAATTATTCACAAGATTAATGTGAACTCTAGCTTATCTTACAGTCAAGGCTGAGGAAGTTCAAAGTGTTTAATTCCAAAAAAAAGTATGGCATAACATGATTATAGTCCGCAGGTGTATGTGTAGAGAAAAGACATCTGACAATAGGTCTTTAACATACATGAAAAAGATATTAGCAAGAATCAGTGATTACAAACTGAAGTTAGATTCATTCAAAGTAAGGTGCAAAACGTCAACAATATTAGCAGTGTGCTGTTTGAAAGGCTTCTCTAGATATTCTCTCTCACTTGAAATCGAGACTGAATGCCATTCTTACAGATATATTATAGTCCAAAGTTACAGCTTGTTTCAGGAGCGACCACATGAAATTCCGTTGTCTCTTTCAGATAATTGAAAGCGTGTTTGTAAGAGTGCTCTTTACATTTAAAATCTGTGTGATATTTTAATACAATGGCTTACCTTGAATTTTGTTTTGTTTCATTAATGGATATTTTAAGTTTTATTTTCAAAGCTCTTAACCTTCAAACACTGAAAAAATCTGCAGCTTTTTAAGAAAAAGTCAATGGTAAAGAAGCTGAAAGGATGTCTTTCAGCTCAAGGACATTTATGGAAAGTAAAATTGCTTGATTTTATTTGTAAAAACTGCCTGAAATACTATGTCAAAACAAATTATTCTTGACACAAATGTAATCAGAAATATGTAAAAATGATTAAGTAAGAGATGTCGGACTTGTTTTGTTTCACTTAGACTGTAGACATAATTTCCTAAAAATTTGCCTCAGTCTACAAAACTTCTTGGATATGTTTGTTCACTAAGTACTGCTAACAAGTTTCTTGCCAAGCAATTGAAGTTTATATGTACTGTGGTATAGGTGGAATCTGGAGGACAGAATCTGTGATGAAACAAATTTTATTCAGATGTTCTAGAACAAAGAGAACTGCAGGAAGGAACAACTTCTGTTCATTTTCCAAAACTCAGTCAATAGAAAGACTTGCCGTGATTTGGGTGTGATCAAGAGTCCTACAGAATCAATATGCTTAAGTTCTTGAGATCTCTGTTCATGATAAAAATTAGCGCAGGCAAAAGTAATGTGTTCCAGACTTACCATTTACACTATGATGATTAATTGATATCAACAGATAAAATTATTTGAATGAAACAATTATGCTTGGGAACATATGCCTGGTACCAAAATAACTATATTCTTTATTGCTGCCTATATATAAATTAGTATATGATTTGCATAGATATTTAACATCTAAACAGAGTATAACAAGAAGATGCTAACTGTGCAGAAAAGGTGTGTTGGGATTAAAACCCAAAAAAGACATTATACCTTAAATGTTCGTAGGCTTCAAATCAGCTTTTACATCTAAAGTTTTAGAATTGGACTGAAATTAGTAAAATATAATCGGTATTCTCATGATTAATCATTCTTCAAAAATTTAATTAAAAGATGGGCAATGAATCTTATGTCAGTAGATGAGTGTATCACTATACACTGTGAAACAAATTAATCAGCAAAAATACAGCACTGCAGAATAGTGTTGCAATAACCTTTTGCTATATAAGCAAGGACTTAGACTTAATTTTTGAACAAACAACTGATTGTTCATTTCTTGACTGATCTTCAGGTAACTGTCATGTCATGCTTGTGTTATCATTATCATTGCAAGTGAAAAAAATTACACTCTTTACTAAGCACTTTAATGGGAATCTTAGATTGAATCATCTCTCCCAATTAGGTGGTATTCAAAAAATATGAAATCTGAGTGCTCTTCAGCTCTGTATTAATATGATGGCTTAGTCACAATTTAGGGTTATATAAGCATAAAAAGGATAGAACCTCTTGAAAAATGAATCCCAGCAGTCTAATTAATCTAATCACCACAAATTATATTCTCCCTCAGTAATATATTTTCTAGTACACATAGAAATATAAAAAGTGTAATTTATAGATAGTCCAATAAGCTAATCTGCTCTCTGTGTTACTATACCTTATCGCTCTCTACAACTACCTGAAAGGAAGTCGTAGCGAGGTGGGTGTCGGTCTCTTCTCCCAAGTAACAAGCGATAGGACAAGAGGAAATGGCCTCAAGTTGTGCCAGGGGAGGTTTAGATTGGACATGAGGAAAAATTTCTTTACCGAAAGAGTGGTTAAACATTGGAAGAGGCTGCCCAGGGAAGTGGCTGAGTCACCATCCCTGGAGGTATTTAAAAAACGTGTAGATGAGGCGCTTAGGGACATGGTTTAGTGGGCATGGTGGTGTTGGGTTGACGGTTGGACTCGATGATCTTAGAGGTCTTTTCCAACCTTAATGATGCTATGATTCTATGATTCTATACTGTTACTACCTCCAGTATCATGAGGTGTGTTAATATTTATTGACGTTTTTGGTAATTATTCTTTGAAAAAAACACTTGTCAGAGCCAAGTCAGCATTGTATGGTAAGAACATATCAGCGTAAAACATCTGAATGCTACCTTTGTGTGCATTGGATCTAAGCACAGTGATGCAAGTGGTGTGAGGACACCTGAGCTAATTTGGCTTTACAGCTGTGAGCTGTGTGTGCCACAGGGTCTCAGTGCCGTGCTGGCGTGGAAGGACCCTCCACGACAGTCTGTCAGGTCAGAGGACTTTGAAAAAACATCCGGGTATATGTCCATTCTGCAGTCAATACAACAAAGTAAAAAAAAAAAAAACAACCCATAACGTGAGCATACTAAATTGATAAATTACATTCAGGACTTAGGACAGTGAGGGCAAAAGTGAATGTTTGTATGGATGTCATTGTTGTAGTTGTATGGAAGGAGGCATTTCTATCCTCAGATAAGTGCAATGGAAGAAAGATTTGTTTAGGCTGTTACATTCCTTAGAGAACAACAGTGTTTCTGCTAGTACCACTTACCATTTAATTTATGAAGAGTGACAATTTGGGGGTGTTATAAGGCATGACCTCTGCCTCCGCCATTGTTACTGCCCTAGCCTAACTAATTGCAGCTTCCAGTTTATATCTGACAGGCCAGCACATACAACTGTGAAGCACAGAAAAAAAAGAACATTCAGAAATTATGATTAGCCATAAAAATATGTATTAATGAGATAAATAACCAAGCAAACTAAAGCATCCTGGGGGAAACAAAAGAATGAAACATAATAAAAAGAAAAAAACTTGTGGCAATCTGACACTACCGCCCATTCTGTTTCCATTTCATTATAGAATGGGCATCAAAGGGAATGCTGGCTGGCTTTTCGGTAGTCCACCTAGTGCTTGAACATAATAAACTTCATGTTAGGTCATGACCTAAGTTGTTATTTTCTTCAAGTAGCCTGCCAAATATTCCACCAACAGCCTCACTGTTCTGCTGCAGTGCAAGTAGACTTTAGCTAATAGTTTCTCTTGAAAGGTACTTCTCCCTAAATAGTGCTCTGTGATACCGGCTTCCAGTTGGCCTTTGGAGCCTTGAGAAGCTGTTAGGGGATATCTGACCTTTTGCTGGGCACTTGAGGATAGACCAGTCTCACAATTTAGACCTGTCTCTTCCTAGGGAATGAAATTCCTGTGACGTGGCAGCTCCCCTGTGATCACTTATATTATCTGGAATGCTCTGATATAAAAGCTAAGTAAGTTTATTATAATAAAAAGCCAAGTTAGTGAAATCAGATACTATATTTGGAAGCGGATACAGGAAAGTAAAATAGGACATACATGATTGGTTTGATTTCTGGTTTCCTTTCTTCATTTAGCAGATTCTGGTGCCGGGCTAACTCCCAAGAAAATTCCTCCAGCCTGTCGGAGCTGGGTTACAATCCCATAGACGGGGCATGCACCCAAGTTTGCCTTCTCAAAGGGATTGATGACTGGGTTGTTACTGTACTCAGTAAGATTTCTAGTGCATGTAAAATCATTTAAAGGCTTATGGTAACTTCTAGTCCTGGTGATCGATCCAACCTCTTCAACCTTATGTCCTGTGCCATGGTGTTCTGCCTGACATGCATTCATATTTGTCACATGAAGATACCTTTGAATATAATTTCCAGCTAAGTGGAGTTCACTTAGTCTTAATACATTTGTTTACAGTCAGATGTGTCAAACGAATGTAAATATGCCTTTTTTTGGCAGCCAGTTGGTGAAAGTAGTATCTTTGCTGACTGCATTTATTTAAATGTATGTTTTTATAATATGTAGCTTAGAATCATTCATTACGTAAATATACAAATGAGAATAGTGACTGTTTAATAGCTCTTGCTAGAAATTAAATGTGACTAAGCAACAATGCTGTGTTAAAAATTGGTAAATCCACAATATAGGTAAAACTGAGAACTATGGAATAAGAGAGATTTCTTATATTTGGTTACAACAGCTTTACAACAGTTTGGTTCTCTGACCATTCTGGAGTCTGTGCTAAACTAGAAATGAAGAGTACAGTACTGAAGGGGTGCTCAAAAAGGACAGAATGGAGCTTAAAAAGTTTCAACAGAACAGCAACCAGAATGATCGATGAAACAACTTCAATATAGGGAGCTGGGCTTCTTCACCTGCAGGAGAGAGTCATGGAAAAGGCAAGCAGACAATGACCATCTCTCCTAATACTTAACTGAAATTAGAGTATGGCAATCTGAAAGAATTGACTATGCCCCAAGTCTATGGGGCCAGATGGGATCCACCCGAGGGTGCTGAGAGAGCTGGCGGAGGAGCTAGCCAAGCCGTTCTCCATCATCTATCAGCAGTCCTGGTTAACGGGGGTGGTCCTGGATGACTGGAGGCTTGCCAATGTGTCGCCCATCTACAAGAAGGGCCGGAAGGAGGATCTGTGGAACTACAGGCCTGTCAGCCTGACCTCGGTGCCGGAGAAGATT
>NW_008824243.1:2194458-2194702 GCF_000699105.1 Pygoscelis adeliae
CCAGCCAACACGGGTTCATGAAAGGCAGGTCCTGCTTGACCAACCTGATCTCCTTCTATGACCAGGTGACCCGCCTAGTGGACGAGGGAAAGGCTGTGGATGTGGTCTACCTGGACTTCAGTAAGGCCTTTGACACCGTCTCCCACAGCATTCTCCTAGAGAAGCTGGCGGCTCACGGCTTAGACAGGTGTACTCTGCGCTGGGTCAAAAACTGGCTGGACGGCCGGGCCCAGAGAGTTGTGGT
>NW_008824243.1:2195158-2214052 GCF_000699105.1 Pygoscelis adeliae
TGTTGGTCGACAGCCGGCTGAACATGAGCCGGCAGTGTGCCCAGGTGGTTAAGAAGGCCAATGGCATCCTGGCCTGTATCAGAAATAGTGTGGCCAGCAGGAGCAGGGAAGTGATCGTGCCCCTGTACTCGGCCCTGGTGAGGCCACACCTCGAATACTGTGTTCAGTTTCGGGCCCCTCACTGCAAGAAGGATGTTGAGATGTTGGAGTGTGTCCAGAGAAGGGCAACGAGGCTGGTGAGGGGGCTGGAGAACAAGTGTTATGAGGAGCGGCTGAGGGAACTGGGGTTGTTTAGCCTGGAGAAAAGGAGGCTGAGGGGAGACCTCATTGCTCTCTACAACTACCTGAAAGGAGGTTGTAGCGAGGTGGGTGTCGGTCTCTTCTCCCAAGTAACTGGCGAAAGGACGAGAGGAAATGGCCTCAAGTTGCGCCAGGGGAGGTTTAGATTGGATGTAAGGAAAAATTTCTTTACTGAAAGAGTAGTTAAACATTGGAACAGGCTGCCCAGGGAAGTGGTTGAGTCACCATCCCTGGAGGTATTTAAAAAACGTGTAGATGAGGCGCTTAGGGACATGGTTTAGTAGGCATGGTGGTGTTGGGTTGACGGTTGGACTCGATGATCTTGGAGGTCTCTTCCAACCTTAATGATTCTATGATCCTATGATTCTAAGAAATCAGAAATACCATTTGTAGTCCACTTTCATACTCTTCCCTGGTCATCTACTAGTGCTCACTGTTCAAGATCAGATATCAGGCTACATACTCTGAGTACGGCCATTCTTATGTTCTATGGACCCATGCTAAATATATAATGATAAAAATGTGTGTAATTTATGTTGTGGAGTAGATGACTGGCAGTTATTTTGCCAGAATTCTCAGAAACAAAATAGACATTTGGAAAAATGGAATTTACCTGGCTTTTAAGATTGATACAGGCTTTGTGGTGTTCCCAATACAACAAAGCTCCTATTGTCACAGTCACTGGGGAGGGAAGGATAGGAGATGGAAATCCTGGGCATCTTTGGGCACTCCTATTTTAGCTACATAAGGTAGAGCTGCTTTTGTTTGTAAGTGTCTGTTTGCAAACCAAATAATCTGAGTGGGCAACTGCAGTAGTCACATCCATTTTTCTGGGTGCACGAATGGCTACAGTACAATGAAGTCAGCAGATTTGTGCCTCCTGAGGGTCCCAGGGAAAGGAAGATTCTCACAAGTCCAGCCCTACTTACCTACAGTTTTGCGTCTAGATTTGCAAAAGTCAGATGGAGTAAGGCCCATAATTTTGCTGCAGTCCTTTCACAAGCACTAAAGCAAGCTTCTCGAAAATATTATGCTAGAATTATAGCTGAGAGTTAATTTTAAAAATCATAAACGTATGGTTGTCTGTTCCCAGATGAAAAGATAAATCAGAAAAATTCATAGTTGGCTTGAAAGCCATTTAAACATCAGCTTATATAAAATGTCTTCAATCTGTGTTAAGTTCTATGGGGAGGATCCTTCAGCTAATTATTTAAAAAAATACATACCCATAAAAACACAAGTACTCAGAGCAAAGAGATTCAGCTCTGGATTAGGGAATGCAAATCAGCTCCAGGAATACAAGCAGCAAAGCTAACAAGAGATTATCATAGAAGCTACAAAGCTAATGGGATTAACTTTCAGAATAGCTTACCAGTTTATCATTATGAACAAAAAATATAAAAAAGGAGATGAGAACAAAAATAACCATGAAAGAAAATATACAGGGTAAAACTACTAAACTATATCCGCAGTGAATATATTGCACTGTATTTCTAAGCACAGGTCTGAACATACACTTCACACCAAACCTGCCTTACATCCAACCGGGTGCCAGCCCAAGGTAGAGCAAGGTGCTTTAAATTAATTTCAAAGCCTCACCCACATTATTCAGGAGTTGCACTTCAAGCAGGCTTCCGTCCAGAGTCAGATGGAGTCCCACTGTAAATAGGTAAAATGGGTTTGCCTCAGAAATCATAATGACAGTTGGGCACAGACCTTGGCTACTTGGCTGATACTACTTTTCCCAAGACACACACACACACTCTCTCTCTCTCTCTCACTCACTCTACAAACCTGAATGACCCATCAGTCAAAAGAAGGGTGTAATCTTTTTACCATACAGTTCAGAGGCACTAAGGACAAGAAGTTAGAAGGTTTGTACAAGTAACAGATTACATAAATAAAATGTTCAAACAGTGATGTCCTAGGGAACACTGGAAATGATACAAGTGCAATTAAAACTTGTCCTGAAATGGGGAAACTGGCACCCAAAGTTTATTTTGTCTAAGAACAGTAGGACTGCATTGGTTGTTATTTCACATATACCTTTTAAGTTTCATTTTTATATGTTTGTACTATATTTATATCTCACTTAAAAAACCACCAAGCTCAATATGCTGAACTGTACCATGTATCTGCATGGGAAGTTTGAAAAGACTGAGAAAGCTGAATTCAGTTTAGAGAGGGCCATGCCCTAAATCATTAACAAGGTTTTTCTTGTAAGCTGAATGCTCCAGCTCCAAGTTCCGCTTCAATGGGAAGGAGCATTTGCTTTTCTTTAGCTCTGCTCTGTAGAGTGGGTAGCAGATACCTTCCCGATAAGAAGCTTCGAACAGATTGTTCTTGTGATTATCAGACATGCCCAACCTAAGTCTCATACTCTTACCTGCACTGATTTTCTTTCAAAATATTGGTTTGACCTGCTTTTTCAAGTTTTAGCTGTCAGTAATTACATTCTGGTTTCCATTCCAGAAGTAATAGGAAAGTTACAAAACACAAGGGATCTGAAAGATAATTGCAGTGAACTTCAGGTCCTTTCCCAACAGGCAACAAAACTGCAGTCCCTTAGAAAGTTAAACATTGGAAGAAATAACCTCCATATGCTGGCAAATGAATTAGGAAACCTTCGCTTGGTAAAGCTGGAAGTACAGGTAAAGCATAATTAAAAAATTGTGAAAGTCACAATTTGTTGTAGCCTGCCACTACCACAGTGGATACGTGACAAATCATATGTATTAATTTCTGTCCATATAAAACAACTATCTTGTCCTTAACTGTATAAGGAGTTAACACACTTACTTGATGTTCATTTTACTCCTAATGAAAGGCACTTAAATTTTTAAACATTTTAAATTTTTAAATTTCAATGTCCTCACCCCAGTCTTGTCTTTAGTTTGCAGACAATGCAAGTTGAGTACCATGCTGTATCACATTCACTAAACTTCAGGTACACATTTCTGATGATCTGGACTAAACTCATTCAGAAACATTTGCTTTTCACAAATATTTCGATGAATCATACCTGTCACAGATGGACTGGCAGCATCCTGAAAAGATACTTAAGTAAGTCTGTGTACCTAATTCTCCGCTAACAGTGCCTTGCGAAGACCTTTAAACCAATGCAAAGGGCAAATTCTTTAACATCCTTATTTAGTAGGCTGTTCCATTGCCTTTGGACAGGTGTAAATTAAAACTATCCACACAAATTTACTTAGGATGTGTTGTGATTTAACCCCAGCTGGCAACTAAGCACCACACAGCCGCTCGCTCACTCCCCCCCGGTGGGATGGGGGAGAGAATCAGAAGGGTAAAAGTGAGAAAACTCATGGGTTGAGATAAAGACAGTTTAATAAGTAAAGCAAAAACCGTGCACGCAAGCAAAGCAAAACAAGGAATTCATTCACTCCTTCCCATCGACAGGAAGGTGTTCAGCCATCCCCAGGAAAGCAGGGCTCCATCACGCATAACGGTTACTTGGGAAGACAAATGCCATCACTCCCAATGTCCGCCCCTTCCTCCTTCTTCCCCCAGCTTTATGTGCTGAGCATGACGTCATATGGTGTGGAACATCCCTTTGGTCAGTTGGGGCCAGCTGTCCCAGCTGTGTCCCCTCCCAGCTTCTTGTGCACCCCCAGCCTGCTTGCTGGTGGGGTGGTGTGAGAAGCAGAAAAGGCCTTGACTCTGTGTAAGCCCTGCTCAGCAGTAACTAAAACATCCCTGTATTATCAACAGCACAAATCCAAAACACAGCCCCATACTAGCTACTATGAAGAAAGTATTAACTCTATCCCAGCCAAAACCAGCACAGGATGCTAGATTAATTACATTATCCAATTTAATTATGCTGACATAATTTCTGTGACAGGCGTATTACACATTATTCCACCTTTGGGTCAGTCAACCTCAAACCATTCATTCTGGAAGCTCCATCATTATTATGCCTGCATTAAACTGAAGAATGTATTTGTGATGGTGTCACACCTGAATGGTGCAGGTTAAGGATGACACGGTACTGTTTGCCAATCTATCTTTCCTCCATTGCTATAGATAACTAACCTTCAAGACAAGTGTGCCTGCGTATTTTACTCGATTGCTGTGCTTGTTACCACTGAAACACAGAATAATATTTGCAACTTTTGAACTGCAGCACTACCTTTAAAATTTAAAAATCTAATCTTTAATTTGAAAGAAATGATGTGGAATTTCCTGTGGAATGCATAGCAGTAGATGTCCTGTCCTTATGGCAGTTCTGTGGGATATAAGCATCTTAATGTTGTAGGCTTTACTGACAGTCTCCTAAGAGTCTGGGAAAACAATTTCAGGCTGATGGCAGTTAAGCCTCCAATACTGAGATAACCTGTTTCTATTTAACTGTGATGTAACTGCTACAGTTATAACCCTCTACCACAACAGTCACAGAATGTGGTATCAGACAGTAACAGAAAACAGCGGTTACTGAAGAGAAACCTGAAGACTTGGCTTTTTAATTCCCTTAACATACGGTAAGTGAAGAATTTAGAGTCTATTTTCAGAGTTGAAGTCTCCTATGTGCTGCTGGATAGTCTTGGCTTAAATAAAGCTGTGGGTTCTTTGCATGTTACACTCTGTTGAGTGTTCAAATTCATTTTCCTCGCACCTTTTTTCCTCCCCCCACAGCACTCCTGAAAGGTAGAGTCAATAATGCCACTCATTGTATGTTCTGGAAAATCCGTCCACATACCCAATATTTGTACTGTACTCGCATTTCTTCTTTCATTGTTAAAAAGACAATAAGTCCTTGCTAGTGGTGAGTTACCTTGAAAAGACTCTATATATAGTTTCTGCTTGAACCTTGGGGTTCAGCTGAGTACTTTGGACTGATCCTCAGGTAAGAAGGAGGGCACTTAAGATCTTACTACTTTTGACAAGTTACTTTGACATATTGCTTACTCAGTCTCAGTGACTTACTGCAATACACACAGGTGGATGGCTGGATTTGGAAATGGCCTTTAAGAGTGTTATCTCATGCTTGCTGGTTTGTGGAACAAGGCAAAATACTGACCTTAAAGCCTTTACCAGATTTGAATGCTGTAATTTTTTTTTTCTTTACACAGAGAGTAATATTCTTTTAGTCTTAAATTACTTTCAAGTTAGTTTGAAGTAAAAATTCTGACCATTAAGTCAAATTTATATGCAAGAACAGAAGAATATGTGTGTGTGTTTTCCTCTCTAGCAGCAACTCGGACAATACTTGTGTCTGCACAAAGTCAACATTTTTAGATGTTAAAAATGCTGGATACAAAAAAACCCTCACATGATCTCAGTTGACTAGCTATGTATAATGCACTTAGGAATTACTTTTACTATGGTTACTATTTTTTTGTTCTTACAGGTGATCAAAGTTGAGCAATTATATGTTGGGTTGTTTTTTTTTTTTTTACCATAAATGACAATGTGTTTTAATTAATTTGTGTTAGATTGTAATCTGTACATGATACTGGCTAAGTTACTCACAACAAATGTAGCACAATTTCCTAACCCATAGACCTCTGAGATCAGGCTCACAGTTACTGTAAAACTTCTGCTCCGAAGGTTTTTTCCTCACTTTTTGTTTAGTTTTCAACTCCTGATTGGTATGTCTAGGTTTGCTCTCTGGTTGTTGATTACATGTTTTCAGAAAGCAAAGTACACTTAACTGGTGCTTAGGAAATCATAAGGGATCAGGAAAATGGCAAACTTCTATGGCCTCTGCAAGTATGTTCCTGACCTTTTAGTTAGATTGCTAATAATGGGTAATGTGGTGGCCACAACTGCTTGAACAGACTTCTTCATTCCAGCGGAACGATGATCATCTATTTTGACTTTTCCCGTTACTTTTTCTTTTTTCTGTGATAGGTGTTGTATATCAGCTGATGACTATTGTCACTCCCCAGTAAGGTCAGTCAACTGCGGGGACACTTTGCCCACACCTTTCTTAGAGGAAGTTGGTTAGTAAAACTTACAGTGAGGGTGAATTGTTATTCTGGCTTTCTGTGGCACTTCGAAGTGCAAATAGAGTGACAGACTATGCCTCCTAGCGTAACTTTACCACCAACAACTGTCAACTATACAACACTCAGATTAACTCTATGTCCATTGCCAACATGCAAAAGAAATCTTCAGGGTTTTTGAATTATTTGGGACTTAATATACCCACATGGATTATATTCAGCTTTTGATGAGATTACAGTTCAGGTGGATAAAGGTAACTGTAAATCTAATAAACTTGGTCTTTTGACAGGTTTCTTACATACAACATGATGTTTTTTAACAAATTAAGTAGCTTCAATAAAGTAGATCTAGAACAGCTACTTGTCATATATCAGAATATCTGTTAATAAAGAATCATCAAATCGGGATGCTTCTAGCAGGGCTCAGCAGAGAGCAGCTGAATGCTACCATTAAACATTTTTATTACTGTTCTAGGAAAAAAAAAAGTCCTTAGACACACTGCTGACAAAACCTGGAGACTGGTGATAATAACAAAACAGCCTTGATGAATCACTTAGATCACATAGCAGGCTGAAGATATTAAAGAAAATAATGTTTTATATATCTATAAAGAAGAATTGCAGTCCTTGGTCACAGACAGGGGACTCCTGAAGAGGATTTACAAGAGAAAACCAGTTCACAGTAACCTCAGTGTAACCTGATCCTTAGCTGAAAACAAAGAAGTGGAGACTTAATCTCTCAGGGTGATGTTGCTGACTGCAGTGTTGGAATACTACATATTCTACTGCTGTTCACATTTAACAAATTGGAGAAGGCAGAGAAAAGAACCCAAAATCACTGAATGCTGAGAAAATGCCTTAGAGGAAGAGACTTAAATACTTAACCTGCTTAGCATGTCAAAAAGAAGATTGAAAGATGACTTGACACAATGCATAAGCATTTCCTTGAGGAGCAAATACCTGGCATTAAAGGTCTTTCTACCTCAGCAAAGAAAGGCTTTAATAAACCATAATAACTAGAAGCCAGGCACAGTCAAGGTAGAAAGAGGACGTGCGTTTTTAAAAAGAAGGATGTTTGTGCACTGATTCAAACTGAGGGAAAAAGACAGTCTAACCATTGACCTTTGGTACAAGACCAACTGTCTTTTTATAAAATAAGCTGTTGGCATCAACTGGCTGAAATTCAGTGGCAGATATCATACATAAGTTCAGAGTAGATGATCTAATGTTCCCTTCTGGCCTTAAACATGAGTAAAAAAAATACCTTCCCCCAAACCCTATGAATGTTAAGTATCAGAACTACAAAGCTAAATGACATCCGTGTTCACTAGTGTGTTTCAGGGTAGATGCTAATAGTTTCATTAGTGGATGCTAATAATATGCATCTACTTCTTTGAGCGTTGAACTCCAATCAGAAGTCTGAGTAGAATATTATGGCAAACAAAGCTACTTAATTCATGTAATATAATCAACTCAAACGATGGTATAGAAATTGAGTTAGAGTCTTGATGTGGTGAGGACAAAATCTGAGTGGCCATAGCCCAGTGCAGTAAAACATAGTTCTGCTTCTGTATCAACAAGAGCAAGTCACTTGTATCCTTCATCAGGTTAGCAAGCAGATCACCAGTAGATGAGTTTTCACCACACATTATGTTGTCTAGGAACATGATTGCTCCTACTCCTTAAGCAGATCCCTCCTGCTAGAGCACAAAATATTTTTTTCAGCAGAAGAATCTAGTGTGTGCAAAAGGGCCAAGTCCTTTCAAAAGGAACTTCATGCAGCTATTCAAGAGCCCAGGAGTACTTAACAGATCATGAGTGACTATACTGCAATGCACACACGTCTTCCGCATCAGGAGGCTGGCATCAGCAAATGCCTGGCTCCCACCTAACCCACCATGTCATAGTCTCCCACCACATAACAGCATGCCATACTAATCAATGGTAATCAATCAAAACTATCCAAAACTTTAGATCAAATGCTATAAATTAATTTCAGTCATTCTTCTTCCTTAGATAAATTAACTCTGTGCTGTCCTTTTGCCTCTGGTTGTCATTTATGTATTAAAACATAAGAATTGATCCAATTACTTGAGTGATTTAGCCATATAAAACAGAAGAAAATCAACATTCTTAACAAAAACCTTTTTTTAGTAGACAATAAAACCTTAACTGGGTATTTTACCTTATACTATCCTATAATACTAGTACAGGTAGTACTGGAAAACAATATCTGGAAAAGTTTGCCAACCATAAGAAAATTAAGGAGGATTTAATTTCAGTTGTGATTCATGCAAAATGATCTTCACCTCATTTACATATTTTTTTTTAAAGATTGAAAGTTAATTCTATGAATGGACAAATGCACTATATTTTGCAGAGAAAAGAATGAATGCAACAAATAAACAAAAGTCAAAATTCATACAGTGATACTTTTCTCTGTGGCCAAATCTAAAAACATAGGTAGTAATAAGTCCTAATACCTAGAAAAGGCTATTTCATTTATAGATTTGTCTGATTTAAAGTTGAAGCTTCCAGGCACATAATAATAGCTTGCTAGTGGTTATAATAGGGTTTAAATCCTATGAAATAAACAGGATTTTTTTTGGCAGCTATTTATTGCTACATCAGAGTAATCCTGAATGAAGACGACTAGAACTGGTAACGGTCTATTTAAGAACAAGTCCTGTACAGAAAAAGAAAATTAAAAAATTTGCAGGATTAGTATCTCCAAAACAAAACATGAATGCAAGACCTTAGTATTCCTCATTAGGATTATACTTTACATAATGTCTGGATAGGAATTAATTTCATTTAATGACTATTGAAACATTTCATTGAAATATTTATTGTGTCTGAGTTTAAAGTACAAGCAGACACTTTTTAGATAAATTAATTAAAAGTACACACAACAAAAGATTATTCCTATATCTGTATAGCGAGGTCCAGAACATCTCAATTTCAGATGTGATGTTGTGACTTCAAGTGCAAGACTTCATAGGTAGATTTTGATGAGCAACTCTATGACCAGAATTAAAGGGTTCATAATCAATATCTAAATTGCATGTTAATGACTAAGCTTAAAGACTTCACAGTTCAGAAACTGATGCAGGGAATTTGCCCTTGGGAATAAGTTGAGACATTGCTTAGTTTGTTTCTAGAGGTAATTACTATTAACTTAGGGTTTTTCTCAGTAATGCCTCAAGGGCAAATGAGTAAATCAAGTGCGTTTTGATAATTTGCATATAAGGTACATTTTTTATTGTATTTAGCCATAAAGCCAAGGCACTTGAATGCTGCTTGGGTAATTGATCTCCAAAGTGCGTCACCTATGTTCTCTCCTCTACGTATTTCAAGTTGACGTAGATGGCTTAGAAGCAGCATTCTTCTCCCACTTCTCTTTTGGGGCAGTCACATCCTCCTAGAAATGTAGCAAAGGAGAAATCCCTGTGCTCCACCAAGTCCAAAGGCTACAATTATGCAGTGTCCTTATGTAAGCCTCACAGGTTCTGGATGAAGTGGAAAAAGTTGATTCCCCTCTCCCTGCATACATCTGCATAATTTCTGGGCACAGTATGGCCCCTTCTGAGGTCGTATACATCTGTTTTGCAAGAAAACCACCCTTCCTGGCTTAGCACCATCTTTGGAGGTGCTTGCCAGTGGCAAAAGGAGTTGTAGCTCTTAAAGAAAGATCACAATGATAATTTCAATTACCAGTGAGCGTGTTGGGGCACTAGCAAGATTGATCTAATCTTTTCTGAATTGTCAAGCCTTCACTGTAAAGTTGTAAAACCCCCATTAACAAAGATACTGCTGACTCAGGACTGTATAACATCTTTGCCTATGATACTGTCATGGTTCAATCATTGACCTGTTATAAGAGTCAAAATGGGAATCACTTGTGCCTTATTTCCTTCTCTAAAACGAATAGACAGACCTATTTGAATGCACATTCCAAAAGCTGCATGTGAAATGCAGCTGAATCAAGAAAAAAAAAAAATCTCACTTCCATGAACTATCTCCAAAGACATCTAAAAGATGCAGCCTTTGCTTTAGAGCAGTTTAATGCAGTCCTCTTGCTGCCCAACCTTTAGTACTGTATTGAATTTTCCCTTTATGGAGATGTAAGAGAAATAATAGTTCACATTTTGAGGTAATTCTGGCCTAATAAAAATGTAATAGTCTGTATGTAATTAAGTAAGTCTTTGTATAGCTCCTTTCTTTTATGGTTACTATGGAAGATACTGTAATTGACTCATGATAAAAAGAAAAATATCCATCTTTCTTACAAAGATCAGTGATAGAGAAAGTAGTGTTTCTAATGGTTTACTCTTCATACAACTGCTTTACTAATTTTCTAAAATAACCCCTACTAAAGAGAAAAGAAAAAGGTTGTTTTAGCTTACATCTCCAAATATGACAATGGCAACCCTTTTAAGATTTATCTGAAGTTAATTTCAACTAGTTTAGGTTGTAAGTTTATAGTTCCTCTAGCTAAACCATTATTACTTCCTAGCCTGTACACTCTGGATATATACTGAAGGCGGACACATGTCATAACATGAATTAACTCATCTGAGCAATGGGCACCTGAAGTACTAAGGCCACAGGGTATTAGCTCATATCTAGATGAAGTGTAGTTTACTAATCTGTAGCATTAAAAAAAAAAACAACAACAAAACCCAAACCAAACCCAACCACTGCATTCGGAGATGAGCCTTTCAACTTGAGTGTCTCTATTCCCTTGCACTTCTGTTTTGGAGATAGTGTAGACAGAGATGTGTGCCTTCACCTACTGACTCATACACCCAGGGCAGGGAAGCTTTAAAAGCTATGTAAGCTTGTGAGCAACTAATGCTCATTATGAGTGCCAACATGTGGAAGTAGTATCAAGTAGCAAGTGCTGTAAATTACAGCCTTGTCTGCAAGGGGGTATTAGTGTACAGCATTCAAGCTCCCATAAATCTTTTAATATAACTGCTAGGGTGAAAATGTGTTGAACCTCCACATTTTTTAAAATGTCTTTGCACAAGACTTTGCACAGACTACAGTTGTTTATGGCAAGATGCAACAGAACACAAATATCTCCGCATCTGAGGTCAGGACATAGATGCCCATTGAGTAACACCTTTGATAACTCAAAGGAAGCCCTGAGCATAGAAGGGTGGAAAGCTCTTTCTTTACAAATGTACAGGATAGGTTGCCAGTCTGCTAAGCACTGTCTTCTGCTACATACTGTTGCCCAATAAACCCTTTATATTCTTGAAAGAACATAAGAGCTTCCCTGTAGATGAGAAAGTTTCAGTCCCGAGTAAGTATTTCTCTGCTTTGCCTAACTTTTAGGGCACATTTCAACTCTTTTCCAGTGACAAGCAATTCCTCCTAGAATTGAGCCCTGTCTCTTAGTTTTTGCATTTCCAGACAAGCATTAAGACAATCAGAGGTTTCTCTGCACTCAAGGTTTTGATTGTCTCACTCAGTCCTACGATAGAGTGGTGCTACCAAGAAAAGGTTTCTGTGTATGGGATCTTGCTTCTGTCATACACAGAAATACAAACTGACCATTTCATGTAAACAACCCTAGTAACACCATTCCCCAGGTATCTAATCACATCAAATATATAATTTTGAACTGGGAGTATAATACAACTTGTTTTCTACTTTAAATGGATGACTACATTCTTAAAAATCAAATACTTTTTTTTTTTTGAACCATCCACAGTGCTGTTCCTATTCAATGCTGCTGTTGTCATGGTTTCACTAACTGTGGTGTTATGTGTTAACCTCGGTAGGCAGCTCAGCACCACAGAGTGGGATGGGAGAGAGAATTGGAAGGGTAAAAGTGAGAAAACTTGTGGGTTGAGATAGAGACAGCTTAATAAGTAAAGCAAAAGCTGCGTGCCTGAGAAAAGCAAAATAAGGAATTCATTCACTACTTTCCATTGGCAGGCAGGTGTTTACCCATTTCAAGGAAAGCAGGGCTTCATCACACATAACAGTGACTTGAGAAGACAAATGCTGTATCATCACTGGTAATGAGCATTTCTAACAAGGCTTAAGCAGTCCCCATGGTTCCTCTGTACCAGGCATTATAGGAATTAAGAAAGAAGAAAAAAAAGCCACCAAATGTTGCATTACTATGTTTTCTTGAAAACGGGGATATTTTTTTTTTTATCTTTATTTGGTAACACTATTTGAAATGCCAGTGATGTTGCTAAATTGTATCCCCACCACTCAAGGTTTGATGAGAGAGAACGGATTTGGGACTGCTAGTTGTCATTGTTAAGTATTTAATTACAGAAAAGCTCTGATCAGGCATCCCTCTCCCTCTTCCCTTCTCCTCCATTTTTCTCCCAAAAAAGAAAAAAATTCATTTTCCTTGTAGAAAATGAATGGTGGTCACTGTGACCACATCTACATTTTTAAAGGAAAATGCTTAAATCTTTTGCAACATCTTTTTAAAGGACAATTATGCTCTATTTTTTACTATATGCATCAATATTATTTTCAGCTCTTAAATATGCACCTTAATATGACCGGCAGAAAAACTTCTGATTCACCAAATAATCCATGATATTAAATCAGAAATTTTGTTCACAGTATAACGGTTTCTTAACTGGCCATGTATTCTATAATGGATTAATCAATTAGATAATGACTGATTATTTCTTAAAAACATCTTTACCTTTACCACTTCTGAACAAGATGATCCATAGTGCTAAACTTTAAGGCCAAAAACATGTGTCTTAGATATGTTTCACTTTTGTTAATAAGTTGCATTTCTCCTTCCCTCCCCCCCCCAAATATACTTGCCAGAATAATATCATTTTATGTACAGCTAACTCTGTCTTTATAATTTACAGGGGAAAATTACACTGTTCATAAATTGGCTTTATTGTCCAGATTAATCTTTTTTGGAATATATGCCAGCTAATTTTCAAGGAAAGACAGCCTTATTTCTGGCTGGGACTCTTCTGAGCAGGGGTATGCACACAGGTGCTGTTTAGCATGCGTGCAGTGAGCCTCATACCTTCTGGAAGAGTCAGACCAGCTAGGCATGAACTGCAAATGTATGGAGAATATATATCCCATGCACCCTGAGAAAATTGAATCATTTGTGTAATACATGCGCAGCTGGTGTGACATTGGCCCTACCATAGATGCACTGTATGGTTAAACTGGTTATACTCCGCAGACATGACCAGGGGTCTGCAAATCTCGGTGATCCAAGAATGTAGCAGAAAACCCCATGTATCAGTGCTTCACATTCCCTCCTTGTCTCAAATTGAAATCGAAAGTTCAGGTGTCAAGTTTGAATGATAAAATCCGAAGAAATCTGATTTCCAGATCAAGTTCATTTCTCTAATGACTGATTCTCACTCTAGTAATGCAGCTTAAGCCTAAAAAAAAGACATAAAATTAGATTGCTAGAAAAATCTAAAGTATCCTCAGCACAAAAAAAGACCACGCTTAATGTCACCTACTTTGTGTGGGCAGGGCTGCTATAAACTTTAACATCTTTGGAGCCACACAGCTTGGAAAGTACTCTTTCTCTGTGCAGTTATAAACCCAAGATGGTTTCTGGGCATGATCTACAGTTTCTGTAGATTATATTTAAGTGCTTACAACTTTCAAGAAAAAACAAATTCAGCAACAGATCAGGATAAGCAGCACTGAAATTGGGGCAGAAATAGCTTATCCTGGATGTAAATAAATGGGCTGAAAACTGCCTGAGATCTCAGCAAAAAAGCTGAACAAGAAGCAGATCTAGAGGAGCTAAGCTGCTGGTAAAATCATTTTATTTGTCCTCCTTAGAATGGTCACAGGCGGCTTCAATTGTTGTTCAACCTTCATAAGACAGAACGCTTTTCTAGGCAGCAGGTCTTTGCTGCTTCATGTGCAAAGCCTTAAGCAACAGTTGTAAGAATGTGGAGTAAAATACAAAGCTCATGGACATCTGAGCAGATCAATATATGCAAATTAGACCTTGTTATCAGACAAATATCTACTGCATCACTTACTACAATCTGGGTTCTTGGCTGCTCTATAGAAAACTAGGAAATGACTACACACAACCACCTTCCCCCAACTAATTTAAAAAGAAAACTGCACACTATATTTGAAAGGCTGTAAGAGAAATAAGAGTCTGATCTGCACTTGATGTGAAGTGGGAAGCGGTGGAGTTATATGAGGGAAAGCTATCAGTTTAAATCTGCTCAAACAAGTTAGAGAGACATTTACAGCTAACTAAAGTGCAGCCTGCAAGAACTGCACCTGTATCAGCAGAAGTTTAGAAATAAGAGCTGCTGAGGCTTTCTCTGAATGGGATTAATGCAGACGCATCACCATACCTGTCAGATGTTTATATATAAGCAATGAAACTTTCTTCCTGACTCTCTGGAAAAATCCAGTCTTGTAAATAGCTTCTCTAACAGGCAGAAGCCTCAATTTGAAGATGCAGGGTTTGTGGAAACAGTATGGCTTGAGGAGTTGCTGCCTTCGAAAGCTGTCACAGCTCACTGTCCCCTTCATTCAGCTGTTTGCTGGATTCCCCTGTGGACTGCGGGCAGGTTAAAACATAAGAATACATAGAGAAAAAGGGAGGGAGGAAGAGAGACCAGTATTTAAAGAGAGTATTTTGGTCCAGCTTGAACATGGCTACGCAATCATTTGGTTTGACACAGCTGACAACCTGGCAAGTTTGCAGGAACAATAACAAGAGCAGGCATGGTGAGGGATCGGAGGGTGACAGGAGCTCCTGAAATCAACATTGCCACCGAAGCCCTTCATCCAAAAATGAAAGCATTACTTTCGTATCACAAGGCGTGAATGACAAAATGAAAATCAAGTTTTATGGCTCAACAGAAAATCTTCCTACCACTTAACGATAAGAGAATAAGGAAATGAGGGAAGGATAAATAAAATTGCATTAACAGCATTTGGTTTTAAAGTTAACTAAAATAAAAATAAATTCATCTTTTCATTCAAAATCAGCCATGCTCCAGTTACAAGACACACAATTAAAAGTTAATAAAAGAAATGCTTTATTTACCTGAATGTGTAGTTAATCCACTGTAGAATCTACATATCTTTTTATAAATGTATGGGTTCTATAGGCAAGTTCAGAATTCACCATAAGATCTTCCACAGTTACACTAGAGAAAATGAAAAGAATCCATTGACACTTTCATGTTTCAGGACATGTGCAACCACTAACTGGGGGGAATTGAAAAGAAACTTCTAAAAGTAGGTTACCGCATTGTTCTTGCATTTTTCTCTGACTTACACTGATCATTGTCAGGCAGAATATATAGGATTAGAGTGATCAATGTTCTCATCTACAGCATATCTGTGATTTCTGCTGAACAGAAACAGACTTGCCTGATTTTTTGTTATGGGTACAACATTGATAATAACTAATGGTGATTATCCTATTCTAAGTGATAAAAGAATAAGCATTATAGCAGTAGGCATAGAAACGTATCTCCAGTGTCACACAACACTTGACATGCTATGGTATGCAATTTAAGAATGTTTTGGTTGTCTTCAGGGGCTGAAGTTGGGGCTGAGTTCAGCTCCAGCTGAAGTTGGTGTGGGTCTTTTCAATGAATTAAGCATGAGCTTAACCCTGCTCTAAACCAGCTCACAGATTTCATACAATGATTTTGTATATGGCTTCCTGTGTGACTTATTTTGGTTGTAACACATATGGATCTACTTATCTCTAAAGTACATTTAAAGGGACTATTTAAAAGTGCATGAAAACCTGTGCAAGTCAGACTGTTGCCTATTTAGAATCATAATTAAGTAGAGGAAAACAGATACTGTAATGGTTGGAGCAAAAGTCTGCATAATGGCATTTTCCTATAGGTTTTCCTAAGAACACAGCTATGATTTCTACCACCAATGCTGTGGGCTACTTGTCTTGAAGGAAACCTAGCAATCCTGAGTTACTACTGTACAGAAGTGTGTTTAAAACCTGACATAAGCCAGAAAGGGCCAGGCAATAAATAGCCATTCATTGGTAAGGAGTAAGTTTTTTGGAAAGTACTAAAACTAAATTAGGGACATAAAGTACAACAAATAAAGTGTGTGAACAAAACTCAGAATTTGGAGGAAAATATGCTGAACAATAAAGGGGACATACAAACTAAAACACTCTAAACAATCAACAAGTAATTAAGTCTGAATTTTAGTGCAAGATATATTGAACGTACTGTCAGACAATATCACTTGGTCAAAGACTCAAGCAAACTCTATGTGATCTTTAATGAATTGCAGCGTAGGCACTGAGCTCATCTGCCAGATGAAGGGCCTCATGCAACTCAAAAGAAATCTTGCCGGCTTAGGGATTGTCTAATAGATGTTTCAGCTGGTATTTTGCAGTGATGTGTAGTTACATGCCAGCATATGGACATAAAAACTCATGTGTGTAAAGATATGCAGGTATGTTATCTCAGAAAATTAATTGCTTTTTTCATCTCTGCTACTGAAATTTCCTACAAGTCTAACAAAGGTAAAAAAACATTTTCTATGCAGACAGCATACAGGCAGAAAAGCTTTACTTTTTATGGTATCTGAGATTTAAAACTTAAAAAACTAAAATACTTTGAGAGAGATTTTATTGGATTTCTTTAACTTCCCCCCCCACCCCCGATGTGCACTGAACTAGAATTTCAGGACTGCTGAGTGATGTCATTTTCCTTAATAAAATTATCTGGAGGGTCTTTGAAATTTTATGGCTTGTACTTCTGCAGCATAAGAAATCAAAACCATGCGGTATTCCCAGTCTTCGGCAAGAGTTCCCAGAGGAAGGAATTATTTTTTGCTGAACCACAAGAGTGCTTAGGTCGTGGGGAGAAAGACACAGGGAGCATCAAACTAAGGTTTGTTTCTGAAAATGCTAAGACTCACTTGATGTTTCATACTTTGAAGAGAAGCTGAGCTTTGCTGAAGACTGAAACTGCAATGCAGGATGACAACTTGTTCAGAGGTGCTTTGAACAGAACTTTAGCACTAATTACAAAGGCCAGACAGAGACCCAGGCACTAACATTTCTGCTAAAGAGGCACAGCAGGAACTAAAGATGAGCTAGTTTTGAAATAAAACTCATTGCTAGAGCAAAGAATGTAGTCGTCTTGTTATGTAGTTTCTGTTGTTCTTTTTGTTAGGATTTTGGCTTTGTTTTTACTGTACTGATGGCTTGAATGCCTTTCAATGTTTCTGCAATAATTTCAAGTAATATATCCCAAAAATTATCAGAAAGGGCAAATGAACAAAGTCTGTAGCTTGAGTTTTAATACATACAAGCTATACATTCAATTCAGATTAATTTGTCCTTTTCCAATTTCTGTTGATTTTTGCTTTGAGTGTTTGAACAGTCAGTATAATTTTGCAAGAAAAATTATGCCTAAGCTATAAGAATGAAGTCTGTCAAAATGAAGGTGACAAAGGAGAACTCCCTTGCATAATTCATTTGGGACATATAAAACTCTGAAAAGTCACAAAGGAGGGAAGAATTGCGTAGGAAAAAGGGTTGGAAAAATTAGAATTACTTACTCCCGTAATTAGGAATTAGAAGGGGCCTCCGCAGTCTAGTCCTGAGATATCACAGCTCAGTATAGCGTGCAATTCTTTTCTTAGACTGACTGCACTACCTATAACAGAATTTTTCTTGGCTCCTTATACTCCAGTTGGTAGCCTCATTTATTCAGACCATCACTCCCTGCAGTACTTAAACCTTCTAATTTCTAGATTAGTTTTGTTGCAACCTGTTTAACCCCCCTGTTCACCACTAGCATGATCATCATTTAGTTCAAACTGTTCTCCCTCCCAGTATATATCTCTGCCCCTGATATATTTATGGAGAGAAATCTTATCCCCTCAGACGTTGGTTCATTGAACTGAGTAGACTTCTAGTTCTTCCCCCCTATCGCTACGGGAAATGCCCATTCCAATGCATCAGGTAGTCACATCGTCTTTTCTCCCTCCCTCTTTCAGCACGGCCATATGCCAGCAGTAGTTCAGGTATCTTGTACCCCTCTAGTACATCAAGCTCACTGATGCACCACTCAACCATTTCTACGCTGCAGTTATTTCTCTCTAACAAGATAAAGATCAAGGCAGGAATTATTACTGTGCAAGAGGTACCTTGCATGTTGCACCACTGACTTCCATCCATTCTTTGAGCACATTCAGTACAATCTCCTCTGTTTTCTGCACTGACACCATTTTCCTTCTTAGTGACACCTGCAAGTTTCATCAGGAATCTTCCAACTTTCATGTGAGGATTGTTTAAAAAAAAGTCAAACTGTTCATTGGCATCTTTTTTTTAGCTATGTGCATAGAGAGTCACGTGGTACATGCAGACCTACTAAAAATCCTTGCTACCGAATCAGACACTTCATTTGTTCATTACTGTAGTGTTTTTTTTTCCGCTGAATTTCCTAGTAAGAGTATATTGGTTCCTCAAAATATCAGTGTATTAAACTCTTAGAGAATGATTTTGACTTGAATTGGCAATGGAAATTTCTCTATCCTCATTTTTAATAGCCTGGTTTTCCAATTTATTTCCCTGGTTAGGAAAAACTGAGATGAAGGTTTCGTTTTGTCTTTTGGACTGTAT
>NW_008824243.1:2214112-2219898 GCF_000699105.1 Pygoscelis adeliae
TTTTATTTGTGTACCTTGTTTTTTGTATGTACAGTGTTTAATGTTTATTATTGGGTTTAATATTTTAAGATCAAACTCAGCCCCACTTTAGGCTATATTTATTTTATCCCTGCAGTTCTTGTCTCTAACGTTCAGCTTTTTTTAAATCAAGCTTTTTGTCCCACTTTTTCTAAATTCAGCCTTTATTCCTAATATGCCCTGTGAAGGGATTTTGAATCTATTTAAATTTCTGATAACATTTTTACCTTGCTTAGAAATCAGATTTCTTTGATTTCGAGAATTTCTGAACCTTTTCTAAATTCAAGCCCTTAAGCTCTTAGTTCAGATACTTTTACTAACCAGTTCTCTTCACTGATCAAATTTGAGCTTCTGGAATTAAAAAATTTATCACAGAACGCTATCAATCTTCTATTTAACAGAAATAAAGTTATGATTGTTAACACTTTTGCCCACCCTTCTCTCACCCCCATGACCACTGTTCTGATCACATTTTAATGTCGTACAGAATCACTTCTGGAATCACTTTTTGTTAGTGATTAGCCGATGAAAAACTTAGTCAGCTATGAGATTCCAGAATATACAGACCTGTAACTACATTGTCAGGTCTATCATTAGGAAATTAAGGTCTTCAATACTGACATGATCTTCTGTACTTATTCTCCTGCTTTATTTCTGCATCTTTTTTTTCTATCCAAATCTGATCCAGTGACTCTATTACAGTACTATCCCAATACAATCTGGTTTATTAACCTTCCCCAAACTGAATTTGGTCTTGAAGCAGATCTCTTCTTTTTTCTTTGCATCTGATACAGAACCACATGCAGTGGTATTCATCATCTTTACTTTTATATCTGTCTTTCCTGAACGATTTGTGCCTGTCAGTATCTGTGCTCTGCTATGATTGCCATGTTAATAACTGCTTTCAGGTTCTACGCTAGTAATTCTGGTGACACTATTTGATGTCTGGGGTCCTGACCTGAGCACAAGCCTTTCAGCTACTGCTTGCTGTTTTGTTGTCCCATCCAAGCCTTCCACTATTTACATTACTTACCTGCAGTTCTCACCTGTAACTATACGTCTTTCTGATATCAGATACTGTTTTACTTACTGCCATACCCTCATTTATCAGTGCTTCTCTGTATGTTTTATAGTCATGTGCAAAGCTACATACATACCTCTCAAAAGTCTTCATTTTTTTTAAAGCTTTTCTTGCCAATTCAGACCAACCTCAGCCCAAACAATGTTATTTCCCTAGGCTGTGAGGTAAGTAATCCCTTCTCTATTCACACTTCCAAGTACTCAAGCTTTCTGCAACCTCCCTTGAAGATTTATTAACTTTTTGAGCCATTTGTTCATCTTCTTGTTGTGTTTCCCTTTCCTCCCACAGGTCAAAAAAATTTCACTGAAAATAAAAAGTTTCCACTGCTTTAACTGTCTTCCCTGCCTGCCCCAATGGACTTTTTGCCTCTGTTCAGGTACGTCCTAATAAGCATTATTTTCTGAAATTTGCCAGATGATCTTCTGCATATTGAAATGGATCCTTTTTAGCCTCAGGTGCATATCTTGTAACAAAAATTCTGGTGTTATATTTTGTATCTGTTCTTGGCATTCAAGCTGGTAACAAACAGACCTCTCTTTTGGTAGGAGTCTAGAAATCTCTCTCCCTTCTCCGCTGTGATCAAAGAAGAGGGAGTTTTCTCCAGCTCTGAGCTGATGCCTTACAATGCAAAGCCTTCCACTGGCAGAAATACAGCAAAACTAACCCCCGGCGGAACGAGGTGTGCTCTTCTCTCACTAGGCACAAGTCCCTTTCATATTCCCTCTTTCAGCTTTCAAATTCATCTCACAACAAGAGACTAATGCTCATTAAAGCCAATGAGAAACTTCGTCATATTTTCAATAAGGGATCAAGTCTATACCATCTGCAGTGCTTCTAATTTAGTGTTTTCCTGCAAATATACTTAGCTTTACAGTGTATTGTTTTCAAGTTTCTTTTAATGTTCTTTTGTTGTGAGAGAGGATCTGACTATATAATTTATGTCTCCATTTTCTTCTTTATTCAATATACTTCTTACATGCCCTCTTATTCACCTCTTATCTAAAGTAACTCATCCTATGAAATAAATTTTAAAAGAAAATTTAAAAGCCTGTATGTTTCTTTTCAGCTATCATGTTAGTCACAGGATGAAAGCAAAGCTGATGAAAGCATCTAACAGACATTTCTAACAGCTGTTATGACTGGCAGAGACATATGAATTGTTCACTACATCCTTAATCTTTCTTTTTTTTTCCTCTAGATTTATCTAGCTTGATTATTAATTTGCGGTAACTAATATCACCCTAAAATAGGCAGTTCCTGAACAGATCGAATACTTCAATCATACATAGGAATGACACAGACTTCTCATCTGGCCATTACATGTTTATAGACTGCAACTATCTAATTTTCTCTTTTGGCTTGCTGCTACAAAAACAACAACAAAAAAAACCCACCAAAAAACCCCTCAACCACAAAAAAAGAATTTTCTCTTTCACACTCTAAGACTTGCAAGATATCAAGAAAATATATATATAAACACAGAGACCAATGGTTAAGCAGTAATTCATCAACACACAGTGTATCAAGCAAAGAGCCTCAGTCTTTACACTACATTAGAAGTATCAGAGGGAGCTCTATAACTGGAGTCGACATAGGGTACAGAGCTAAATAGCATTCAACAGACATAAATTTCTCTCCCAGCTTTTTCCCAAATTGAGTTATCTTAAAGGGATTATAATGAGGAGCTATCCTAGCACCAAAGATGCAAACAAAATGCTCTTTCTCAGAAGTCACAGAACAATTACTGAAGATGGTGCCAGATACAATCTTCGGTGGGGTATAAAAGTCTTGTTTAGCGAAACTATCCAGATTCATATAATCTAAGAATTTGTCCCTGAAATTACAAACTTATCCCACCTAAACTCTGTTTCTATTCTGATTGCCACCCTTTGCATCATGTCTTTTGACCAGGTATTTTTCTGTCTAAAGGGGCAGAGTCAGCATATTTTCTTGCCATCCTTACTCCAAATTGGAATGTATAGAAACTTAATTTAAGCCAAAGTGTTCAGCTGTTGCTATCATTAAGTAACTGACATGTTAAATTGACATGTCACCAATTAAAGCAAAGCCAAAGACAGATTTTTTTTTTTTTTAAACCAAACTACTTCAGGCAATGTTTCTAAATTTTAGCAGGGGAACAAGATTTTAAAGATTCTTGGAAAAATAAAAGGTGTTTTCTCAAAGAAACTATTGCAAGTGATGCCTGTTAAGCCCAGCACCTGTTTTAGGGAGCTTAAATTTCAACATAGAGCCTGAGGCAAGTCAGTGCCCTGGGATGGGATATAGCTATCCAGCAAGCTGAGCAGGAAGCCACTGAGTTAATAGGAAATACTGCGTACAAGAACTGTTCTTCAAATTCCCTCGGGCATCTTATTTCAGAGCACTAAGGCAACCTTCTATCCATCACCCAAAATAATCCCCTAAAAAAGATTTCCTTCCCCTTCCTTCCCCTCCCTGCCACAGTTCCAAGCAGGGTGTTGTTTTTCCTTTTCACCTCCATTTCCCCAACACCTGTGTCACTGGGGAGGCTTCTGCTCCCCCTCCTAACAGTCCCTGGGAAGCAAAAGACTAAGTCTTAGCTTTCATCTACTGCAGGGACCAAAGCCACTTTCCCAGGAGTGCTCTAGATGCCAGATGAAAGGCACTTTCAGGGTGCAGAAGGGAAAAAACATGTTGGCTTTCAAGTCCTGACCACCTTTTCTGAGTTCTTTTTCAGCTGGGGACGATGTGCTGGGTTTTGCACCCATTAGGAGCTGTCAGCGGCTGTGATCTTTTGTCTCCAGCCTCAAGTCAGTGAGTCACTAGGCATCTCTGCTGATGGCATGCTGATGAGCATGACGCTCCTACTCACTGGGACTGTCTCCTTATCTCAGTGTCTAATGGCTCCAACTTGTTCTTTGTTTTCTTGCCATTATCTCTTACTGGCTTCAACCTATTGTTTGGTTCAATCTGTCCCTCACTTTCTTCTGGGTGTCTCCTTTGCTGTTTGTTTTAGGGTCTCTTGTTTTTCTGATCTAGGTGTCTTGGAAGCTGCATGTAGTTGTATGGTAATATTCATGACCTTCTGACAAAGATGCTATTAACCCATGCCAATTTTATTCTTCTGCCCTCCCTTCACTGCTTTCACACCCAGACTTTCCCACTCAGATCTCAGCCTTTTGACCTTTCTTTGTCTTTTCTTGTGTAGCGGGAACAGGCATTTGAGATTTTTTTTATTATGCTATTCAAAAACTTAATTATTTAAAAGCAGCACAACTTGGTTGAATTAAAAAAAAGCTTTAGCTTATTTAATAAAACTTTGGAATGTACCAATGCATCAAATGTTTATACTGAACATTTAGCTTAGAAAACATGATTCTCAGCACATTCCTGTGAATAGAACTCCTTTTCATCCCCCAAGGGCTGAGGGATGGATCTGATATCCTTTGGGTTTTTAGTGAAACTCAGACATTATTTTGGGTTTTTTCTAGTTTTCTTTCTGTGTCTGTTGATTCAGCAGAGTCCAATTTACAGTGTGGAACTTTAACAAGATCAGCTGTAAGTATAAAACACAAAACTAATATTATATGGTTTGGGCAAACTTTCCTCTGCTTATTCTTTCTGTGTGTATCCTCCACCTTTTTTCTACCTCATTCTTTTAGGCTCAAAATCTATACTAAATTCCCCCTAACTCCTGACTTACATTATCACAGTGTCATTCATTTAGAAATAAGAGGTTCCAAGTCTGCAAAACTCATTGCAGCATGAGCACCAGACAGAACACTTTTTCTGTGTCTCTGAACTTACCCCAGATCTAATCAGTACCACCAACTACTATCGCAAAAGAACAGCAGCAATAGCAACAAACAAGGGAAAAAGACAGTGAGAGATATCTTCACACAGTTTTTTTTTTTTGTTCTTAATGTTAAGATCAAGCTGCTTTACCAAATTCCACTCTTTGAATAGACAGGTTCGTATGGTAACTATATATTGCATTTTAACCAAATACGCTTTAAAGATTATTATTCTGTATGTATTGATAGTTTTCTTTGCATATGCTATATAAACCTGAAAAGTTGTTATAATATTCATGTCTAAGCATAATGCAACTCTGCAGAAATAATATAAACTGGAGGCATACTTATCACTTTAAGAAAGTTTCAGAAGTGATCTTGGGTGCTTTAAGATTTGGTTCATAATGTCATTGTCTTTGCCCACATAGCCTTCCATGGTAAGTGGTTTCTCTAAGAGCAATTTTTATTTTGAACCTCACCTTTTCTGAAGCTGAGGAATTTCAATTCACTTAAAGGCTTTGATTCCATGTTCATCCATTCAGTCCAGCTGTTTACAAATGACTGCCTATCATGTTAAGACTGCAATTACAGACAGCTTGGCAAATACCACCCACTAGTACTGTAATTCAGCTTTAGATGTGTTTTTTCCTTCCATAAGGAAATGTTTAAAGAAAGTGGTTTGACACATTTCTTAAACAAGAATAACTGTTTCAGCACAATACCAAGAATTGTTGTTATGGACCTGATCCTGAAAACACTCATACAAATACTGCTTTACATGTCTGACTAGGGTGAATCTTTTCCTGTAAGAGCTCGTGGGATGGGAGCCTATGGTCACTTTCAAGGAAAGGCACGACTACATCCTAACACTTGCGGGATGTTAGGTATCTTCAATATACACTGTTCTTGGGAGA
>NW_008824243.1:2219912-2234393 GCF_000699105.1 Pygoscelis adeliae
CAGGAGATGCTAAGTAAATAAAGAAAATATTTTTGGATTGGTGTCTCTACCAGACGTTTTCTGCCAATTACTCTGGACAGACATTTGTATAAATGGGTAGAACTGTTATATTTCTGTTTCAGTAAGTAAAATGCTTCCAGGAAGCATCAGACATATTGAGATTGCTTTGCACAGATGGTCTGTTCATGCACAGTAATTGGAAACTTTTGGGACATGTCAGACTTATTGTGCATACTATAATAAGAAAATAAACCTAGAAGGAACGTGGGGAGATCATAGATCCTGCTTTAGAGAGAACACTAGGCTATATCTCTGACAGGTGCTCATTTAATTTATCATTAAGTGTTTCCAGCAATGAAGATTCCAGTCTCCCTAAGCCACCCATTTCAGTGCTCTGCAGTTCTTACACATAAGAAAACATAGCCAGTGCCTGACCTCTGCTGCCATTTAAGGCCATTACTTTTCATCCTGTGTACCACAGACAGGGAGAACAGTTCATTCTCTCCCCTCTATGGTAGCCTTTAAATGCCAGAAAATGGTTTAACCCCTTCTCAGTTTTGCAGGTACGTATCACCACAGTTTATTAGTAGTGCAGGGGTTTCAGACTGTCAGTCTCACTGCACATGTGCAGCACATCAGTGTTTCATTCCACTGTTCTGAACACTGCTGGGTCTGCTATAACCTGGACCAGCTACTCTCCTGCAATGCCATAGGCAGTGTGAGAGCTCTCAAGGGCATTCCCTGTATGGTGTATGTGCCCTTGGACTGAGCCACACACGGTGAATGCGCGCAGGATTTCCTGGATGCACAGAAGCTACCTGAGGACACAGAGCTGAAATACATCTGGAAATCCCAAACACAGTCTTCAAGGTTATCCAAAGCAATCCTGCATAGGAAAAACTGCTTGGGAGAGCTCAGATGTGTGGCAGTTCTGTTAATGGGGTAGCAGGCTAACACTGGCTTTTTTAAGTTCTAGTTGTTTAAACATGCAGACATAAGTCTACAAAACACAACAGTAAACTTTCTGGTGGTAGTCAGCTGCCCCATTTACAGTGCTCCTCTATCAGCACTGAGCCTAAGTTAGCAAGAGAAAATGTCTCCGTATACATTATGCTGTAGAGAAATGACAGCTTGAAAATATAGTCTTAGAAAGCAATTTGCAACCTTGCCAGTAACAGTTAATTAATGCACTCACTAAGGACCTATATTCAGCCTCCGGAAATTCTAGGATTAGCATCTATATGGGTTTTATCTCTTTGATCTCAAGAGTGAAACTCCTTTCCCCTGTGCTTCTTGCCCAGTAAGCTGAAATTTAAATGAAACTTCTTTGCACTAGTAAGATAGAGGAATGAAACTCATTAAATTATGTCCATGCGCTAGCAAACACTGTGGTAGTTATCGGTAACGTGGATTCTTGCAACTCCACTGCCATTTCCCAGCATTTCAAGGGGAAAGAGAGTAAGTAGGAGTTTTTACTTTAGGAAAGAGGCATAGGCAATTAACTGATGCCATTTCAGTTTGGGATCAACGTATTACAGGGGGGCATTCAGAACTAAACGGAAGACAAAGGTTTAAAATAATAAAAAATCAGGGAGGAGTTTTCAGTCTTGTTAGGATTTTTTTTTTTCAGAATAATCATGTTTATGTGGGAAACTTCTGAGAGGAAATGATTTTTCATTTCAGCAGGGAAAGTATATTTGGAATTACTAGAATCTGGAGCATATGCAAATGAGGCTTCCCAAGTAGACAGCTGAAAATGGCACATTCAGAGAGCAGCAGAGATCTATAGGGGATGGATAGTTGCCAGGCTCTTGGGAATGTTTCAAGACTATCACTGGAGCCCCAAAAATGCCTGTCAGCATTCGCTGAAAGTATGGGATAGGAAAGAAACAAAATATTATGAAACAGAAAGCATCCTAAACAACTTATTTCATTAAAGAAAAACTTCTCCACCTAAGATTCACTGTTTTCCTATATTAAGGATATTCTTTCTCAAAAAGTTACTGAAGTTCTAGTTTTATGAAACAGAAATATAATAGCAGAAATGTGATGTGTTCTCTCAATCAATGAGCTATATCACCACTAAACATGTCTAGCACTAAAATTATGCAATGAGATATAAAACAGTTACCTAAGGTTCCTAGCTAAGTACCACACAAATCAGTGAAGGAAGATCTATATATAAAAATCCATTTGATACCTAATAAAGATATGCTGGAAGAAAAAAATCACTTTGAAACGGCAAATGAGACATTGGAGTTTCTTGGCTAATGCCTATCCTCTTCCTTATTTATCCACCCCCTTACTATTCTGCTCCAAACATTCCCTCCTCCTGTCCTTCCCTATACAGCTCTTAATGCCTTCAGCGTTACAAGATTGTTAATAGCCATTTTATACAAATCTCCTTCTTGGGACTCATTTTGGCATAACATTTAGTATTTGCTTAATTCTTTCTCAGTCCCCCCCAAATTAAAACCAACAAAATTTATCAAATATAACTCATCTAATATTCAGTGCAATATGATGTGAGATAATTTGTCTGTCTTCATCTGTATTCATGTGAGTTCAGGTCAGACTTTGTTCCTCACTGAACGGTCTTAATTTATTTCTATCTAGCCAGTAGAAATAAAGATAGTGAGTGTCATCTCCAGGTCTTATTTGGTACTAGGGTAAAGTTGGAGGATACAGTTGTCAACAGCTGGTTTGTGTCACGGCTTGGCCAAGTTCTGCGATCAGAGGAAGTTTGACTCTGGTAGGAGAGTATAGCAGCTATGAGTTCAGTGGCAGTATAGTACAAACATCCCCACCTTTTGCAGGGGAGGTGACCATGACTTTATCACACACAGTGACAACAGTGCCTTCTAACTCAACCGGAGAAGGTCCTAGCCATATAGGTCCACTTGGAGTGTCTGAAAGAAGTGATATCATGGCACAGTTCTTTCTCAACAAAAAGGAGAAGTACTCTGAAAATAGAAGGGCAGAAAGCCAAAGGCTAGGATATCCCACTTCACATCACTTTAAGCACCAACTGTGGTATTGGAGTCCTTCAGAATGGTGGTGGGCTCTAATTCCGTTTATTATCTGCCATTTCTCAAAACAGGCAGCAACAATAGCTCCTTCAGTCTATTGAGTGGCTCCAGCTGAGAGGGGAAGAGGGAAAAGGGAGACAGATCCTGGGAACAGCAAGGAACTGAGCCTCTACAAAGGAGTCTGGTGAGGGAATTGGTGCTTGGCACTGGAAGACGGTCTGATAATTGTTCCTACACAGTGAAGAGACTTTTAGGAAGTGAATTGGTGTTCATGGATTTTGTAGCACAATAGTCCTATGTGATTCTTCCTACAAAGAGATGGAAGTCCTTGAAGGAAAGAATTGTAGAACATTTTTTCTCCCTCTTTTGCTGATTTACATTACAAAAAAAGCCCTCAAAGTTTTAACTCCTAACTTCACTATCTAAACACTACTGCCTCTCACCCAGTTCTTAGTACAGCAGAAGTAATATATTTCTATATCCCCCCTTGGTATTCAGGAAGAGCAAGAATGCAGACTTTCCCTTCAAGGACTGTGTTTTTAAACATAAACATCGTTTTTAAATCCAAAGCGAACTGTTTCTAGCAAGAACAGAATTATGAACATGGACCCAAATCCTATCCTCTCTAAAGTCATTCACATCAGTGGGATTTGCATACATGTTGCAAAAGATAATTATGCCCGCTGTTTTCTCATGTCTGACCAGCATATCTACGTTATCACCCTGAGTTAGAGACTAGCAGGATACAATGGTGATCAAATACTAAACTTTCAGAACACTTCATGGGAAGTTGTATGTTCAAATAATATTCTTGGGGCAGACTTTCAGCACATAATTTCTCCGAATCTTTGGAGTTCTTGTTCTTCATTATATTCTTTTAAGCATAACTGTGGACTGAGTATTGCCACCAGGGCTGTTAAGACTGACTTCTGTACTACACCAAAATATCTGTTCTGTAGACCCATACACAACTTCTTTTGTGGTCTCCATCACTAACGCTTGATCTTATTTAATTGCTGCTGGTAAGTATTAGAAGTCCCAAATATCTATAGGAAAGAAACTGTGGTAAGTTATTTAACTGAAACCAAAATCTTGAATTTGTTTGAAGTTCATATGACTTCAGATTTGGAGCTGGAAATCAAATATGAGGCAAATACACCCATAAATAAAAAAAGCAATTTAAGTCTGTCTCTGCTAACACAAATATAACAATTTTCCTTGAGATCTTCAAAACTGAGAAATTAATCATCAGAAGTTCATCCAGTTTGTCAGGTTAAATTATAGAAGTAACAAAAGACTTTTTAAAGTCCATTATTTGACAAATTCCATAAAGACTGTCTCTCAGAACATAAGACTTTTCTTTTGAATTAGGAAAAGTATTTAGCATCCATATTTATAGAAAAAAAATGCTTACTCTTCTTTAGTACCCAGCAACTCACTTGAGACTTTTGCAGTGTCTTAGTTTCCTCTCTTATTAAACACACACTGCAAAGAGAAAGTTATCCAAGCCTTAAAATCAGTATGGAAAAGAGTTTTATACCTTGTGTCTTACATTTTAGCTTGATTCATAAGGATTATTAGGAGGAAAAATATAGGAGGTGGGACAGGGATGATCTGCGTGACTAACACAAGCAAATAGATGTGTATTAAGATGCATCTCTTGGTCCACATCTTATTTCAGTCAAATTGAACAACTTTGTGCCGCATAACAACGACAGCTGGACAAAAGCACATTGCAGTGCTTTACACCTTGTCTGCTCTTCCTGCCCTCACATCATAACACCAGTTTGATAACTGCTGCTTTACTAGACTATTAAAACTATTATAAACTCCTGCAAAAAGTGCAAGACGGTCTCAGCACAATATATTCAGTTACAAGTCAAATTTTGCCAAAATCTTATGCTGAAAAACATGGATAATAGTGTAAAAATCATTAACAAATAGATTTATATATATACCCTCATTCCAGTGAATTGTCAAAGAAAATTGATTCAATAACAGATATTTGAGTTCAGTTCTTCCTGCAAAAAAAACAACATTTCATAAATATATTTGACATGAAAATAATCTTTGACCCTTTTAGAGCCAAGAGAGAAAGCTTGTATTTATACAAGTTATCTATACTTCATTTTACCAGACAAAACAGATCAAGCATATCGATCAGCTCAATGAGTTATTTCTTTAGAGTATCACCAAACAGCAGGATTCTTCAAATCCAGGGTAGGATCATGCCTTTGTTTTAGGTTTCCCTTTGTGTCTGTCGCTCATCAGGTCACAGCACCTTTACATCTGCTGATGTATCTCAGCAGTTCCTTAAACCCAATTTAAAGTCCAGAAGGACTGCAGGCTCGCAGACCTAGGTGTAAACAAGTCTTTCATCCCAGAATTTTCTGAAAGCCTCTGGTCTTCTGAAGGCTGGGCTTCTTTCATCCTTCCTTCATCTGCTCTTGGGCTCTGCTCTCTCATTTCACTCTTGAAGTATTAGGGAACACCCCGAAACTCTTGTTAGTTTTTACATTTCCAAAATCCCCAATCCTATAACATTATTCCTGAACCTAAACTCTTCTGTTTCTTTATTTGGTGTGTTCATCTTCCCTGAGTCCTAAAGATTTTCCTACATAACTTTAGCCTTACAAGATGATTATTTTCCTTTCCAAGCCTCAGTTCCTAACAAAACCTTCACCTATGCCCCTTTCACTTTTGCACTTTTCTTTTGGGGTGGCTATTATTTCTCAGAGTTATTTCCTACAGTTATCAGTAAGTCTTTCTGTCTAGAACAGTAAGTGAAAAAAAATCAACAAAAGAACACGGAGTCAAGTTCTTACAGTGCCACCCTATAATAAGATAACAACAAAAAAAAGCCTGTTTGAGAGATTAGAAAGTCGCAGTAAAGGGAGGAAAAAAGAGAAAGTTCTATAGAAAATAGAGGTCCAAGGGTGTTAAGACATGTGTATTAGGATGATGCAAAAGAATCATTTATAAGCTTGAACTTTTAGTGGTTTTGTTAATATGTTCCTCAATGCACAGAGATGATTAGTTCTTGTGTCTAAGTAATATTAGAAGGTTAGGTATCCTATTAGTTAGGCACTTAGAATTCAAAGCATAGATAAATATTCAGTAATTTTTGAAAATGAAAGAAAGAACAAATAGATCCTATTACTAGTTCCACCTGTCAAATCTTATTTATTTGGATATTAGGAAGGAATTTGCTAGAATAATAGAAAACATCCTAAAAGTTTTATGAAGCATCGCACAGAAATCAGTAATGACTTTTTCCTGCTGTATGCTGTTTGAACCATATAGAATGGGTCAAACAGATTGGGGCAAAAAAATTCTAATCTATACATTTTCAGACAGTTCTCAATGTTCTGTTACTCTTTATATGTTAATCATGTTTTAATAATGAGAAAAATCTCCAGAAGAGCTAGAGTCGCTTTATGGGATGACTTCTGTAGAATTTGAAGGTAGGCTTCGAAAGTTGCTTTTTTAAATTGATGTTAAGGATTAGTGTAATGTGTAATATAAAGCAATAACAAAAAGGCTTTTACAACACTAGTTAGAGCTTCCCCTCCCCCATCTTCTAAAGTTTCCAATCCAATGCTTTTACAATTATGTAGTATGATTCAGTGTTGATCACACAACTAGTGTTATATTGTAAGTGATTAATATTTTTTCCTCCCACTTCTGCTAGTTCAGGGGACAATATGCTAGTTAGTGCTTTCCATACTAAATATTGCAGAGCCAAAGATAAGTGTCTGCCACAAATATTTCAACTTAAAAAACCTTGAGTTGTCTTTGAAGCAATCTTGCACAGTATAAAGCCTTTTGGCCATTAATTTTCTGACATATGCTGCGTTAAGGTTGCTTTATCACGAAACACACTGCTACCAGGTTTTGGGGAAAACCACCATACTAAATTCTTGAGGGGATGCATGGCTCAGAAGGATGCAAGTGGATATCGATACCTTCATATGCCGGTGCTACACATAAAGTGAATGATGTGGAGAAGCACACACAGCGCTGTAAGAGCCATCCACCCAGCCTGTTGATGAGGAAATAACTCCAGTCCCTGCATTTGTAAATCTAGTACTGACTTCTCTGAAATATATACATATTTAGAAAAAAATCAAGTACTGATTCATTTCCTGAGCAGACACACAAAGAATAAAGAGCATCTATGTTTTCTTGTGAATAGTGTAAAGTTAGAAGCTAAATTTACTAGTATTTACATTAATGGAGGCATAGAGTATCTGAAAGGCTACACATCAACTGCCTCTCAAGGTAGGTGTGCACAAGTTTGGGCTCAAGTTTGCCAATCCAGCTGAGTGCCAAGGTGAATGTTAGTTTAGACCCACAGCATCTTTGCAAGAACAAACTTCAATGTGCCTTTACAAATTTATACTCCACTACTATTAGTCTGACACAGACACCTCAGCTTACTTGTCTGTATCACACATACAGATCTTGTTTCTGTGCCTGTTTTGGCTCCTTAAGCCACACTATACTTTCAGTGCAAGCTCCTTGCTGGCTTTGACTGCTGGTGTGAGAAACATGACCAGCAAGCCAAGCTCAGCATCATTCTGACACTCCAGGCTGCAACAGCGTTCAGAAGAGAGAAACAAGCAAGTCTTTGGTTCCTAATCTACAAATGAGAGAAACATCCTAACCAAAAGGCAGAAAAGTCAGAACATCAAGCAGGCAACAGTACTAACAGCTTTTATTCTCCAAATCCTAGTCAGCTGGACCAAAAGTCATTATTTGCAGCTGAACCTCACCTCAGCCTAAGCCCTAATATCTCCTAGTATGGGAAGGATTCAGCGCACTGAAGCATGGGGTGTTCTGCTAGATATACATAAGCACAAGCCCCATAAACATATTTGAAGGGGACTATGAGAAAACCCAATAAATAAAACCCCAGAATCCTCCTTTCTCGGTGCAAATATAGGCTGCTGGTGGCCACTTCACTATCCAGATTTGACTAGCACATTCATTGCCCTTGTCAGAAAGGCAAAAATGCTACAATGGAATTTTGTAAGTCAGGCAGCTGAATATGTTTATTCTTTCAGCCTGCATTCATTTTTCAGTTAACCCTTTTGAGATAATTGTTTTTATCTCTTTTATAAAGGCTAATTAGTAGTAGTAATAGCATAATACCAGTCACCCTAACTATTTGTCACATGAAAACTTGAAAATTTTGTCAGACTAGCAGATGCAGTGTAACTCACCTTCTACACTTGCTCCAGGCTAATAGCTTCTTGATGGAAAAAACTTCATTTTTAAGACTAATCTCTGACCCACTCAATAGTCTTGAGTTTTACCACGTTCCTAATATTCTGACAATCTGAATCTTTCTGATAGGCAAACAGTACTTACACTGACATCAGTACTACTTAATAAAACCAACAGGTGGTGAACTTGTCATTATAGCCAATATATGTGTTAAACTCAGAAACACCTATTGGAGAAGAGATGAGTTTATAGGCATCATTAATCCAAGGTTTATATTGGTTGAAAGCCATGCGTCTAGAAAGCCTTAGGGCTTTTTTATTTAAAAGAAAATTTAGAGAAATAGAGCATGGTAGTGTATAATCTCCAATGTGCATATACAGCAATATGCAGGCAAACAGTGGGTGGCCTACTGAAGAGTAACAGAGGCACAGATGAATGAAAATAAATGTCAGCAGCTGTAGTGCTGTGGTTTCAGCTGGGTGAGTATAGGCTAATACTGCAATGGCTTGCTCAGCTTGCTTTCTGCAGTTTTAATGATGACTGATCCTTACAGTTTCTTAACCAGAAGCAAAATTCAGCTGAAGTATAACACAAGAATGTTTGCGGAGACTACACACAGCTTGTTCAGATTTCTACTTCCCTCTGATTTTCATGCCTGTTTACTGGTAGTATAAGCAGCTGATTATATGATCTTATTTAGACTTTAATAAACTTACTGTTAGATGACAGCTCTAACAAACACAAGATGCTTCACTGATTCGAGCATCTTCCATCTGAGCAGAAACGTTTAAGTTCATAACTAGCTAAACAGTCTCCACCCAGCATAACAGGGAAGGAAATACCTTCTAAACTTTACTCAGTACTTATTGCTTGTGGTGGGTTGACCTTGGCTGGACACCAACTGCCCACCAAAGCCGCTCTGTCACTCACCCTCCTCAGCTGGACCCAAGGGGAGAAAAATATAAAGAAAGGCTCATGGCTCAAGATAAGAACAGGGAGAGATCACTCACCAATTACTGTCACAGGCAAACCAGACTCAACTCAGGGAAATTAGTTTAATTTACCAATCAGATCAGAGTAGGATAATGAGAAATAAAACCAAATCTTAAAAATGTCTTCCACCCACCCCTCCCTTCTTCCCAGGCTCAACTTTACTCCCGATTTCTCACCCTCCTCCCCCCCCAGCAGTGCAGGGGGACAGGGAATGGGGGTTGCAGTCAGTTCATCACACATTGTCTCTGCCACTCCTTCCTCCTCAGGGGGAGGACTCCTCACACTCTTCCCCTGCTCTAGCGTGGGGTCCCTCCCATGGGAGACAGTCCCCCACAAACTTCTCCAATGTGAGTCCTTTCTTTGCGTGCAGTTCTTCACAAACTGCTCCAGCGTGGGTCCCTTCCACGGGGTAGTCCTTTAGGAACAGAGTGCTCCAGCATGGATCCCCCGTGGGGTCACAAGTCCTGCCAGCAAACCTGCTCCAGTGTGGGCTCCTCTCTCTCCACAGGTCCACAGGTCCTGCCAGGAGCCTGCTCCAGCGCAGACTTCCCACAGGGTCACAGCCTCCTTCAGGGGCATCCACTTGCTCCAGCATGGGGTCATCCATGGGCTGCAGGTGGATATCTGCTCCACTTGTGGACCTCCATGGGCTGCCGGGGGACAGCCTGCCTCACCATGGGCTTCACCACAGGCTGCAGGGGAATCTCTGCTCGGGCACCTGGAGCACCTCCTCCCCCTCCTTCTTCACTGACCTTGGTGTCTGCAGAGTTGTTTCTCTCACATATTCTCACTCCTCTCTCCTGGCTGCTGTTGCACAGGTTTTTTTTCCCCTTCTTAACTCTGTTATCCCAGAGGGGCTACCACCATCGCTGATGGGCTCGGCCTTGGCCAGCAGCGGGTCTGTCTTGGAGCCAGCTGGCATGGGCTCTATCGGACATGGGGGAAGCTTCTAGCAGCTTCTCACAGAAGCCATCCTGCTACCGAAACCTTGCCACGCAGTCATTATCATAAACCACAAGTCAAATGTTACAATTAAAAGTCTATTGATGGTTGACCACACTCTATCTCCAATGCTTAAAGTATTTCCAGGCATTGTAGGAAAAATCTACAGAAAAAAAACAGTTATGTCAAGCATTCAGAATTGTCTAATACTGACAGAGTCTGTCTCCTTTGGGATATACATTATAGTGCTAATATCCTTTTTTTCAAGGTTTTATATACAAGTTGAGATATTAGCATTACGGCCACAAAAGACATATTCTGAAGTGCCCTTAAACATTTAGGTATGTAATGATGACAAAGGCTAACACATAAATCCTTCATCTCTTACATCTATATGTAGTCCTTAGAGGCCTATATAGTTGTGTAGACCCATATATATGCCTATAAAATTTAAACATTGTGAGTAGACTTTTATGGTATAGCCTTTGACTAATTATAGTAAGAATATTTTACCATGCTGTTGTGTTGTATAATTATTAAGTGAAAAGAACAAAAAGACAACCGAAATACCACTTTTTAGATGCTAGTGTTCATCATTTTCCATCTTGCGGCATATCTTATGCACACTAAATACCTCACTTGTTGGCACTTACATTACTTAAGCCTTGGCATTCAAAAAAGTTTCTACTTTTACATTAAGTTGTACTACAGAACTAAAGTTTTAGCACTTTCCTAGTGATTTTGCTACTTGGTGGGCTCCCCACTGATTCAGTAAGCTCTGTAAATATTGCTGTTTATTCATATCTGAAATACTTACTTATCAGGCAGGTGGTAGGGAGCATCCAGAGTTGAGTTGCTCCTCAACAGAAGACAAGCCAGGAACTGAGGACAATAGCCAGGTAGGCTCACTAGCAAGCAATACAGTCCTTAAGCACTTAAGAAAAGCAGAGCAAGCCCCCCAGCAGTAATTGGGGTTAACCACAGCTCAGGGGATGCTGGAAAAGCCTGTAGCAACAAGGCAGGTCTGAGGTCAAGCCAGGAAGTCAAATCAGCAAGGTGAGGTGAGGTGAAGTGAGGATTAGCACTGTGGAAGGCTAGGCACATACATGCCTAGAAGGCAGCAAATAAGACAAAAATGCCAGGGCAGAAGTTTAAATGCAGCTCCCAAGCCAATGAGAAGAGGGTGCGTGGGTGGAAGCTCCCACAGCTCTTTTGCATACCTTAGCTGTTGCCACAGGTGCCTGGTGCAGGGCTGTAGGGCTGCGGCATGTCAGAGACCACCTTCAGTACAGATGCCTCAGTCACCTGCGGGGAAGAGCAGAGGTGGTAGCGTCTGTCAGTGCACTCAGAAGGCTTCTCAGGGAGGGCTGCAAGCTGAGTGCGCTGCTCCTTCCATGCACTTCTGTTTCCATGCACTTTTCCCTGGTTGTGGTGAGTGTGATTGATGCTATAGGATCATTCCTTTGTGAATACTTGTCTGAATATATTTCTCTCTAAGTTACTCCTATGTAGTGTCTTTGAGCTTGCAGTTCAACTTCCAATTCTCAATATTATAATTCTTTTCTTATGTTCTGCAAGCTTGTCTTCTGTTATTTTATTCTGTTACTGTCTGTAATTGGCTTTTTCTGCATGGCATTTGTATCAATAAGTACAAATGTTTCTGTAAAATAAAATTGATTTCCAGGAAATGGAAGAGTTCTGTTTACTGAACACTCCCAAACTTACACCTTCAAAAATCATGTTCTCTTAAAAATAATAACATATGGAAATCCTTTTTTACTGCATTTTAAACACTTGGGGTTTAGATTTACAAGGTCTCTGCAGTGAGATCTTTGCAACTGTCAATAGAAGTTGATAGAATGTGTTTTCTTTTTTTTAAGTGCATGCTAAAAGTGTTATAAAATCATTGAAATCCACAGTGCAGGGCTCTATGAAAAGATACAGCAACTGCATCAAAACTTCCCTGCAGTGCTGTCATGGGAGTTTCATACAAAAAATGTTAATAACTTCAAAAATATTTTCTCTAGGTAACTTTGAAATGAAATATTCCAGCAATGTGTGATAGCAAAGGATTAGCCATATACTGCAGGAGCCATTTTTCCTTTTGAGGCCTGATTCAGCAGATAAGTCTCCCTTCATTTCCAGTCTTCCAGCATCTTCAAGAAATCTCACCTTGATCATGAAAACAGTACCTTAGATTTACAGTATAGTTTCTTATTTAATGGCAGCACAGCAGTCTTTTCCTTCTTTTCTATGTGAGTTTCTGAAATATACTCTTCAGACATATTTCAGAGGGGCTACAAAATATATTTAGGCTACTATTTGCCATTTCTTAGAAACAGCAAGTTTTATTCCACTCTCATCTAACAAGCCAATTTTGAAATGAAGATGTAATAGTTCAGAAAATGTAGATTTTGAGATGTGAGCTGGGTTCATGACATATATTATTTAACTTCAGCTGGAATACAATAACCATGAGACAGTAGAGCTATCTTTATTTCCTGAGTTGTAGAATAGTCTTGACTTCTGTCAGTGTAACAGCAGCACGACAGGACTTTTTTATGATCAGTGACTCTGTATATTTGCTCAGGTTCTAGGTAAAAAATGAAAATTCTCCCAGCTGCAGCCCTGCATGCTCAGCCTGAGATCTCAGACATGATATATCCTTTCAGGCTGTCACATATTTACTGGCAAAAAAAGTGTCTACAAGGCCAAAGTCTCTTTTTGCACGTGCTATTCTCTCCATTAGGTTTCACAGGTGTAATTGAAGTCAGAATTTGACACCACTAATGGAATTTAGTTAACACTTCTGTTGGAGATGTATGTGATGGAAAACTCTCCCTAGCATATTATTCAGCTATTTATCTCAGCCCTATGGCTTTTTTGGCTCTCTAGTGTTACCAGATGTAGAGAGTAATAATGGTTTATTTTTTCCCTTGAAGCAATCCGACGGAAATCTAAAAATCCTTGAAGAACAAGTCTTGGAAGAAGATGTCATTGTTACACAAGTGCTTTACCAGTTAAATGGATGGAAAACTGTGTAACTGAGACTATTCAAAGTGTCCAAATTTCATGAACTACAATGTCCAGCTTTACACAGCACTAGCAGCAGACAACAATTATACAATAATTTTGGAGTGTATAATAGTATGTAGTACATGACAAGCAAACTAGCATTTTGCTGTTTAAAGCTTTTCCCCATGGATATACATGGAATTCAAATTATGACTGATTATGAATTTATAGCTAAGCATCTATTTCCCCTCTTCACCCCTGTGAAGATATTCCAGCTATAGAAAAAGAGTAACTAATTTTGAATTTGCTTAATCTCTTTTCTGATATGTTGCCTACTAAGATTACAGTAACAGAGGTAATTATTATGGTGTCTCATCAGACAAGAAACAGGAAACATGTACGAGAAACGTGTACGTCAGGAAAATCAGTTGCCTACAGGCTGGGTCACAGACGGATTTACAAAAGTCAGTTCTGGCACATCCTATTTCCAGTACCTGCATCCCTAAATGGATTTAGTAGAAAGGTTTAGACTCTTGGTTATACTCACCTGGGGCCTGCTGGAATCGCTACCAGTCCATCAGTGGTGCCCCAGGCTGAAATGGCACGGTCCCTCGGCATGGGCAGGCAGTCCCAGGGAGGTATGGCTCCGTTAGCTGAGTGCCAGCCCTGGGGTACCCGAGGCCACCGGTACTTGCAACACTGTTGCAAAGGCTGTTCTGACACCCCTTTAGTTTTTACCATGCTGCCCCTACATCAGGTTCCTCTAGTGTCTGCGTGTGCTTCAGCTTTGGATATTCACCCTCCCCATACACTGAATTATCTGCTTAGTGTTCACAATTTAAGCTATTTTTTTTTTGCCCATGACACTGTGTCTGCATGGTGCAAATGTACACTAAACAAAACATTTCAAAAGCAGATGATCACTGAATACCAGAATCAGCAAGATCTTCAAAATTTGGAAGGTTTTACAGGGTTTTCACCCTTTATGTTACTCTCTGGAAAACAACCTGCAGGGACTGCTGACCCACCTTCAGGAATCCTGAGAGAAAAAAGGGACCACAAATCAGAATGTTATACAGCACGTACTAGGAGAGAAGAAAATACAAAACATTTTCAGTTCTTTCACTGGAAAAAACCCTACAGTCAGCAGCAGTACTCAGAGCAATTCTTTAATAAGATTACCCTGTTATTGATACAGAAATAGGCAATTGGGTATTGTTTTCCGTTTGAGAAAATGAAATATTGGTCTAAAGACTTTTGAAGTTATGGGCAT
>NW_008824243.1:2234430-2254578 GCF_000699105.1 Pygoscelis adeliae
AAAGCTAGTGAGAAAATGGCAAAGGGCTCAGATTTATCATATTACTATCCTGAAACAGTGGTAGACATAGAAGACACATGGCAAGCAGCTTGTTTCAGAAGCAGCTGGAACCTCAAAAGTCTGATGAAAGGACCAGAAATACCATTTGGGATTACTCAGCTCTTGGGCAGCATGGAGAAGTTAGGTAGCTAATTAAAAGCTTTTGGATGTGATTACTTCTATAGCAGAAACACCTGAACCTGGAAGAGTTTTACAAATGACTCAGATCTTGAACAGTTATGGAATATAGTAAAAGGCAAATTATGGAAGATGCTACAGTTAGTCATTACAGCATTACACAGAGAATGCTGCAGCCTAATTACATTAGTTCCGGAACCTTACCAGCATATCTGATTTCTGTATTGATTTCTGGAAGCTAAATGTAATATCTGGTTCAGATGTACATCCAATACCTCAGATTAATGAAATGCTACTGGGCTTGGGTGATGGCCAATACGTAACTAAACTTGACTTACCAAGTGATATTTGCAGATGCTTTTGGCTTCCCAGATTCCAGAAGCCAACTGTCTTTTCTATGCTCTATCAAGCATGCTAGTTTTAGTAGTCCATTTAATTTATGTTAAGCTCCAGCAGCATTTCTAAGACTGATGGAGAAAATAATTTATCATAACCAGAGATGCACAACTTGATGCAGTGACCTACATCACTCACTTATCTAGATATAGGTGGGACACCTACAGAAGGTGAAGATGGCCCTGGAACCTTTCAGGATGCTCACGTTTCCCTGCTAACCTGGCTAACCGACAAAATGGGTGCGCTGAAAATTTTCCTTATAGCAGCCCCTATGGTGCTGTGTTTCAGCTTTGTGGCTAAAACAGTGTTGATAACACACCAGTGTTTGGGCTGTTGCTGAACAATGTTTGCACAGCCTTACAGCTCGCTCTCTTTCCCACTCTGCCCCCCATAGCAAGTAGGCTGGGGGTGGGCAAGGATTTTGAAAGGGACACAGCCAGGACACACCCAGATTGACCAAAGGAATTTGTAACACCATGTTCAACAATAAAAACTGGGGAGGGGGCAATTCTGGGGGAGGTAGCCATTGCTTGGAGGCTGGCTGGGCATCAGTCTGCTTGTGGGAGATGGTGAGTGAACGCATTTGTATCACTTGTTTTATGTATTTTTTTTCTTCCTCTTTACTTCATTTATTAAACTGTCTTTAGCTCAACCCATGAGTTTTCTCATTTTTGCTCTTGCTAGTCTCTCCCCTGTCCTGTTGCAGGGAGGAGAGTGAGCAAGCGGCTGTGTGGTTCATAGCCACTGGCCAGGGTCAACCCATCACAGACTGATGAAGAAAGGGCTTCTGCGGAGTGCCCCATTCTTAGCGGTAAGCAAAAGATACTTCTTCTGTTGGCTTTATCTGAATATTGGCAAGTTACAGATGGCTTTTTACCTTAGTAGGTTTGTTACAGAACAACGCATTCTGTAAGGCATAGTCATAAGCAGCTTGTGTGACTGCAGTAGATGAGACAACATGCATCTTTTGCAATACCTCGTTTTGTATGTGAAGACTTTCATTGGAGCCTCAGAGTTAAAGGTGTTCAGATCTGTTCCTTGATCTTATTTCTCTCTCTTCCATGAAAGAACAATTAGATGGTGATAGAAAATGACTGTTTGTTTACCCAGAGGACAATTAAGATCTTAAATACCACCTGCTTCAAGTCCGTTCTTTTAAGTGACTGAAGTTTGCCCATTAAAATATTTGCAGTTTATACGTGAGGGAAATCCTATACTGACTGTGTCATACCTACAGGTAAGACACTAGCATAGAGACATTGATTCAATGTCACATTACGACATTAATTGGGACCACATGTATAATTTGGACTTCTTCTCAATGTACAATATTCAGTAAAAGAACCTGTGCAGGACATCCTGTTTTACAGACTATATAAGGGAGAAGAAATGCAATCTTTCCTTCTGCCTCATGGTCCTCAATCATCCTATCATGTCTCTTGCAGTCCCAAGCCAGCAGCCCATGTCTGCCCCAGCCTATGACTGCCTGCTTCAGTATTTTTAAGATGAATCTTTTGGAACAACTGAATGTTTCAGTCAAGAAAAAAACAAAACAAAAACCCACCCAAAACGTCCTGTGGCTGCAGATAAGTTCCTAGATGTAAATATTACTTCTATACAGCAGTCATGTCAGAAAAGGTAGAAACAATCCAAGGCATATCAGAGCCAGTAACAGTATGTGACATAGCACAGCAGCATGTGGATTTTACCAGGTTAGGACCAGACTTTGTTTAGAGTCCACAGTAACATGGAAAATCAGTTCATGCATTCTTTTAAACAAAACAACAGTTGTATAATTGCATTAGTGCAGGGCCAAGCCACAGCTAGCATTGCTTTCACAAGCCCAAAATAAGGTTGTGTTTGATTCTAGCGTCTCTGAGATCACATAGATTCTTGCACGTATCTCTGCCAGACTTTGCAATGGATGTTGAGTCTCTGTCAAACTTTTGAACACAGTCAATTTGTTCAGGGTTGACTCAGCTCTACGCTGCACTTAAGAAATTTCTTTCTTTTTCTATCTATCTGCAGTTTCATTAACAGTGACTGCCGCTGTTTTCACATGCATAAATGCATGAATTTTTTTTAGAATAGCTCAGAACTAAACAGGCGACAAAAATATGCATATTGAGTTCTGCTATGGGCAATCTCTTGGGACCACACATAAATTGCACTGAGTTGGAGTATACAAAGGAAAGATTCTGTACACAGCAGACTAGAAAATAGGATGGAGGGAGGCAGTTTTTAAAGTTGGCCTCAGCTCCTCCATTACATTCTCTGCTTTCACTGAAAGCAGTCCTATTTAATATAGATTAACAACATACACGAGGTGTGACCACAGAACAGGCACTGCACTTGAAAACCACTTCCTCATTTATGGGACTATAGTCCCACATGTATACGTGACCTAACATATACCCTTTTTCTTCATTTATGTGTATAAACTCTGGGCCAGATCATGTTCCCTGTCGCCACTTTTGTTATGGGACCAATGTTTAGACATTAAAGTAGGTAAGACTGATTGTCTTACATGTGGCTATGAGAAGTTAAATGAGCTGCAAGCAGTTTGATGCCATTTAGTTCCTGAATGACAAAAAGGCAAGTAAGACTCTCAGTGGAGCTCTCCCTACCAGAGAGACAACAGAGAGGCAATGATTGACCCAACTCTGGGTCTGTCTCAAACTTCTAGAAGGAAAACACTGTCGCTCACTGCCATTACTCTAGCCACAAGTTAGAGAAATAACACACGCATATATTCCTACCTCCTTGAAAAATAACTGCAACTTCGGTATTGACTCTAGTATGACCAAGACCAATCCATTATTGCAATATTAACATTAAAGTTTCACAGGATTTTTCTGTAAGGATAAATAACATTCTTTTGAGTTGGGGGTTCTGATGAGATGCCCCTTTTGTTTTCCCTGCCCCAAGTTTTTCCACTCCTTTTTCATGAATTCTTTCCACGCCATCATGATTATTAAATACCCACATTTGGTCATGATCTATGTGTCCTTGAGCACACTACCTCAGTCCTTTTTTTGGTTAAAAATGCACATTTGTTTTAGGCCCAAATTACAGGGAGAATCCCACCATAGTGAAGAATCTTCTACATAGATGCTGATGCTTGATTACAAGGGTCTTTTAATAGGACTAAGGCTGTTTTCCAAAGATAATAGAAATTAAGATGTTTTGAAAGGTCTTTGGTCAGATGTTTAACGGTTGCACGTATGGTAGGCATAATAGATTACATTCAACGTGACTGTGAGAAGTAAATAAACTCTAAGCAATTTCACATCATTTCATTCCTGAAAGAAACTTTGACCTTGATATTCCTTGTTAAGTATATAAATAAAAATAAATGAAGATGCTTTGTGCTGAGCTGACTAGCAGGTTCTAGAATAGCAATGCATCTCTACATTGAATCAAGGTGTTCCATAAACCTTTAATTTCCTTGAAAAAACAGTAATTTATTTCATGGTAATTTCCTTTTTGCTGAACAAGTGGTTGCATTTTCTCAGTGGCAAAGTAAACCAGCTGGAGATTTAATGTAAGGAGTAACTCAGCACTGCAAAATACTGTGTATGCAAAGAGATTCACAGTTTAATTCAGAGGTCAAAGGCATGTTGCTTCTAAATGATATTGGAGAAATAGCTTGGAATGATGCCCCTTAATTCTGAGCAGTAAAGAACAGACAAATTAGAGTGTTAGTATACTGAATTGAAAACTGTTTTATGATAAGACACTTGAGCCAGCAACCAACTCTCCAGATACCACACGTGATAGTAGATTTACAGTTCTTGATGGGAAGACTAGTGCTAATTTTCAGCATTCAACATATCAGTGAGGCCATGCTGGAATTCAGTGTTCAGTTTTATAACGCACTGGTATTTAGAAACTAAAAAATCCTAAATTGGGGTAGATATGGCACCCTAATTCAGACAGCAAAAGCTATTTCTGTTGGCAAGAATTGGATTCACTTGTTACAGGCACTGATATTTGTAGTTTTACGTAGTAAAATGCTGTGAATAACTTCATATCAGCTTATACAACTGACAAAAATATTCTATTTGAGACTGAAGGAAATAGATAACTATGAATTAAAAAAGAATAGCTTTCTCCATGGCACAGATGATGATGAAGCAAATAATGGTGGTTCACTAATCCTGCTGCAAGCCTATAAATTCTGCAGATATGTATGCTGAGCAGATTCCTTTGTTTAGCTATGAGTTCAATAAGCTCTTTACTTAATGACAGTTGATTTGGAATGCAAGTATATTTGGAGTATAAAATCCAAGAGTGATGGCTCAGACAATATTTTCATTGGCTAAAAAAATTACCAGCTGATTCATAGCCTTATCTTCTACTTCTCAGGATAAACTTGTTCCCAGAAGAGTCCCTGAATATTCGGATAGTGGGATAAAAATACTGTTGTCAGATGAAATTTTGTATTGCTAAGCTTTCATAAGTGCTATATTGTACTAAACTCAAGCAGTTGAAGGTCCCACACTCTTTCACCACTACAAACACTCATCTTGAGACTAGCTTTATCAATTCAAATTGAAATAATGAAAGATAAAATTTGGTGCATTTTTTCTCTGCAAATTTGGGTGTTCCTTTAGGACTTCTTTGTCTCAGCTCTCTCAGCAGCTTACAGGCATCTAAAAGCTCTTTTAAATTTGCTTTAAAAATTTCGAGTCCTTCTGGTATCTATCTTGAACATCTATTTACTTTAAAGAGCTAAGGATTTCCTCTCACACTGCATCCACTTGGACTCATAGACTTCAGTATTAATACTCCAATACTTCTGCAAAAAATGACTCCGCTTTGAAGCCCAGCTTTTAGGAATTTCCACTTCATCACATTTCATTCAGTATATTTTAAAATATTTTCCCTAGATAACCCAGTGTTTTAAAGCAAAAAGTCTCCATTTCAGTCTCGCAGCTTGCAGTACCAGTGAGTGTACATGCAACCACATCAATACACAGAGGTAATCTGATGCATTTTTCTGTAGCTGTATTCAGAGGGCAAATATGTGGGTGGCAAGAGGAGCAGCTACACAAACAGCTACAACATAAGGTGAAAACCAGAAAGTAAGAAATGGAAAAACGTTTGATCTCTGATGTCCCAATAATAGCCTGTCAATTCTTCTTTCCTTAGGATAGTGTCAGCTTCCTAATAGATAGATTCACCGTCCTCTTAGCAAAACACTATTCATTACATCTCAGTCCCACAATTGTCTTGAATTGTTTAGGAAAAAAATGTGTCTATAAATACATGCATCATGTGCTTACACTATTTAGGATTAACTAAAATCAGGAGGAATGTCTGGCATTTATATAGAAAAATATCTTTTCTGCAACCTGGGATTCTTGTAGGAATATTCTAATCTCTGAACCTCCATGCGTCACTTCTCTTATTTTTCTTTTGTTTTTGCATATAGGATTAGACATGTTTTTCCACTGGATAGAATTTGCAAATCAGAGTTATTTATTAGTCCTAAATCTATTTAATAGAGGTGTGCTAAGTTACAAATTCAAATTTATCCTTTCCAAGGCAGAGGGATATCTGAGTCTGGAGAGCTTGGAAGAAGATCTGGCTGTTTGCTCCATTACAGGGAGATATATCAAGAATCAACCTAAAGTTATACAAATCAAGACTAGAAATAAGAGACATATTTTCACAGTAAGAATAATTAATCTCTGAAATATTTTATCTATACAGGATGTGTATCCTCAACTCCGTGGAGAATTTAAGTCAAGACAATTAGCTATTTTTCTAAACTGTAAGTGTTACCTCATCCAGATGATGTTTTTAAGATAACAAATGACTCTCTGAAATTCTGTGGTCTTTGCTAACTCAGAATGGATGTTCTTAATGACCCCCTCTACCTATAAAATCTATGGGTGACTTTGGAAAATTACATTTCTCTAGAAAATAATATTGATTTCTTCTATTTGATGTGGAACTGATCTTCATAAAAGCATGATGGTCCTCACCTGAGACTTTTAGTTCAGTATTTTTTATGTGCTTTGGAGGACCATGAACAAGATAGAAATAGCTGGAGGGCCATCTATCTTCTGTTGTGACTGTATCCTTGGAGGCTTTTTGCTCTCACACGACACCAGCTGACAGGCAGCTCCTATTCTTTCTCTCCTCCCACATGTGAATATTTCTGTTGGCAGACTAGCCAATTTGCTGGCAGAGTAAAAGAGAATAACATGCATATAAGACCAGTAAAATGAACATAAATAATTTCTGTTGATGACAATGTTTGAATTGACTCTACCACAATTTGGAATTAACAAAATTCCTCAGATACTACTCTGGAAACTGCTGGCAATTGCTGACCTTAACAGCACCTGCAATTAGGTCAGCTATTTGCAGAGTGCCCCCGGGGAACTGCGGCCAGCCAGGTGTTCCAGTGCCTATCTATCACAGCTACCCACTCAAAAAAAAAAAAAAAAGTGTATCTGTGCTATATGTTGCTGTATCATTTTTCCTCTACCTTTGTCATCTGTTCTACATTTTATCAGAGTAGTTTTCTGCCTAGCTAGATGCTAATGTAGCCTTTGGTTCAATCCCTCAGCTGATCTATATGTGTGGGAAAGGCAGAAGCAAGCATGCTGTCAAAGGCAAAAAATATCTTAACCGTGTTCATACACAGTAACCAGCAGACATGCTCCAGTGTTAGGGATGTAAATGTCATCCCAAATCTGCAGGGTACCCATTAGATTTCTTCAGTATATAGGTTAATATAAAATACATTTGTAAAATGATTGTGTTCCTGTGAGGAAATAGCCATTGGTGGTAAACAAATTACTGAAGTATATTTTCTATTAATTAATGTTCTTTTTCATTGGATGTCTGTTGTCTACTTAAATATACTTCAATGTAGTTTTTTCTTAGGGACAACGTTGGCTCAGCTTAGCAGGTGACTACCATTTTCTGACATTTAAATAAAGTGACACAGTCTTCTAGGACTCTATTTCAAATCTATGCTTAGCAAAACAGATATCGTTTTAGGACCTCCTTATTCTCCATTTTCAAAAGCATTTTTTTTGATCTTTCTCAAACTCCTAAGCTCTTATTATGAACCCATTAGATGCATGCCTTGGTTTCTAAATGTATGTAGCTAGATGATTTTCTGGTTAAAAAATATAAAACTTTTAAATGAGAAAATGAAACACTTCCCCAGTACTAATCACTTTATGCCTTACTTCATAATAATATATGATTTGTAAATTTTTTTTACTTATTTTTCCACATTTTCTCCTTTCCTTTTCTCTCTGTAATGTAAAATAGTCTGGTCTATCAGTTTGGTTTATTCATATTATTGTTTTGTATGATGAGTTATACATTTTCCAACAATGGCATGACAGAACTGAGATGAAAAGTTAGGAGTCAGAGGAAAATGCTAATTCAATTCAGCAATCTTCAGAGCTGGGTTTTTCATTCAGGGCCTCCTCTACTTTGATCAGAACATTATTTTTTTTTCTTAAAGATGGCCTTATTGGGACATTCTGAAAAGCAAGAATATTGGTTGTGCTCCCATTATCAGCGTATAGTAGATTTGACAGAAGAACATTGAAAGGAACAAATGCAAATAATCAAACAACAAATCTACAATGGTCTTTTAGGGCTTCAGAAAAATCCATTCACATTCTCTTTCATTTTCTCATGTCGTATCTTCTTTCAGGGAAAGCAGCTTGGAAAGATTCAGGTGGAAGCGTTAGCAAGCAAATGAAATTGTGGATAGGCAACTGGTTACCTCCTCCACTCATCACTTTCTAACTATAATAAGAACTGCTTTGGGCAAGAGAGGTGCACCATTAAGCAAGCTAAAAGATGTGAAAAGAAATATCTATTAAATTTCTAAGTAGATTTTCTACTGACTGGGACTGAAGGCCATTTTACTTGCTCACAGACTAACGTGCAATCAATATTAATTATCAAAGAAAGGAGTGAATAATATTCTTGTGATAAGACCAGCACAAGGTAATGAACTGAAGCAACATAAAAGCATTCTTTCAATATAGTGAACTCATACATGACATCAGAATTAAAAAAATATATATATATATTATTACCAGCAAGCTAGAAACATTTGATTAGACTTCACTTTCATCTTTTTGTCTGTCTGCAAAGTCAGGTACAGCATACTGCATAGTTATCTCAGAGGATAAGTAATAATGGGACTCTGACTGAAGTTTTTTCAATAAGACTATATTCAGATAGGAGAAGTCCAGTTCAGTTTTTAGTGCTAATTCCTTATAAAGTACCAGGAATCTCAGTGTTTTACAATGTGGCATTATCAGTTGTTTAATCAATATGCTCTGCCAGAGTATGTTGTCATAGAAGGCATTAAAATAAAATGAAATATCCTTCAGTATGCATTGTTAAGCTCTATAGTCTGATCATTTTCATCAGTTGTTATGCACTGCATAGCAATAATGATAATCCATTTTACTAGGTAACAAAATAGATTTGGTGGGAGGAGGAAAAAAGGAAATGGAAGAATTTCATCGCTTAAATTATTTTCCTTCATTTAATATTAAACAAGTGCTGATTAAACAAATGTAAGGCAACTGAAAATTTATCACTTTTGAGCTTGATCCCTCCTATTGATAGGACTCTCCTTTTTGTAGGACAGTAGACTTTGGGAGACGATGTTTCTGTCACACAGAAGTGATGAGAATGTGGTGGAGAATAGCAATGTTTATATTGCTCTGGACTATGAAGTTGTGGAATGAATTGAGTTGCCTTTGTGCATAGAATATGCCCACTCAGCACAAATATGATCTGGTTGGGTAGCGTGCAGTAGTGAGTCAAGGGATCTGGACTGTTCACACATCCTACAAACAGTACCCAATGCAGCTGCCAGAAATATCTTCCTAGACTTAGAATACTTTATCTCAGACTCTAAATTGTTCAGAGCATTCAGCCACACCACTCTAAATCAGATTTTTATATCAGTACTTTCATAGATTAATTCCATATTGCACTTCCAGCAAAACTGACACAGTGCCACAATTCTGAAACCTGTAGGTGGGACGAAACATGTGAGTTAGTGAATATGAATGCTAGTAAATGGTTCATAATCTGGCCAAACAGGAACACTCATGAAATAAGATTCTAATAAATCACAGCGTAATGGTCCAAATCCTGCTTTTACAAAAGCCACTATTTTAAAAGCCAGCACGTGCCATACAATGTTAGAGATGATATCATGGTTATCCACTGCTCCAGAAAACAACTACCTGCTCGATTTATAGAATGTCTTGAAAGCATCAGATGAATCAAAGGAAAGAATTATATTGAAGTATTTTCAAGCGATGCACCATCTCCTCACCACTAGTGATTTTTATTAATTTCCTTTTTTAAAAGTATTGTTCCAATTTCATTTTTCAGATGCTTATAGCTGGATTTTATATTTTTCTTTATTTAATGAAAATAAAAAAAAATTACTAGTATTCTTAGTAGAAAATATTCTGTATGCAATTTTTATCTCTTTTCCAGGGTAGCTCTTTTAGTCTTGAATAGCTTTTAAGGGAAGCTTCCAGTCAGACTATATTTTTAGTTCTAGTTCGTATATTTTGCACAATCTGTCTTGACTGGTAAAATTGTGGATTCTTGTACCTATCTAGTTTATCAGACTAAGGGATGTTGACCCCCCAAGCCATAAATGTAATAGTGTGGGACTGACTATTCTTCTGGATCACGGATTCATAAGACAGTATCTAGCTTGTATTCTTACTTTGACAGGGCCTCTTCTCTCATTTCTGTCAGTCTCCAGAGACTTATTCAGCACTGGAATTTTATTCTGTAGATACTATAGAGAGATATACAGTTCCTTTAGGATCAAACCCTGTAAGATATTTCACTCGCATTGAAATCTTTGGAGACTAATGCTGCTTACTATGTGGAAAGACCAGACCCTTCAGCTCCCCAAGCAAGTATTTATAATAGAGTTGGTCAGAAATTGGAATACTTCCATGGAAACATCCTGGTCTTGGCAAAACTACAACTTTTGACAGCAAACTGGTCAATATTTTTCTCTAGTTCCAATGTGTAGCTTCCATCAAAAAACAGTATCATTATTCTTTTCAGGAAGAATGCACATTTAACAGGGACTTCAGTTAAGGGTTTACTATTCCTTTTTTCCAAAAAAATGTTCTCATTGTTACACTTGCAATTACTCTTACCTATTTATTGTTGTGATGTTGATAATATTGATTAAAAGAATGTTCTCAGACTCTCTTTCTCCACAAATTTTGCCTCATGACAGGGTGTTGTCAGTAGAGGGGGAAAAAAAGGTCTATTTTCTGTTTTAGATGTTCTTTTAATATCCTGTTTCAAGAGAAATATATCCTACCAGGACATTTCTCACTATTGTGAACCTGTTGTTCAAATAGACACTGGAAAACAAAGACCATTAATACAGTCTGGGTATTCTGAGGTGTGGTGCCTCCTGCAGTTCTTCATTGAACCAGCTGGAAATTATGCCACTTCAGATTTTATCTTAGTCTAATAAAAATAAAGATTAGTCTGCAACTTAATATTGGCTTCAAATGGGAAAATTTTGAGAAATTAAAGGAAATAGGAATTCCTAGGAATCAAGGCTGAAGAGCTTAGAGACCTCAGCATGAAAGCTTTAAAGGCACAGAGATTTTCTAGAAACTATGTTTCAAATAAACATAGGGGTTTTTTTAACAAAAAAACTTGTTAAAAAAAACCTCCAGACCTAATTTGTTGAAAAGTGCATTAGGAATAGCAGCAATGATACAAAATAAAAAAAGGTGGATTGTCAAAGAAAGGAAATGCAGAGCTTAAGAAGAAACTCCAAAAAACAATTTGATCTTGAAAATAATAAATACAACAATAATAAAAATGCAACTGTTTAAACAAAAAGAGAATAAGAAAAGAAGAGATGTGTTCACTGTGAACGTAGGAAGGTTAAATTTTAAAGGCAAACTAAGTTTTGCTGAAAAGCTAAATAAATATTTTATCTCAGCTTTTGACAAGGAATACGCTCTTAGGAAGGACAGAGAAACCCTGATGGCTAAAGTAGCTGAATTGTTTACAGTCAGGTGTTTTCTGAAGGAAACCTCAGAATTTAGTGCATTCAATGCTGAGTGTGAGAGGGAAAAAAAAATGTCCGTCTTCAAATTCTGACAGAACCGATGAACATTGTCATAATTTAAAGGTATATAAGCTAATGGAAAAAGTAATAAAATGCAACATGTGTTTACCAACAGTGAATAACGATGGACAAGTGCACTGTCTTTTTGAAGAAATAACTGATTGCGTATTTAATCTATGTGAAGAAGTCATATACTGTGAAGAAGTCATGCATGGGAAATTACTGGCTAACTTCAGAAGGACAGAACTGTAAACTCGAACTGTGGACAGGATACGGAAGGAGAACTTTAGACATGAATATGGGATGTATGAAAAGGGGAAATATCAGGCTACGGGGAAGTGTTTTGTGGAGTTATACAAGGATTGGTTCTGGGACAGATCTTACTTAACAGTTGTTTTGGCATCGAAGAACTGTAGTTATGAAATTTGCTGATAACTAAGTTGGCAGACATCATCAATACACTGGAGAATTGGAGTATTCTATATCAAAAATTAGACCTTAGCAGTAGAAATAGGGTGGCATTTATTATTACGAAGTCAAAGTTATTGCAACATAGCAGATGATAGTTTTGTTATTGGCCCCTACCGGTGAGTGCCCATCATCTGGAAACAATATGGCAGGAGAAAAAAACCATTGTCCTGCCAGTGTGAAATCAGTTTAAAGATCTTCCAAGTTTTACAGGTCTTGTTTATGGGATGACTAATATGCATCAAAGTAAAGAAGAAGGTGTCGAGACGATAAACAGTAAGATAATGCTATTAGATATTACAAAATATTACTGTTATTGTACAAGGACCTGCTGAAGCTCCATCTGGAATACCATATATAAATCTGGTCACTTATATTCAGGAAAGATGAATTTGTACCAGAACAGCTGCTGAGAAGGACTATTGAAATGCCAAAGGGAGACCTAAGCTTGTTTAGCCTAGCAAAAAATAGAGGTTGTAAGGGCATTGCATTGTTCTCAGTAAATACATAGGAAACATAAATGCTGGGAAGGAAGAGTCATATAAAAATCATAAAACGTTTTTTGAAAGAACAAATATATTTTAACAAGAGAAAAGTAACTTTGAAAAAGACTTCTAACCATGAGACTGACAAAATCCCCGAAGCAGCTACACAGAAGGCCACTTCCTATTCATCAACAAATTCAGAACCATAGTAGCTGCCATTCAGGCATACTATCCTGACTATTGCACAGCAGCAAGTGAAAGCACCATGACAGAGTCTCTGACAGCTGCATTCATTGGCTGTGCCCAGTATATTCTGCTGAGGAGAAATAAGTATTGTGCCCTTACTTACTGAAGTCAATATATTTGACTAAGCGCTGAGCCAAAACTGAGACATATTTCAGTAGTTCAGTCTTTCCTAAAGTAGCAAAGCTGTAATAATTATGAATATCATTGATGGAAAATTTTATTCACTCACCCTTAAGCTGTACAGTTCATACAGTGTTCATTCCAATAATCTTGTAATTCTGCCCTTATAACCGGTATTCATTATACCTCCCTTATCAAAAGCTGAGATAAAATATTTATTTAGCTTTTCAGCAAAACTTAGTTTGCCTTTAAAATTTAACCTTCCTACGTTCACAGTGAACACATCTTTTCTTATTCTCTTTTTGTTTAAACAGTTGCATTTTTATTATTGTTGTATTTATTATTTTCAAGATCAAATTGTTTTTTGGAGTTTCTTCTTAAGCTCTGCATTTCCTTTCTTTGACAATCCACCTTTTTTTATTTTGTATCATTGCTGCTATTCCTAATGCACTTTTCAACAAATTAGGTCTGGAGGTTTTTTTTAACAAGTTTTTTTGTTAAAAAAAACCCCAATGTTTATTTGAAACATAGTTTCCAGAAAATCTCTGTGCCTTTAATGTTTCATACAAGGTTTCACACAAGGAGTGCCTGAAAAACAGATGAGCAATACAATTTAATTACAGAGACATAAAAGATGTTAAGGGTGATAAATGTATTTTATGAATTTTAAAATTAAGCCAGACAGCATTCATATCATTTCTGGTTTTGCAAGCCTTGGTAAATGTCTTAAGTTTCAGAAAAAAAACCTGTTTTGACAGAAACTGATTCTTATTCCACATTCATAGGGGATTGCATTGCTGGTGCTGTGAATGATATATCAGTTTTACTGTCACCACACAAGGTCCTCAGATAAACTTTCTCCAGGTCCTGTCTTACAAAACTGTATTAGAATAGACAGAAATTACTTATTTAATGACAGACTAAAATTCAGTAGCATAACTCCAGAATGTATTGTAAGTACTAGGGGTGTTTGAAACCAAAATAAATTTAAAATATAAAATGCTAGCTGCAGGTGATACTACTACTAACTATACACAATATTGTATATAGCGATATTGCACTGGACACATTCTTTCTTACATACAGTTATTTACAATTTCACCATCAATAGAAATCATTACAAAAATAATCTCTGCCAAACATTAGAATTCCAAAGATCATCAGGCTGCCTGACTGGAACCGTAAAATAAAGGTCATATTGATGTTTCCTTATGTTCCAGGAGATTATATATTTATTTTACTTCTTTTTTTTTTCCCTTCCAGAATACACTGCATTCATTTATCAACAGAAATTGAAACCCCAGTAGAGAGGCCCAAATAGTGTGTGGATTTACATTGTTCGAAAATAAATCTTGGACTGGCTTTATTGTAACTGGCTTAGAGTTACTCTGGATTTGTATCACAAAACCCAATTTATTTGGTGCAGAAATCTTTCCATTTTTAGACGGTAGTGCTAATGTTAGTATACCAATGATTAAGTAATGTACAAACATTATTTCTCATATATTTTTAACTGTTTACTCCTTTTATTTTACTAGTGTTTTTTCCATTTCAGAGATATCAGTGGCCAGAGTTTTCAAATACATTTCACACTTAAAAATTATTTTATTTTCCACAGTGAAACTACTTTTTTTAATTGATCTGATTGCTTTTGTCCAGATATATGTCACATCATATGCAAGGATAAGTAAAAATCCCTCATGATAGTCTGCAAGCTTAATTTAGCACTTGAAAATTTGTGATTTTCCTATCTGCTGAGATTTAGGAAATATATCTTTGTAATGGCATCTTTCTGCAGACGTTAAAATTGTAACTATGTGATAATTTTTAGCTGTGAATGTCAGACTAGAAATAGCAGGTATGTTCCACAAGTAACAAACAATACCAATTTGTCTTTTTTTTTTTTTTTTTTCAATTCCTTTTCCAGGCCCAAGGCAAAGGAGTTGGTCCAGTACTGAAAGGAGATTAACTACTGCTAGAACTATTGCTTAGCTGTTATTGCCTACTTGGATGACAAAGACCAGAAGAGAAAGCTCATGGTGAGGATTCCTAGTGTGGCCAGGGATTATAGAACCTATAATTAATTTCCTTTTCCTTTCTTTGCTGGAAGCCTTATCGAGGCCATCAACCATCAAATGAATGTAACGATTTATACTGCTTAGAAGATGAAATATCTGAATGTCTTACATAACACACTGAATAACTGCTGGCATCCCACTTTATTTTGACCACTGCACATATGGAATTTTGGTTGTCGTGGGAGTTATTTCATTTGCTAAATAAAAGTTGCTCTTCTCTTTTGCATATATTATGCCTAAGTCATCCAGATTTTCTTTGGCTTTGCTGTGCAAGTCTGTATTTACATCCTTCTTTCTGCATACAGAAAACCATGTGTTGATCACTTACTTTTATTATCTCATTTTTGTTATGGCATAAATGTATTGCCTTTTCTCCCTGTGGACAAGCACTTCACTCATGAGCTTTCTGAAGCTGTGCTGCAACAGCTTAATTCTGCTTATAACCTACTTCCAGGCTTTAAAATCTACTTGTAAATTGATTTTCACTCTGTCACCTGAAGATCTTTCCTTGATACCTTCTTCTTCTAAGTCATGGCAAGCATACTTTTGTCTCATGCTAGCCACCGTTCTTGACAAAACTTACCATCCCTATAGGAAGTAAAATTTCACTTACCTTATCCTTGCGATCTGGATATATGTCAGTCATACTTAGGTTTTAATTAGAAAGAGCAAGACGTTTTACCATCTCTGCAAAATGAAGAGATATTCAGCTTGAATAAATATCAGAATATCCTAAGGTCTGGAATATCACTTCACACGAATAAATATTTGAATGTTTGATTACATGCTAAATATAGTAATCACTGAGGACTGTGTGAAAAATACCATTTTTACTCTATAATCAATCCTGTGTAAACATACACTCTAATGGAACTAATTACCAATGGAAAAATTTTTCTTATTTCTGAGAGAGTTACAGAGAAGGGTATGTTTTGTCTATATACAATCTAACTTTATAATACCTAACATATGCTGTAACTACCCAAACACTATACATGTAGTATTAGAGAAAGGGGATTTCTACATTAACTCTGTCTAAGTAAGCTTTGATTTATTCAGATCCACTGAGGCTTATTCGCCCTTCCAAGCAAGATTAAAGTTTCCTCTCCAGTGCCAGGACTAGGCAGTTGGGTATCTCTTCCTCACCTCCCTCCTGGAGCTTGGTTCTCTTTCCTTTTGCTGTATACCAAGTTGAAATGATAAACAATTTCACCTATGGGAAAAGCATTCTTTAGCATCTGCATCTTCCTTTCTCACTACACAACTTTCTTCCCTGATGGCTGTGAAAATTATTTGCCTGTCAAAGAGTGAAAGGGACACTTTTATCAGCTATTAGCGCTGTACTATGACTTCAGCTGTGAATGTGTCTGCACTCAATAGGTAGAAAGACTTGGTCAAACACTGCTCTTGCTCACATTGCAAATACTCTGGAATCACAGCAGTGAAAAAAAGTCTAATTATGTTGATCTGTCCTTTTCTACTGTGTTCAGGGTGATGATGAAGTTAGTCCTCTTCCTAGATTCTCTCCAAACTCTTGAAAGCCTATTCATGCTCAGCTTGAACAAATATTTCCTGGAGCTTGATAAACAGGGTTAATAATTTTTGGAAGAAATATGACCAAAACCCAAGTATCTATCTGAGGGTAAGGAATAGGAAGAAGAGGAATACCACTCTGGGTCAAAGCTAAAAAGCTTGAGGGAAATCTCTATAACCAAAATTTTAAAAAACTTCCTTTTGATCCCAAATGGGGCAGAATAGTGAAGAAAGTCACAAGGAAATGGCAAGAAATAAATTCATGCAGAACAGCAGCAGCTCAAAAAGGAAGTTAACGAGTTAATAAACTATCTTTCCAACTCACAGGATATTAAAACTGAAATAAAGACAAGACATGACCACAATAGATTTGGACACCTATTTAGATGTGTAGTAGTACTAGTCTCCCCAGTTTCCTTATTTTGAAGATGTCAGGGCAGCTTCCCCTCAAGGTGAGTTGGAATACTGTGAATTATCAGCTGTTCATTGTCTTTTTTTTTTCCCCTGGCATTAGCTGTCCTTGAGTTTCATGCATATCTTTGCTGTTGGTACATTATTTTCTTCTCATCTTCTCCACAACATTTTGCTGTTGATGACAGGAAAATGTACATGCTTTGAATATATGTGAATGCATGGTACCTAGCACAATGGCCATCTAACTGGGACACTTGGGTACTAGTAGTATAAAAATAGGTGAGGAAATAGAATTATCCACAAATGAAGTAATCCCTGAAGTGTAGATCCATCAAACTGCGAAATTCAAACTGCAAGGCCTCTCTTATCTGTAAGTGAAATGTTAGCTTTCAAAATGGAGAAGTCATTTATAGGCAGGATTTTTACTTTTATGAACTTTTTAAATTATGGAACTAAACACAGAGCTCAAGTTCAGATCAGAATTTTTCCTTGGGTATAGTAGCTATATGCAGATAGGCACATAGCATAAAATTCTGGGTTTAGTCTGGATTTACTTATTGCAGTTATTCCAAAGCATATAACAAGCCCTACTCTTATTTTTAATAACTAGTTTCAGTCAGTCCCTAATGTCGTTAGTACAGCTCATTAATATCATCTCTCTCCTGCACCCTCTTCCACTTTCAAAATTAATTAAGCTAGTGGCACATTAACTGGAAGGAAGAGGCCATAGTTTTATTTATGCAGAAAACAATAAAAGCATAAATCAAGAAGAGTAATCCTAATGTTTTAGGATTGACCTAATGAAGGGGTACTTTGCCAAATGACAACAGCATCTGTTCAAATGGAAAAAAAACATAACAAGTGAAAGGAACACATCCACTCCTCTCTCAAATATTGTGGAAATGTTGCTCATTTCTTACTGCCCCCTGCCCCCATCAAGAATCCTCTTCGGTACCCATCATCCAGTCCATTGTACCATTAGCAGTCAGATTTTCCTTTTACTGTGTATTTTTTCATCCACCAAAAATCTTAGAATCTTTATTTGAATATAAAGATATGTAATATAATTGTAATAACTGATGTGGTACTTCCCTTCCGTGTCTGATAATATTTTAATAGGAAAGTTAGCGTTCTGAATTATACAGTCTTATATAAATATATATATATTTATACATGAACACTACCACAGAATTGGCCTAAAACAGCTACAGAAGGTGGATACACTAGATATTTGCAGATAGACATGGAAAAGGACTGTTGTTTTCTGCAACTGTTAAAACAGGTGGCAGCATGTATCAGGGAGAAATGTTTGCGAGGACTGACATTTTATTGGATTTTAATTCGAATAGCGGTGATTAAAAGGTGATACACCTTCCCCTGCGGGCCAGCCACTACCACATCCACAGCTGCAGGAAGCATTTTGGCGCTGCAGGCTGGGGGCAGGAAACCCCAGTGTGATGCCTAGATGCTACCCTGAGGATGCTCCTTTGGCACACGACTGGAGAAGGCTTTCCATTGCATGCCGTATGGTGCTGCATGGCTCTGGCTCCTTGCTCATCCTGCGCAGCTACAGGGTTATGAGCCTCCACCCTGCTGAGGCAGCATCTCCTGGGAGGGAAGGAGGGGGAGTGTCAGAGGATCCCTGCTGTCTAAGCACAACCTGAAGGGTGTTGGGAGGCCCCTGAGCTTTCACCAGCCTTTCCTCCTGAGACCAAGGACCAGGATGAAATTACCCATCTCCTAGGGTCACTGTTGACTTTTCAGACTTATTTCCACGTGCAACCTGCATCTATTCTCCCCCATTATCCCTCAGGAGGAGCAAGCTTTCTGTTTTGTACTTAAAACACTTTGAATGCTGTGTTAGACAGACACTAACCAACCCTTGGGGACTGACTTTGCTCACAGGTTCTGAATACACTGCTGATTGCTATTTAAAGTAATAATTTAAGAGACCCTTCTTCCCACAAGCTTACGTGTCTTTGTAGGTCCGTGAGATCTGATTATGTTCAGCCTGGCTGCTTGTGATCTGCCTTCTGTGATTTTGTTTAGGTGAGAAGTTAGACTACCCCTCCCCTCTTTCCTACTACACAGCCCTCTCTTTCTCTCTCCCTTTGGCCCCATGTCACCTGCCCTGTGTACAAGCACGTGGATTTCTGATCAGGACCAGGCTCCTTCTCAGTTTCTCCATTTCTGAAAATACTGGTGATATCCACAAAATACACTGGAAAAAAATACCAAGCAGATGTGACATTTTGGACTCTTCATTAGCAGAAAGTATTTGGGAAATCTATTGTCATGGTTACCAAGCTAAGAGACACCTTTCAGGACCCCTTCTTTGCAGGGTCTCACTGAGTGCACTCACTCAGGTGTGTGACCTTCAGCGGAGTACGCTACAGTAATATCGCTCAGACCAAGGCCTGAGTTACCTTTGGGTACCAATTTGAATTAATATAGGAGGTTTAAGGTTTCCCTTCAAGAGCTTCCTTCTGGGAGCCTGGGGCAAGAGTTGACTGAAGCAACTAATAGAGCTTTTTCCAAATACAGCACGTTCTGTTCATTCCTCAAAGGTACAAAACATTTAGAATAAAGAGCGCTGATTGCTGATGCACCTGTATTATTTAGACCTTTTCATGCTGCTATCAGCCTAGCCAGCTCCCACTCTGACAGACCCATACCAAAGTGCTTATAAACGTCACTCTTCTTGGGGCCTTTCAGCCCACCATCTTATAGAATCATAGAATAATGGGCACCCTCTGCCAGTGCTTCACCACCCTCAGTGTAAAAAATTTCTTCCTTCTATCTAGTCTAAATCTACCCTCCTTTAGTTTAAAGCCATTCCCCCTTGTCCTGTCACAACAGGCCCTGCTCAGAAGTTTGCCACCGTCTTTTTTATATGCCCCCTTTAAGTATTGAAAGCCTACAATAAGGTGTCCCCGAAGCCTTCTCTTCTCCAGGCTGAACAACCCCAACTCTCTCAGCCTTTCTTCATAGGAGAGGTGTTCCATCCCCCTGATAATTTTCATGGCCCTTTTCTGGGCCCGCTCCAACAGGTCCATGTCTTTCCTGTGCTGAGGGCTCCAGAGCTGGACTCAGG
>NW_008824243.1:2254636-2254947 GCF_000699105.1 Pygoscelis adeliae
CATTTTCGTGGCCCTCTTCTGGACCCGCTCCAAGAGGTCCGTGTCTTTCTTACGCTGAGGGCTCCAGAGTTGGACGCAGTACTCCAGGGGGGGTCTCGCCAGAGCAGAGTAGAGGGGCAGAATCCCCTCCCTCGATCTGCTGGCCACACTTCTTTTGATGCAGCCCAGGAGAAGATTGGCCTTCTGGGCTGCGAGTGCACATTGCTGGCTCATGTCCAGCTTCTCATCCACCAGTACCCCCAAGTCCTTCTCGGCAGGGCTGCTCTCAATCCCTTCATCCCCCAGCCTGTATTGATACCAGGGGTTGCCCC
>NW_008824243.1:2257019-2287913 GCF_000699105.1 Pygoscelis adeliae
TCTGTAGGCTTCCTTTTTGTGTTGGAGTTTGTCCACGCAGTCCTGCTGGCATTTTTGCTTGATTTCCTCTTTGTTGGGACGCATCGCTCCTGAGCTTGAGGGAGGTGATCCTTGAATAGTACCCAGCTTTCTTGGGCCCCTCTTCCCTCCAGGGCTTTGTCCCATGGCACTCTACCAAGCAGATCCCTGAAGAGGCCAAAGTCTGCTCTCCTGAAGTCCAGGGGAGTGAGCTTGCTGTGCACCCTCCTCGGTGCCCTAAGTATCTTGAACTCCACCATTTTGTGGTCACTGCAGCCCAGGCTGCCCTTGAGCTTCACATTCCCCACCAGCCCCTCCTTGTTGGTGAGAACAAGGTCCAGCATAGCACCTCTCCTCGTTGGCTACTCTACCACTTGGTAGAGAAGCCAACTTCTTCCTCTTTAGAAAAAGTAAAGGGGTTTGGATTGTGCCTGGTTCCTTGTGTGTCCTTTAATATAGCCCTGAGACTAACAAAATTGGGTTGCAGCAGATAAGTACTTTCTTGTCTTGCCCTTATGATGACACATGAACTTGCAGAGAAGCCAACTTCTTCCTCTTTAGAAAAAGTAAAGGGGTTTGGATTGTGCCTGGTTCCTTGTGTGTCCTTTAATATAGCCCTGAGACTAACAAAATTGGGTTGCAGCAGATAAGTACTTTCTTGTCTTGCCCTTATGATGACACATGAACTTGCCACTGCTTTCACTGGATCTACTCAGGCAGCCTGCCACCTCCAAAAAGCTGCCAGGATTTTTAAGCTCAGAATCCTGGTTTTACTTGAGCAAAAACTGAAACAGTGTTAAAAACATCTTTTGAAACATAAAAACTTGTGAGCGGTTAAGTGAGACAGAATGAATGGCATCACAAGCACAGGTGGAGCAGCCCCTTTCTTCCAGGCTTTCTCTCAGCCTGGCAGCCCTTCAGGGACTTCCTATGCTGTGGCCACACAATCCACACGTGGCTCCATACCATATTGTCTGCTTCCTGGAACATCACTTTTTTCCCCCATCGTGTCCTGGAGTTGCCTTTTTGTCACCCTTTACACCTCTCATGGCTTTCCCAGTTTTTGCAATGCCCAGTCTCCCCTGTGAGAGCCATCCTGGCCCAGGGAAGCTTCCCTTCCCAGCACACTCAGCTAGCATCTGTTGCGTGCCAGGGCAGGGAACGGGACAAGCGAATAACAACATGCAAAATCCCTTTCACTTCAGAGACTTACACCTAATCCAAGCATTCCTTCCTTAAAAGGAAGCTGGCACAGCAAAACAGAGCAAACAGGGAAAACAAATGCCATCTATCATGGTCCTAAAAAAGAGAAGAAATTGCTTTGAGCTTATACATATAGATGTTTATGTACATATATATGCATATATACATATATCACACACACACACAAAACTAGATATATTTATATAAATACAAACTCAGAAATGAGAAGAAAAAGATAATAACTGTAGATGGGATGAAATATTTTTGTGATATGAAACACAATAATTTTATTTCTATTTTGAAAATATTTACTGAAAAAAAAATTAAAAAAAGAGCCTGATTAAATACCATTCACAGAACTGAAGGATATATATGGTCATGCTGATGACAACCCTTCTCTCGCATACTCCAGACCCTGTGATTTGTATATCCTCCCCATACCTACCCCCCATGGTGCCTGACCCAAATTCAGAGTTGTCTTCTGACTCGTCAGATTTCATCTACCTCCAGAGTGTGCTAAGTACCATATAATAAAATACTCTGGGATAAGCTAGTGTCAGTTTCACCGTGTGATGCTTTTCTACTTAAATATTCAATAGTTGAGAAAGATAGCAGCACAATATCTTAATTGGGGGGCATATTTAATTGAAATTCTTGTTCTGAATAAGATTTTCATGTCTCAGATCAAATCACCAGGCTGGAAGATATTCAAAAGGCAGCATTTGCTCAGTATCTGTGGTTAATGCTGGCCACTAGGCTCAGAAGACAAAGTCTGTCAAACCTGGGGGAATGACAGAAACACCCTTAAAGCCATCAGCTTCTAGAGCCAGTCTTCTTGATACATATCCAATACTTACAGGGTCACAGTCAAGGGGAGATACTGAGTGTAACCCACCTCAAAATACATCATAGTATTGTGGGAAGGAGTCCTTGTTACAATATGGGATTAATCCCTTTCAAGCAGGGGAGAAAATTGATTTTGTGCCTCCATCAAGCGAGATGAATGCCCTAACCACTAGGTGGGAAGAGAAAGAAAGAGAATCTGTATCACTTTCTTCCAAGTTTTATTATTCTACTTTTTCCTACTTTTTTTGCAGAAGAAACTATTGAGTAATTTTAGGTCAACTGGACTATTTTTAAGGAATTATTTTATCAAGAAGGAAAACATTTCCTATATTACACCAAGGCTCCTACACTGAATATAGGCAGTTAACCAACTTCTCCCCGAAAAGTTGTTCCATCCATTCTTAAATTGTATGAAATAGGGCACTTAAGGCTGACTTGTGTCAGCTGCTTACCCTGTCTTTCAGTTTTCTTAACACAATATTCATAAACTCCTTTTAACTATTCAGGCAGCCTACAGCAATATACATCTGGAACACAGTAAACCATATAAGATTCACAAAGTTAACACAGACAGTCTCCCAGATAATCTCAGCCGTAACAAATAATGCTACTTCATTAAGAAGTAATCCATAAACCTAAAGGTTATGTATTAATGCACTAAATGGTTTTGTATAGAATTTATATTACAATGAAACCTTTGAATTTCTTGCTGTCTAATGTTAAGTAATAATGAAATGAGAACAAAACACCATTTTAAAAATTCTAATTTCAAGTTATGCTTTAACTGTAATTAGACTTTTAGCAATCTTCTCAGAAGTTTAATATTCTCTATGACTTACATTTCCAACTAACTTCTAGCACTTACAATCACACATACACACTGACTCCCATTCACCACTTAAGATCAGCCCATTATGAATGATAATTCCTCATTGAGACGTACCAGGTACGAGACAGACATTTGAGGACTACCATTTATGAACAGGCAAAGCTTCATTTAAATGAATGAAATTACAATATGTATAGCAGCTAAACATCTGCCCTTCATATTTCAACTTCTTCAAGTTATTTGTGTTGTAAGAAAAATGAGCTTTTTAAAATACATCCTGTTTTTTAAATAGATGCTGTTTTGTCTGTATACAGATTCTTGTTGTAAAACATTTTTTGCCAACTAAAAAAAAAGCTGAACCAAATTCAGTCAACCAGTCAACCAAAATTTTTCAGCTTAACCTAAACATAAGATGTTTGAGCCCAAATGGAGAAGTTTGGAACTTTGTAATAGTGGACAGGGAGCTGTAAGGCTGCAATTCAGTTGTCACTAACAATAGCTTTTACTGTGGAGAAAACAGCAATAATAGTAAATTCCATTTATAAAGTGCCGTTCTCAGAGTCCCAAGGAGTTTTGCATGCCAAGTAAGTAAAAGCAACACAGAAAATAGATCTTTCAAATTCTGTTTTAAAAAGCCAAATCCACAACCAGCTTTCCAAATATAAATAGGTGTCCTGGTTTTGGCAGGGATGGAGTTAATTTCCTTCCTAGTAGCTGGTACAGTGCTGTGTTTTGGATTTAGGGTGAGAACAATGTTGGTAACACACTGATGTTTTAGTTGTTGCTAGGTAGTGTTTATACTAGTCAAGGACTTTCCAACTTCCCATGCTCTACCAACTGAGAAGGCTGGAGGTGCACAAGAAGCTGGGGGGGGGCACAGCCAGGACAGCGGACCCAAACTGGCCAATGGGATATTCCATACCATGTGACGTCATGCTCAGTATATAAAGCTGGGGGAAGAAGAAGGAAGGGGGGGACGTTTGGAGTGGTGGCATTTGTCTTCCCAAGTAACCGTTACACGTGAGGGAGTCCTGCTTTCCTGGAGATGGCTGAACACCTGCCTGCCCATGGGAAGTAGTGAATTAATTCCTTTGTTTTGCTTTGCTTGCGTGCATGACTTTTGCTCTACCTATTAAACTGTTTTTATCTCAACCCACGAGTTTTCTCACTTTTACCCTTCCGATTCTCTCCCCCATCCCACTGGGGGGGAGTGAGCAAGCGGCTGCGTGGTGCTCAGTTGCCAACTGGGGTTAAACCACAACAATAGGAATTTCATTTCATTGTGAAAACACACACTAAAATCTCAGACACCCACAGTTTTTAAATTATGTTTAGGACAAAATCATGAATCAGGATATTCTGACCTAAAATTATACCACTAGAAAAAGGAAGAAAAGAAAGATTTAAGAACTAGGGCCCAATATTGCCAAAGGTCTTATAAATAAGGAAAAATACTTTAAAATCATTATCATATTCAAAAGAACAAGGAAACCACTAATGTATTTTTATATTTTCACACATTTTTATTATATCTATAATTCTGAAGAAAAATCTTTAACTCAGCAAAACAGTATACCAGACTATATCTATATATATATTTAGCATTGTGATAGCTAATATCCCACAGGACAATGAAACAGAAAAAAAAATGACTTGTGAACCCAAGATATGATGCTCTGGTCCTTGAGGGCAACCATATTAAAAAAAAAGTGTATTCTTTTCTATAATGGGAACAGAACATGGACTTCTTGTGCTGCACCTGTATTCAGATTTCTGCGCTGAAAGGATTAAATTTGTTCCTTGCTATGGGGAAGAGACAAGATCTATGCTGTACAGAAGGACAGATTAGCTCTGACTCTAGAGAATGCTACTCTGGCACTCCACAGAAAAGCCCTCACCAAAATACTAAAATCCTCTTCAGGGCTCTCGAAAGGGAAAGGAGGAAAGCAGGTGGGTTATGGAATGGCTCTCTGCTGGCAGTCAACCCGTTTCCATGTGCTTTTCCCCAATGGCAAGGACAAGGTTCTGGCTGGGAATGGCTCTCCCATGTCCTTCCTTATGTACTACGTTATGTCAGCAGCATAAAGTGTAGCTATGGATGAGACGTGGCATCTCAAGCAGGACACAAAAAGTTGTGCTATGGCCAAATCCTAATCATTAACCTGGTTGTATGCCATAATCTGGGATTTTTTAGTGGTATCTGTAGTAAGCAGCTATAATCACAAGTATTTTACACCGTGTCATCACTTTGTCTGAGTCATGTTATCTGGACAAATCCGTATTTGGTTCCTAAGTGAAAAGTTCTATCACAAAATTACTAATTATTCATCATTGACAAAAAATTTATTAACACTGATACGCTGTACATAAAGAGCTCCAATACTCTGTTTATTTGGTCTGTATGAAAGCTAAGGAATAAACAAACATCTTTTCAAGCACGTAACTGAGTATTGAAAATCATGGGACATACTTCATTTTCAAGCCAAAAATTATTTTGGCTGGAAGATGACACTTTCAACCATGCTCTGTTATTGTTTGGATGCCTGGACAAAGAATCTTTCCAAATCCAGATTGGCCCAACGTGATATATGTGTCACTACAATTTTTGAATGGGACACATTTGTCTTTGGATGCATGAGAAAGAATAGACAAAGGTCCTTTCCCAAAAGTAAGTATTGAAATTAGCTAACAGTGTTTACTGTTATGTATTTTTATTCTTTTTCTTTAAGAGAATCTATATTACATGGGTAAACAAGGCAGGAGAGAATATATCATGCCATGAAATAGAAGACACACCAGTGGAAGAGGGTATTACTTACTATGACACTTTAGATTAATTACATCTGCTCATAAAGATAAATCATTATACTAGAAGGATCTTAAGATTGAATTGGAAATTGACATTTCCAAATGTGACAGTGAAGTGATTGTCTGTTATGTTAATGCAGCACATATATATGTGTTATAATTACATGAATCAAATAGGCAAAAAATAAAGCCTCCAGCTCCACTCAGTGCCCAAAAAAATCAAAAAAAAGTATTCTTCTGGGTGTGCAATCAATTACCAATGATAATTACAACGGGAGAGAAGCTTCATCAATAATGAAACAAGGGAACGAAATAGAATGCTAAAGCCAAATGCCAAGGTTAAGGTCAACATCAATTCACAGAAGTGCATTGTACATTAAACTATGTCATGTCTATACTGCTTTAGAGCAGGCTACAACAGTTTGTCTGTAATAAACAAGGCAAAGTTTCAGCCACGTTTTAGTCCAGGCTCCCAAACCTTCAGTGTAATGCCAACATTCAGTTACCAGTTTATCCTGCCACTATCATTTCTTTACCTCTCCCCATTTCTTTATCTTCAGAAATATATCCAGTGCTCAACTGCCATTGCTTGAAAAACTATATATACAACTTTCCTTTTGCTTCATTTAAAGCTTCTGTAGACAGTCCCAGCATTTTTTGTCAATGTGCTAACTGAAATCACGTTTTTCTACAGTCGTCCTCTACTTCTAGATGAGAAATAATTCTACTTGCTCAGTGCTGAAAGCCATTGTTCATGACATTTGAAACACAAGGTTTGCAGTGCTCTTACAGCTGAGCTCAGGCAGAAAAGTCCTTAGAGTGTGGGTGGTTAACAGAAAAGCTGCAGAGTGAATATAAAAGTACCTGTTGCCCTTTGAGTCTGCACTTCAGTAAGGCACAGTGAGAAAGGTCTATCAATTTTCTTTGACTAAGATCCTGCCTGACAAATAGAAAGCCACATGCTCTAAGGAGTTGAGCCTCGCCAGGTGTTGCCACCTAGCCACCATGATGAAGCACAAGAGATTTGTCCTGATGTTACAGCCCCTCATTTGGGACTCTCTGTCCAGGCATCTTTAGCCAGATGCAAAGAGGCTCTGCAAGTGGGGTATACACAACTTCAAAGTATAAAGGAGTTTTAGGGAGCTGTTTGGCCAAGCACTGTCATGCTCACCTCCCCTGATACAGCACACCAAGACCATACAGCACAGCACACAGGTGCTAGAAAGGTGGCCTCCAGGGGAGAAGGGTTAGCCTCTGTAGCTACGTGGGACAGGTCCTGGATGTTGCTGAGCTGCTGTTTCCTATCAACTGATGATACTGACAACTTGACGCAACAACCCCCAGCAAAACTAACTAGCTTCCCTGTTTTTCTTTTGGGCTTTATACCATTCCTTGCTGTTGTTTTTCCTCTTGATTTATTAATGATCCTGTCTCAGCAATCCTACTTCTGTAACTTTTACTTTTTTCTTTCTCTACAGACTGTCTCATGGCTCTTTCTCTGCAGTCTGAGTCAAGGTAACACAGCTAAGCCATGTCAAGGCTGGACCCTGGGTCCTTCGTACCCACACAACTAAACCCCTGGGAGTGGGGGAGCTCATGGCAGGGATTTCAGGGAAACAGTTTCATTGGAGATCCTTGAGAAGATCTGCAGGCACAGAGATGGCATGAAAGCTGCAGGTTTTGTAAACCTCAGCAACAATGACCTATATTCTTCACTGCTATATACTTGTACTTTGATCTAGTACCTACTTGTTTATGTATATGCGGGCAATTTTTTAATTAACGAGCCCCATAATAACTCTGTTTCTCACACACGTATAGAAAAGGACCAGTTGCAGCAACTGAGATCATGAATGCAGCTAGAACAGATTGCACATCATCTGCACTCTTTACTCTTAAGGTTATTTCTTGTTGTTAAATAATTGTTATCCTAAAATCTGCCACAGTCTTCTATGAAATACTACAAAACTGTGTACCTTCATGACTCAAAAACATTTTTCTTAGTGTTCCAGGAGCACAGTGTAAGGTTAAAACTGAACTGATTATCCAATTAATAATGAAAAATCAATAATTAATTGTTTCAAAACCTTGCTTATGACAATAAATTAAAAAAAGAAATAGTGCATATTTCAAAAAATTTGAATAAAACATTTTTTGTTTATGAAAAAAGTCAATTAGGTTGCTTTTCAAAGCAACCTGTTTCACAAATTGTGCTTAAAGACAGTAAGAAATATTTCTCTCCAAAGATAAAGTCAGAAATGGCAGAAGTAGCAAAACCTCCACTGCATTGTACTGTGTTAATGGTGATTTTCATTTTCCAAAGCAACACAGCAGTCGTTCATTTCTACATCTGTGTCTTCATCTGAATAATGGGCAAAAAAGTCCACTGACCTTTTTCTGTAGTTCTCCGCCCGCAGTAGTGGAGTGGAGATCGCATTGTATTGCACTCTGTTTCACAGGGTGGTCAAGGTTGGCTGCCAATGTACAATTTCTAAACCATATTACAAGCATCTATTTTAAGACATGAGAAATACTGTTTTATATAAGATTAAGCTTTCTGAAACACTACAACAGAGCTCATGAGGTGAATAACGGGTGGTTTTATGTCAGTAATGGCACCGCTCCATGAACTGCTGAACTCATGTACAAAATGTTCTCCACATGCCTCATTGATATAGACCATTTGATTGCAAATGTGCTCTCTGGTATTAATCAGGAGGTTGTTAATCTTAATATCATCATGTGTTGTCACTAGGCATTTCCAGTAGGTAAGCAATATGATAGGGAACTTTTTACATAGATAAGGCAATAAATGTGCATTAGTCATCTCCACATGCAGTGAAAGACTGCAATAAACATAGCATGGGAAAACTCATCTGGCAACATCACAGATATCATAGTAGTTTTGTATATAGCCTCCAACGTTTTGCTACATAGTGTTAAGATAAAATTTGCACTAGGCCTCTTGCTTTCTGTTATCCTCAGGTGTTATGGTGCAATACAGAAGAATGTGTTAGTAGCTCCAGGTTTTCCATGTAGTAATATATCCTAAGCTGAAGATTTCCTAAAGCTTGCTCCATTTTTCTTTGCTGCCTCTTTTCTTTTGCTAGTGACTTCATTGAATAGCAGATTTTGGTTTGTACCAGCTGGAAAGAGACAACAGGTATATCACAGAAATAAAGGCACAAGGGCTAGGATTTGGTTTATATTTTAAACAAAAGGTAAAAAATTTGGGTATGGTATGAATGAAGTAAACTATTTACTTATAAAGAATAAGGTTATAAGAAAAATAATATAAAATGGTCCTGGCACAGAAACACAGCACAACAGTAAAAGGAACTTTCTGCATTACCTTGCTATCACTGTAACACATAACCTTATTTTTGTGTTTATTAAGGTCTACCTCAAAGCTTGTTAAGTGGCTTGTCTCCACTCCACTCTTACTTAAACCTGTTTTGGAAGGTCACTGCATTGAACGTAGGAAGCTTTTTTCCCCCCTTAATTTCCAACCAAAGTTATTTTTTGCAACACGTACATCTACTTTTTTATGTTTTGAATTTGTTCCTTTGAATTTTAAAGACTCTTCCCCATAGCTGGTGTGTAGTCCTTAGGTCATTCAGTCTTCACCTTCAAACTTTCATTTTGCTAGATTAAATAAATCAGCCTCTCTGTTTACTCTCACAGAAGACCACCGGTTCTCTGGTTCTCCTATTACCCCATGTCTGTACCGAAATCAGCTGGAATTCCCTCTTGCACATGAATGTCTTGGAACTGTATAGAGAAGTTTAGATGACAAATGTTATTAAACAATTATATTAATACTTCCCCATCACTAGTAAAAACAGATATTTGTGCTCGTGGCTTCTTTCAGGTTCTGTTTTCCACTGGCCATTTTGGCTCACTGGCCATTACTGGCACTGCAGAGACTCCTTCTTCAGTGACCACAATTGACTGCTTAGAAGCTATTTCTAACATCAGTCCAGAGATGACACTCATTCAACCTTGTCCAGCCACAAAGCTTGGTCAAATACCAAAGCTGTCACTCAGTGTCCTTTATCCCACAGTCTGGCAAATAACGAGCATAACATTGTATAGCAGTGATTAAACAGCACAACAGGAGGTTTCAGCAGCTGGCAACCAGGGATTGCAAGTGATGACTATCCTTTATATCCATGTTTTTCTATTTGATACTGTCTTCTGTCATGCATCTATCATGCATTTTAATAGGTATTTAGATTAGCCAAACACTAAGTATGTTTTCAAGGTCAGATGCCAAAACTTTAAATCTTTGCATGCTATATTGGGTCATTTCCTGATCTGCTCATCCTCCCTGCATGATGTTACATCTTGCATAGATCCTCATTAGTCCTTCAATGGACCACAGACATCCTGCTCTTTAGCGTATGATCAGTTGCATATCTGCAATTGTTTTTAATGTTTTTCAGGCCTTTCATAGCTGCACAATGGTAATTCATATATTTGTGTGTACATGTATACATATATAATACACACACACACTGAAATGAAAAATACACTATGAATTCTCCAACTGATGAACTGAAGCTTATGGAGTAAATTTAGATTAGTTCCTAAGAGCTTAGCTTGTTAAAATTTTGTCTGATTTATATTTTGCCAAATCTCAGGATCATCTGTTATTTTCTGTCCATCATCTTGGAATTCATCTACACAATGGCCATGTGGCTTCATGTAATCAACAGATTTACCCTCAGTCTTTCTTTCTGTGCCAAGATTCTCAGTGAAAAGTAGACCTTTATAGCCCAATAATTGTCTTTTCAATACAGTCTGTTGTCTCACCTATACTTACTTGCTTTTCTCCCCTACAGTTACTGCATTAATCCTGTTTTCCCCCTTTGAACTAGTAGTCTTCTGTGTGGTGCCGTATCAAAACCTTTACTAAGTGGTTATTAGAAGAGATAGAAAAGTCTCTCATTGTCTTGAAAAATTAATTGTTCTCTTAAAGACAAAGATTATTGTCTCTAATATGAACTATCTTTGATAAACCTACATTATAGGTTTTTTTACTTTATTTTTACTTCCATGTTGAAATCTTGTTCAGTACCACTGCATGCAGGATCTGATTATTAAAACTATGATCTTCCATGTTATCGTCTTTCCCACACCCTCCACCACATGTAAGGACTATATTTGCTACTTTTCAGTCAGGCAGTCTCAAGAATAATTAAAAATATTTCCTTTCAAACTTTGATTTTTTTATGTGAAATACTTCAGTTTCCTGTAATCAGCAGTCTATTCTTGTTAATTTGAGCGATAAAGCTGTGAGGTTTTTTGTCCAAACCTGACACTGTTGCCCGCCATTCATATTGACAATTGCCACCAGTAGCTATTTGATAAAGAAACTTTCATCTACATATAAACACAGTGGTCACAAAACCTCCTGCAATTCCTACCAACATCATCATAGAACCTTTCACTATTAATCTCCAAAGTGAATAGTTTAGCCCAAACAGATCTTAAACTGTCCATGTTAAGAGAAGGCTCGGGAGGACCTCATCACAGTATTCCAGTACTTAAATGGCAGCTACAAAGAGGACAGAGGCTCTCTCTTCTCAAGGAGCCACATGGAGAGGACAAGGTGTAACAGGTACAAGTTGCACTGCGAGAGGTTTCATCTTGATATAAGAAAGCAATTTTTTACAGTGAGAGCAATTAATCACTGAAACAACCGCCCCAGGGATGTGGTGGAGTCCCCGCCACTGGAGGTTTTCAAGGTGTGATTGGACAGGGTGCTACATAATCTCATCTAGCCTCCCTTTCCCGTAAAAGGTTGGACCAGATGATTTTTCAAGGTCTCTTCCAACCTGACCTGTTCTATGATTCTATGTTACCCTTATAGAATCTTTTATATCGTTACCATGCAATACAATACCATCAATTTTACCTTTTTCTAGATGTGTGTGTGCATATATATATATAAAATTCCTGGTTTTTAAAATCTTATTTGCAATGTCTTTTCATCATGTCTTTGGTATCCACATTACTATAACAGGTCTTGCACATCAATTCCATTTTCTTTCTTGAGCTCCTCAGTGTACCCTCATTTTCCTTATTTCCCTTATCTTGATCATTACAGCCAAAAGTGGAAATAATTAATTTTTCTCATCCCATTCTCTATATTCTGTAGTAAAAGTGTTCTTTCATGCCAGCTTGAATCCTAAATGACTAATATCTCAGGTAGAATCAATCCATCAAAAAAATTTCCTTTGTTCCATCAGTGGAACATATATTCCTTACAATACTAATTCTAGAGCTTGTCACTCTCTAATCAACTTTGAGAGGACTTGGAAAAATGTGGCTGAATATCACCTAAGTTGTCACTTTTTGAATATCTGCAATCACTGGGCATATGCATTTTGTTCCTGTAATTTAATTTACCCCAGCATAAAGGGTGCTCAGTAAATTCTCCCATGCTCCAGTCAAGGTTCCTTCTCAGTTTCTGCGCTACACCTAAATACTTACTCCTGCATCTTTCTGTCCTCTGTATCCTCTTTAGATTATCAGTTGTTATTAATAAAGAATCTTGAAATATATTGCATCGGCTACGTTCAGTAGATGCCTACAGATCTTGTAACATAGAATCTGAATTACATCCCTTCCTCATTCCTCTCCTTTGTCATGTCTGAAACTTACTAATATCCTTAGTTGAATCCCTAGTCATTGGATCTTCTCTTCTGTAAGATTGATCACATGATATTTTCTATATAATCGGCTTTCACTCACTCCTTTTCATCAGACAACCATTTTGCTTTCTTTCTATCTCTTCTTAATTTTTTTTTCAGCCTTTCTGTTGCATACCACCTACTTTTCCAGTCCTTCTTCTGTTTTTCTTCTTGAGAAAGTACTCATTTTGTGACTACTGAGTTCAAGATGACATCCAATCTCTATTCTCTATCCTTTCCCTTCTTACCTTGTTAAAAGGAAATAAAGCTTTTAGCCAACATCTCAAAGACCAGCAGAATGCAGGGGAAGCTAGACCACCATGAAGACTGCTATGAGATGTCCACTGCCACTCACTATACCACTCATTTCTAGGTCAACTAAGATGTCTTTTCCATCTCAGCAATGCAATTATAGTAGTGAAACTTGCAATACATCAAACTGCCTCTTTTCCATTCATCTTCAAACAGGAAGCAATTCCTGACATTCTTATAATCTTAAATACAGAGTTATATACCTCGTGCCCCAATAACAGTTAACCACTGTGTCCTGAATACTTCTCTTTATATCAAAATAAGCAGTGAGAAGCCAAGGAAAAAATTAAAAGAACATTGTGTATCTCAGTCATATACCAATATTAAGCCAAGTACTGAAAATTAATAGATATGATTTGTGGATTTGTGAGAAAGACTAATTTGTTTTGTCTTTTTTAGAGCAAGTAAGATCACATCTTTTAGTTCACCTCTTCATTCACCGTAGAAACTTGTTATGTAATGTAAAATTCTAATTTAATTTTATATGAACCCAGAAGCTAAATTTCTCAGGGAAGACTTAAGATGGTTGGAATTTGTGATACTAAGGTATTAGTATCAGCTACCACTTAGCTCTTTTTCCCTGGAAGAGTGAAGCATCTCACAACAATCTACTAGGTCTTACAAGACTCTATACCCCAGGAAGGAAAGAAAAGAAAAAAGAAAAAAAAAGCAGGTAATAAAGGTTTGGCTGATTCAGTTTTCATTTCTGTGAAGTCTCTATGCCTTCATGGAACTACAGAGAGTTGAAATAAGATTTTGAATACAAAAACATAAATAAGGGCTTCATAGCTCTTAAATGTCATCCCTGAAGGATAAGACTATTAGTGGGAGAGCAGGAAAGTCTTGTTAATTTTATGGAAAGGCAATTATTTGCTTTCAGCCTATGCTTTCAACTTAGGCTAATCTGCATTTTCAAAGTTATATTTTGCATGGGAAAGAACTGCAGGCTGACACTTTTAAAATGTGAACAGTAATTTATCAGGTTCAAAAGGATCAACCTCTTAATTCCATGAGCATGAGCATTTTTTGTGTAGACCAGTGAGGACTTGAACAACTACTATGCATTACTTCACAAATCATCCTTAAAAAGGCATTTTTGTTTGAACTGTTAACATTTTTTCCACAAAGCAAAAAGGCAGGAAGATAATGTTTATTCTACTTTCCAAATAAAGATATGTTTTTCAAGCTTCCTGAAAATATGTTTACCAGACTCATATTGTTAAATATAAAAGGTCAAAAGTTCTCTTTTGATGTCATTGTAATGGATGTTCTTATTTGAGTTCTAATAGGCTATAAAAATCTTGAATACTATAGCTGATGATGTGTTCACTTTTTGCAACACACACGTCCATTTTCATTATCTTCTGGTCAAGGTTTCTCTTCTGCTTTAGCAGGCATCGACAAACAACATAAAAAAGATACTCCTGATTTGGAGTCAACTTTTTTACTTTGTTGTAACTGATTCTCTGTAGTGTAAAACTGCAACAACAATTACCTTGTTCTCTACATCACCTGGGTATGTTGTCATCTTTTCCTGTATTGTTTAAAATTTTCCATTTCCACTACTAAAGAATCAATGTATAAAATACAGCCATATGCCATACACAAGATGGGTATATAAAGCCAAAATAGTGTGTGCACCTTCAAAATTCCTTTGTTATAACTAAATATCATTTTAATATTTCTCCTAAAAAAAATCATAATTTCATTACACATACTCTAAGTTCTGCTGTAAATTTATTAACACTGAGTATTTATAATAGAGTAATCTGCACTCTGCAGGACCTCTATACTCTCTTCTTTTAAAAAAAGATGCAACTTAATTTATTACATCGCAGAAGAGAAAAATTTCCTGGCAGTAGCTTGTGCTCAGGGAAAGCATGCAGCGTGCAAAATTTTGCCCAGAAACAGACTTGTGAAAGAGTTCTGTTCTTGAGATGTTTAGAATTTGATTCTTACTAAATTTTAATAGAGTTATGTTTAATATCAAGAGTGATCTCCAAGCAAGTACTCTAATAACATTAAAACCATGAGTATCTAGAAATGCTTTATATAACAAAGCAAGTGCATAGCATAAGTGTCAAGACTAAGGAAATGAAAACAATGCATGTAATTATTTTAAATTGATTATTTTAAACAAGCAGTAATTAAAAAAAGAACCAAAATGCATTTATGTACAGTTTAACCAAATGGTAATTTATGCCCTGTAGACCCAATCTGTTATAAATATTCATTATTCCTGTTCTTGTAACGAAAATACAAGCAAATATTCATATTTGTCACTACAAAGTTAAAAGATAAGGCAATAGCACATTCCATAGACAGGTATCATGGTATACAAACTGAAGAGGGGTCTTGCTGAAGATTACATTTCATTACATGAAATTATTGTCTGAAGACCCAGTGGAGGGCTTAGTTGTCGATTGTTTGTTTTGGAACTCTGATGGGGAGTGAGGCAACGCTCAGGCCAGAGAGGAGTGCGGAGATCTTTCTTTCCAGCACAATCCTTCTTAAGGATTTCAGCCTGAAATCCAGCAATGTTTTACAAGTCCCGTCCCAGTGCATTTTACATCTTACCAAAACCTTCCGCCTTTAGTATAAGTTTGTCTGTTCTGTTATGCACAAACAAAACGCCGAGGCAGGTAGACTTCTGTGGCTACTTAATCTGTTAGCTTTGCTTAAAAGTTAAAGCAAAGGAAAATACAGACATAATCAGGTGTTTTTCCTTTGCAGAGTTCTTTTGCAAAACCTGTCTTCAGAAGGGGAAAATTTACCACATTTTAATCAGATAGATCTTTAGATTTAAGCAGCCGAAAATAGCAAATGCCATAGGTTAGCCTTATACTTTGTATTCCAGCTGTGGTGTAGTTCATTAACAAGTCTGCTGCAGGGAACGACAAGCATTTGCTAGGAAACTTCTTTTCTAAGGTGATTTTCCCAGCTTTCTCCCAGCACTATTAATAGGAGTTACTGTCTAGCTTACCCTAACATTTAAGTCATTGACCTATTGTTATTCTCTGTCAGAACTTCTTAATAATTTTAATTCGAATGGAAAATGAAAAACAGGAGGAAAGGAAATATCAATATATGGCTTTTTTCTTATAATGAAAAATGAGATCATAATCCCAAGATGAATTAATAGACACAGTACCTAAATCATTGCAGTATCCAAATAAAAATACCAAAGCATGACACAGTCTTTTAAAAATGCCGAAGTAAATCAAGTCTACCAAAACTTGACTGCTAGGAATGAACCACAGGGGCACATATCTTCTAGGGAAGTAGAAATTACTCCTTTTGCATATAGATTGACTCATGAAATCCAAGCATACAGAGATGGATTTTGTTACTGGCTTAATGTTATTGGAGAAAAAGGTGAAGACATTTAGTATGATGTGCCAGATGACGAAGAGATAAAAATCAGTGTCAGCATGAAAGATAAAAGTGCATGTGACATGCATTTTTGTAACTAAATGGAAGATGTCAGAACATCCGAGTTTAACAATAAAGTAAAAAATTGACACCTGTATTTGTGGTATATATAAAATTACTTGAGCCAGAATAATATTTGAAATAAAATCTCCAAAGTCAAAGAATTATTGCTGAGTTTTATTTACTGGGAACAGTAAATATTTCTAAAACAGTTGAAACAGTCCTTGAGTTCTGTTTACAATTAAATAGGAACAAAAATTACATGCATAGTTTTAAGTAGCTTTTGGTCTACCACAAAAGCAACAATATAAACCAACAGCCAGTTTGCATGTCTGTAAGGGAATGGAAAAGGAAGTGGTGTTTTGAAAGTGTGGGAAAACGGGTAAAGTAGATGAACACGTACCAATTTTTTAAAAAGCCAAAATATTTTAAAGGAGATATGAAAACCACAAAAAAATACATAGTCTCAATGGGAAGCTTCAATAGAGAACACATTTATGTGGAAGCAAACACCAATGCTAGCTCAGCAGCAACAACAATTTTAGCTACAATGGCTCATCCAGGTACAAACCGAATGTTTATAGAGATTACAAGAGGGAAAAATATTAGTGGGCTAAGTTTAAATTAGAGACTGATGTATAATTCAAGGTAATATCCACAAGGGCATACAAACAATTACTGCTCTGAAAACTCTTCACATCTGCCACAAGAAGATTGCTTCATCACAGAGGGGAGAGGCTACACTGAGGGCAAGGGGTAGGAATAGTGATCACAGCTCACAGAAAAGGTCTATTTCGCACTGAAAACTCAGAAATACTCCAAGGCTTGATCCAAAAATGTGCTTGGCTCTTTCATTAATTAAATTGATAACAACATAGTATGCATTCCAAGTCTACCAATACACAGTAGATGATTTACTCAAGGGCAATGCAGATATACCTTATGGTAAGGGTACTGTTCTGTTGAATATAGATCTCAGACGTGTACAACTATAAATCTTTCAGTAAGTTATTCCCCTCTCCTCCCACATGCATTGTTTTTACATGGGTTTTTCATACAGGAAAAAAAATAGGAATAACTGTGAAACAAACTATACAATAGGAAAATCTCCTATAGGAAAGCTGATGCTGCATGAAATCAGCAGCGCCAATGAATGTACAATGAAACCAGACCACTAGCAGATGATGTAATGACCTAAACTGAATGACATTTAATATTTCAATGTACAGGCCCTGGAAGATAAACTCAACACCAGCTATGAAAATCAGAGACTCAGTGTAAAGAACTGTCAAAAATATACATATATAATGAATTGGGGGATATGGATCTTCAGTACTGTAAATACAAGTTTCTGCATCTATGTGAAAGAATATGGTACTTTAGACCATACCACATCGGAAGGACAATGGGGCAGAGAAGATGCATTCAATCCAGTCAGATACAGCACCACAGCTACAGAGATTTAACATCCTACTTCTGTTCCATCATTAGAAAACATCAAAGTACTTTTGTGGAGATAGGAAAGGGGTAATCAGGAATGAGGTTATATTACCTCAGGTGCAGGACCTATACCCAGATCCTCTATGTATGTATCCAGGAGCAGTGTGTTTGTGTTGTTTCATTCTATAATTGTACTTATATGTATGAAGTCTTATATCTGAAGGAGAGATCCATCCGTCTGGGTTTCTGAAATGATTAAATTATGTCCCCTGTATTATCTTTTTAGCATTCCTGTAGCATAAACTCTTAGCATCCTTCCTGTTACCATTATGAGAAGTTTGGATGCCATGCAAATATTGTCTTTCTAGTTATACAGGGTGTAGACTTTTTTTATCTCATTTGATTAATTTTGTCATAACCAACCTTTGGCAAGGGCAGGCAGAGAATTGCTGAAACCTCTAGGAGTTAATTTCCTCTATCTCAATAGTTTGCTATCTTCCAATCTTCTTACTCCATGTGCTGTAATCCGTGCATACATATAGTTGTTTTAATAAAGAAAAGATTTACTATTTTTTATTCAAGCCCTGTTGCTTAGTAATATTCATTTAAAGCAAGCACCTTTTCATTTGGTCCTTGGTCCTAAACCTACAGATATCAGAGAATGATTGTGTGAACAGTTCTTGCTGAAAACTCTTGAAAGATTCTCAGAAAATAAAAATTAATTCCTTCATTACAAACTTACATTCAGAACAATGCTACAATTGCCTCTGTTTCAAATGCAGGTTCATACTTTTGCAAACAATTTATCCTGATTTTCACGAAGCTATATGATGAACAATATCAGGGAAAAACAGCTTCATAACAAACATTCATAAATTCTATTTTTCATATTGTTTGATAAACTCAGTCTATTCTCTGATAAAGTTGTATTTTAATTACATTTGTTGCTATTAACTAAAGAGGGACATACAGACATAAGTAAACTTTTGGTCTGCTTTTCAGTCTCTCTCTATGTGAATATACACCATCAAACAAAAAAACCCCTCCAATTCCCTCCACAAAAAAACATAAAGTATGTTTTATGAAAAAGGATGTAAGTTGATTACATTCATATAGAATTCTGCTTTAAATGCTGGAACTCTTATACAAATTCACAAAATTAATGTTAGAGTAAATCCTCCCTCCATAGCAAAAACCCCCAAAACACCTGCAAACCAACCCTTAAAATATTTCTATACTTAGCATCTTGCCAATATTCACCAGAATAAAACACACACACACACACATATATATATATAAAATTCATTCTACTAGTTATTCTTCTGCTCAGGAACTTTTGAAGATGCTTTCTGTGGGGGCATGATGCCAGTTCGATAATGGCATTGCCAAACAGGTGAAATGTTAACTGTTGAAATTCCCAGAAAGTGAACCTCAACTCTTCTCTTTTTTAAGAATCACTTCTAGGCATACTTTAGGTGCTTTATGCTCTGAATCTGTTGCAGCAGTAAGGTAGAAAGTTGGAGGGATAAGATTAGCACATACTTCTTCCCCTTGGCTTACAAACATTGTGCCATTTGGTTTCTGACTTCTTAAATGAAAGGTGGAAACTTTCCCATAAAACACTAGCGATTCAATTTCTCAGAAAGGTTCTTTTTTAAGGAGGAGATAGAAGGGACAACTATCACAGCGCAGCTAAAAATTTTAAAAGGGCCTGAATAGAAAAGTATACTGCCCTGCAGTATCAATATATGAAAAGTAATATATTAGAAGCCTCATACATTTTGACATCTTTGACCTACGTTATTGGTGGATCTCATTGTCGTGATTAGAGAACTCCTTTTCATCGTGATCACAAGTTATGAGTTGTATACACTGCTATGTATGCAATGCTGCAGCTTCTTTGCTAACAGCATTGGTCTATGACCTAGCTGACACATAAAAACACTTTTAAAAATTCAGATAGTTCAGAGTCAGTCTCCACCGTCAGATACAGACAATCTGAGGAGGAAAGAAGAAGTGTGACAGCCAGGACTAGCGAGGCACATGCACCATCTCCCTGGCCAGGGAGCAGGCCGCATTATTCTAACATGTACATGAGGCAACAACATTACATGGTGGCACTACACCGGCTGCTTTGAGAAAAACTGAAGTGAGGTATTTGCAGTTGAGAATAAGATAGAGTAACTCTGAGCTGTTGTTGAAGCCATTTTTATCACTTAAATTGTCCTTAGAAAGCTCTGGAATAGTATGACTATAAATGGGCTACCTTCCTCCTAGCTGCAGCAGAATGGACATTTCACTCAGGTGAAGATCTGGCTTTTGTTTTAAACAAAATCTGCAACACAGGTTGATAACAATTTCTATCTGCTCTTCTTGTTTACTTTCATATATTTTACCTCTACACAATTATGAAATTACTGAATCGTATTCTACCCATCACGATACATATCTCCTCTCGAAGCATTTTCCACAGAAATTATTCCCCACTTTGTATAGCAGAAGATACACTTCATTCTCCACAAGCAGGTCTTGAAATCACTAAAGGGAACAGTTTCACAAGCTTTACCATATTCTTCACAGCTGACAGTAATTTCAGAAGAATGCCTCCAGCTCTTTAACTGTTTCATTTATAGCTACAGCAAATGTCAATAAAATTAATTTGAATGGCAGAACATTTTTTTAAAAAGCATTTAAAATTGCAGCAAAGAACAGTGCTCACAGGAGTGCCTCACTGGAATTTTTATTCACATAAAATTATGTTGTGGCTTCTGTGTTATATGAGGCCACTGTATTGCCTGAAATTAGGTCCCACCTGCACTGCTGATTCAGCCAAGAAGTCAGCCAGGCCCTTGCACACACTTTTTAAAACATTGTCTTTGTTCTTTGGTGCCAAGCTTGAGAGATGCACTGAGCTAATTGAGAAAAGAACAAGGAGATCACCAAATAAATTTGGAATTAATAATCTCTTACATAATGACTTTTTTTTAGGGTATATAGTGTATCCCAGTTATCTATGTGCTGTTCCGTAAGGACCTTAATGGAGTATCAGGTTAAAGTTGTTCCCCTTAAAATAGGATTTTAAATTTTTAAGGCCTTGAGGCTATGTTTTCTTTCTTTGTTTATACTGTTATGTAACTGTCTGGGTTGGAAGCTTTTTGTAGAAAAAAAGGAGAAGTTCCAATAACCGTCCAACGTGGTGGAACCTGTCAGCATTGCCAAACGGAGCACAGACGGCAGCAATGGCTTAGGGTTGTTATTTCCATTCCAAATTTCATCTATTGAAGATGGTATTTCATATGGGATGTTTTTTCAGGAATTTCATAAAAAGGAGTGTCATCCTAGAACAGAAAATCACCAGCTAATAGGAGACTGGTGCTCATAGTCCCAATCAACTTTTTTTGAATAGTGATTTAAATCTGGGTCATTTAATCAGGCTACGTAGGGGTAAAGGTGCAATTTCATCCTTATCACAAAGAATTATTAAAGGTATAGAACAAAATAAAATTTTAACTCTTTATAAGAAATTGTTTTTTATTTTCTGAGTGTATTCCAGTGAGAAGGGCACAAGTCGAAGATTTATATCTTTCCTTAAGGTATTCAGGGAACTACGTGTATTCCAGACATAACCAACACAACAACCCGAATTGTAATTGCTCTTTGCTATGTGGTGACTTTTACTCTCTCTGTCTCAGGCACCCATTGCTTTCAGAAGACTATTTATATCCTTATCAGTGAAGCCTATAAGAGGTATGGTCCAGATGCCAGATTTCAAAACCTAGCTCTTGCCATCTAATAGGAAAGGTAATGCTTTTTCTCACTTACTTTGCAATGCAAGCCAATTTGTTTTAAAGAGAGCTCTAAAACTAAGCACATAAAAGCAGCCCTTGCAGACAATAAAGTGTACATGATGAATGTTTATTCCCAGTGCTACTAATGATGAAGGTTCTTGGCTTGAATGATAAGTGGGCTTGGTATCTATTGCTAAAATGTCAGCAGCTTAGAGGGCAGACTTCTAGCTGTAAGGACAGGAGTTTCTGAAGACCTTCACTCATTAATTACTGCTTGTGCACAAGGTTAAATCCTGTTATGCAGTCATTCTCTGTTCTGAGTTAATCAAAATCATAGTTAACATCAGTACACACTTGAAATAAAGCTTACATGCAACTGTGGCAAGCAGTTAAGAGAATGAAGAGGGTATAATGTGCTGATGGCGTTGGAGCAATCACTAGGGGAATGTGAAGTTCATATTAAGAGTGGTTGACTTCAGAAATAATATGATTTGTGCAATAGTTTTAGTTTTTCTCTGTAATATACAGGACACTTTCTTTAAATTTAGAGGAATCCAAGAATATTTGAGTATTTCAAGAAAGCTTATCTGATTGGGATTTTACAGCTGATTCCAGAAATGGTGTAAATCTGCACTGCTGCTCCCTTTAAGATAGGAAGTATTTCCAGTATCTGAGAGTCTGATTCATCAAATCTGAGGTATTAGTAAACTAAAGGACACAATAGATATTAAGGAAAAATAGCAATAAGAGAAAAGTGTACTCTATAATCTCACCATGCTGCACTACAAATGAAAGCACTGACTCATCATTTTGTTAATTACTGATGTAACATCATGCTAAATTAATCGGTTTTGGGAACCAGTTGGGGAAGAAACAAACAGGAATTCACAGCAATTTGTAGAAGTAATGGTGAGAGGTTTTGTATGAAAAAAATGTATTCTCAGCAGAGAAGATCTACTATTGGGACTTTCTTTTTGGTAATAAAAATGGCCGAGAATATAAACATCATATTTCTTTACATTTAGGCATTTGATTTCAGTGTCATTTAGTGATATGCTATAAAGTAGGCCTATTTTGAATAATACTGGAGACACCATAATCTAGATATCAACTTTTCAGCTGATATGAACCAGTGTAAGACTAAACTTCAGTAGAGTGACATGGGTTCTTACTGGTGATGGCTCTTTCCAGCATGTAAAAATCTGTGAATAAAGGCAAGAATGTGATTCCAGTCAAAAGGATGGAGATATTCTAGATTTTCATTCTTTCCATAGAGGAGAATGGGCCTCACTGTGATTTCTGGAAATAGTTTCAGGTTTTAGTTTTATCTTTCATGGATAGCAATAATATTTGAATTCTGATTTTCTTACATTTTGACACTAGAGAACTCTTGTCTTTGCTGGTTCATATATACGGGAAGAAAGAAATTAACTTCACTTCTGTTCCATTGCAGGAAGGAGGGGACTATTGAACCAAGAATCTTGTACACGGCTTTTACATCCGTAGAGACAATTTACAAGATGGCTTTTACACCTTCTTTGTGGTGTAGCCTCTACCAAAGTAAAATCTGCAGTTTCCTTGGAAACAAAATTTCATGCCATTCAAGACTTTGAAGTTAAAAAAGATTCTTACTCTTTTCTTAGTCATGTTGCATTTTGATTCTGGAGTCAAACATGACTCTCTCTGATATGATATGAAAAATCCAAATGGAAGGGAAAATAAGATAATGAAAAAGATAGCTGACATCTGTGAGGAATCTGAATTAGAAGCTTCATGAAATTGCAATTTTTTTAAAGTTATATGCCATATTTTCTGTACCTTGAATTCAATAATCAATGGACAAATGATATGGACTAAAGCACAGAAACACATGCTTCATATTCTGTCCCTACCAGAAACTTCATATGTGACTTGAGCAAATCACTTTATTTCTCAGCAAAACTTTTGCATGCTTTTAACCAAAAGTGGCAATTTGGAGGAGGTTGAATGGTTTAAAATTTTTAGAAACCTCAAAATAGCTTATGCTGGCAATTCTGAAACCTTTCTGATGACAATAAGAGAAAGTAAAGTCTATTTTCTCTAATCCATTAGAATGTAAACTCCATAATTTATATAAAATATAATTTACTGGAAATTATTGGAACCTCTCTCAGTTCTCTCCTCATCCTAGAGGACTTTGAACACTTTTTTTTTATCCTTTAAGGTACTACATAACATCTTGGTGCAGATTGCTTTCAACTGCTTTCCACCGAAGCCATTCCATCTTACATGGAATATTTACATGTGCATTGAAAAAGAGAGATAATAACTCTAATAATGACTAGAAACAGCAGAGTTCTATATTTGTAGATATTTGTATAAAGTAGAACTGAAGTCAACAGAAAAAAATGAAAATTATCTCATTTCATTCTCCCTCAACATACACAAGAGTACTGTGATTAGGAACTTGACTGGTAAGATGGAGCTGCGATAAAGAGAAAATTCATTCTAGGAGAGCTCTATAACTAAGATGAAGGGTCGAAGGGAGCAAGACATCCTCCTTAGAAATGAAGTGACAGCCTGTAAATTTAGTGTTTTCTTTCCATGGTTTTCCTCAAAAAAGATTTTTTTTCACGTTGAATGAAACACAATTCTCAATATAAAATAAATACTTTTCATTTTTGACCAAGAAGAAGTTTGGTATTGATCAGCACAAATATGGTTTTTTTTTCCTTCAGTCCTCCCACAGAATATATTGTTCACACATCTCCTGAGTCAGTGCCTCAGCTTCTCATTCTTAATATGTGGCTCACAATACTTCCTTTCTTCTGCTGTTTGCCCATCTATTCTGTTTAGATGGTAACCTTCCAAAGGCAGAAGCTATTTCTCATTTAATTAGAGGAATTTATAGCACTCTGGTCTCAGAGAGGGCAACTAGACACTATTGTAACATAAATAATGAAAGTATATCGATGAATAGTGGATTCACACAGAAATTTCATTGGGACAGTTGATAACACACACCAACACACTGCAATGCACTGAATGCATTGAAATGGTGAGGCTGCTGGTATGCAGTGTAATTCATGTATGGCTCCATCTGGTTTTAGTTGCTCTTCCAAATTATTAAAACTTTGGGGGAGGTGGGTGTTGGAAGATAATGCTGTAGCAACTATTCCAGAGCATTGTCTTAGTAGGGGTCTGTTACAGCCAGGTCAATAGTTTTGTGATTATGAATAATAAGGCAAGAATCTAAAACTAATTATTTCTAATGACCTGTTCTCCTTTATAGTTAATTCACGAGAATGCTCAGACATAGGGAATCCTTTTTTTCATACTTTTCAGTATTACTGAAAAAAAAGTAATAAAAGTATGTTGGCTGTTGTTTCTGTTAATTGTTTAACTGTTACCTTTAATAAAGATTTACTTTATCATCACGATCATTGATCATGGTGTATTGCAGGAGAGATATGATTAACAAAACCTTAAATCACAGCTCATCTCACACCTGTCAGGACAATAGGGAGCAATTAATTCAGCATTTTGAGCTTTTTTTGAAGTTGCTCTATACCCATTTTCCAGCAATTTCTGAGTTCATAGGGCTCTTGAAAAGAAGCATATATTCAGAAGCATTAATGAAATGTATGCAACTTTTTGCTTGAAAAATTGGTGCATTAAGTACATCAGAGAGGAAATGGAAATGTAATGATTCATATTTTAACCTATTCTAAATTAAACTTAGAACATGAACTCTTGACTCAACTTTATAAATTATTTTGTAGTAATGAATCTGAATACACATTACCAGTATTTAACAACTCAGCACATCAGGTTCGGAAGTTGAAGTTCCTGTGACATTAGTGGGCACAGTATTTAATCAAGGCAATAAGCATGTACATGCATTCACACATGGAGGCACATTTCCAGATTCATTCTCTGTGGGTTGATACATACCACCAAACTGCAGTCTTTTATTCTTAAATGCAAATGTGTAACAGCTAGCCCCATTGATGTCATAAATGAGCAAAGAGAGAGTTTCTGACAGAATCTAGGAAATAAGTAAATGCAAAACTTAATGGAACTACATTAACAACAATGCAAGATAAAGTTATGAATATGTTTCTTAAAAGGTTAAGTGGAAATATATAGCCATGACAAAATAATTACAATGTAGGGTGATAGCTGCCTTGCTTAAATATCCAGCTTTTAACATTACAAAGATGGAAATATTCCAGCGATACTAGAATTATACAAGTGGATGAAAATGAACATTCAAAATAAGAAACTGCAATTGGTGCTAGGGTCTGTGCATGAACGAGTAAAATGATGCAAAGAATTTACTGACCAAACACCTAGCATGCATCTTGAAGGACTCTAAACATTAAGATTGCATTCAAGTCTGCAGTCATTCACTATCTTTATAAAAACCTTCAACCTCAGAAGCTCAGCTAAAAAGCATCTGGATCAAGCAGGGAACTCACTCCTTCTGACAGTCCCAAACTTCTTTTCCTTTATAATGAGAAAAACTGTCACAAACTTACTCAGCACGTTTGAAATTCAGTGTTTCTCTCTTCCTTAATACCATGAGGTAAGATATCTAGAGCAAACATGTTTTTATAAGGCTGTACAAGAGACACACTTCTTGAACCACCTGGAGAACCACCTGAGGTATTATGAAGAGCCCACTTTTTTTTTTTTTTGCTCTGTGCCCCAAGATTCACCCTATGGATTTAAGGTTAGGCCTTCAGGACCTTGCCTCATTCTTCCCCCTCCTGCTTCCACCAACCTGCCTCATTCTGCAAACAATCTTTGACATCTTGGTATTTCAGTCGTGTCCACCAACAGCCTTGTGTAGCTTCTATCTAAACTTTCTTAGTTGTTGTAAGGGAGAAAGGTGGACATATAAATAAGGATGTGACTGAGCAAAGTAGTCGCTGGTCACAAAAAACCTACCAAGCAGAAAACAAAAGCCTGAAGTGGGGAATTTACTTTTAAAACATATTTAATTGCCACCAGTTAGATGAACAGCATGCTAATATAGCCCTCATTTGAAAGTACAGTTTGCTAGGAAAAGAGGAAACAAAATGGAGTGTAATTGAAACAGCACAAAGGGAAACTAATATACACTGATCAAACTTTCCTGGTGGATGGGTAAAATAATCTGTTTCACTGCAACTACAGCCTTTTATAACAGTGTTATGAATCATGTTCTTTATATCTAATAGAGATTCCTAAATAATGTGTCTGGGTTTGTATCATATCAGAGAGCTTTCCTGGTTGTCACTAGCAGGTACCTCTTCCTTTCCTGTTGTTTCCAGTACTAATTATGAAAGGGTCTTGTATACATTTTATAGAGGTTATTACTATGTAATATGCACATGAGGAAAAACAAGTGCTTTTCCCCCTGACATATTAAGATTTCCCAATATTGTGAAGTTGCTTTTATTCCTTTCCTACAGAAACATGTTGGGTTTCATAGCCATTCACTTGTATGTAGTCTTCCAAGGCTTTTATGCAGACTGAACTTTTCTCTTCTCCCTTCTACACCTCTAAAAAAGATATTCCCCTTGCCATCATCATTTGTCTTTCCATCCACTTTATTTTACATCTTCCTGTACACTGACTTATTTACTTGATTTTAAAATCTAAGTAAAATAAATGCATGCAGTTCATCACTGAGAGCAGAACAAGTTGATCAACCATTTTGGGTGGAAATAGTTTTAGATTTAGACCTCAAAAATTTATATGCTTTAATGCAAACTAGAAAGGATCAAGAAGCACAAACTAGACTGTTTTTATTTTTGCGAGCAGTAGGCCATGATATAAGCAGAAAAGGGCAGTTTGTGTAACTTCTGTTGGATGAGAGTGACCTGTAGAGTTGACAGTTTAGGCATGTCTTAGCCATGTTTAGTGTAACCTCCTCTACAAAAACAAGTGTGTATATGGATTATTTGCCACATTTGCCTTTATCTTTAGGCAAGTACAGAATTGCTAGGTGATAGACAGACCAATTTCTGTATCAGCATAAAACTAGCACTAACAATATGTGGAATGTTTTAGACTGTGAAATCACAGTGGGTGACAGGATTAATTAAATGAACTCTAGAGAACAAGCACTAGTAGATCAGAATTTCTGTAAGACATTTGACAAGACATGGAGTGCCCAAATCCCATATCTGAACAAGGAGAGCATCGTATGATCTTTGTGCACACTTTGAGCACTTGAGTCTGACGCCCAGCCAGCCAATTCTCAAGTTGTGTACTAGACACCTGAAATATAACGTGCACTATGCAAGACATGGTGACAAGTAATGCTATCTACATCAGTGCAACATTTGTCATTAACGTTAATAGCCTATCCCAAATCTAGAAACTATCTACCAAAACCAGGAAGAAAGCAGATATTCTGCCTGCTGAATGAGGCAGATGTATGTCCAAGACAGGAGAATTCAAAGGGCTGACAGTGAGCACCACCACAGACTCGCAGCATCAGCTAGTCCAAGGTTGCCAGCTCAAGCTGATTATGTCAATACTAGGAACATGCCTATCCAAACCTAGCTATGGAAGGAGGCCAGAAATCAGGAAGTCACTGAGAATCTTTCCTGCTATGACTGAACATCATACTGTTATTAAAGAGCATTATTTCAGAGCCATGCCCTTGTTTCAAGATAGTTGCATTTAACACTGCTAAATAAAGCAAGGTCAGAGAGCAAGCCAAAGCATGGGACCACTGGCTGTTCACTCTTTTTAGTCATTACTATACTTCCAGACTCCAAGACAATAATTTCCAAAAGAAATTATGGGCAAGGCAGAACCAGGTTTGTTTCCTTTTAGACTAGAGAGTCTTCTGTACTATCCCAGCAGACTCTGCAGCCTCAAGTCTCCCACATAGCCTCCCACTATACCCCAGAAAATGTTATGGGGTAGGTAAACATCACTCTGTGGTGCTGAAACACAGCTGTCACATTCATGTCAGGCACTCTGGACTGAAAATACCCACCCCAGACTCTACAGACAGTAAGTTTCCCTTAGGGGCATGTGGGCACCAGATTGGGCCTATGGAAGGACAGAGAAAAATTTTATATACCATTAATTCAGCCATTCAAGACCACTTGCACACAAGCCCTGACAATGGTCCACGGCCCTGTTATATTTAAAAGGACAAATTTAGTTTATAATTTTCAAGACTAACTCCAGCAGTGTTCCAGGGTGCAACAAACTGGGAAACAGCAATATGGATGTACAATCCCAAAACAAAATAGAAACCAAAATACCAATCAAAAACCAGCAAAAAATACAAATATGTAGAATGGTAACAAGGAAGTTTTAATGAATATATAAGCAGGTAAAAATCCACAGATATTAAAAATAAAAATGAGAGGCAGGTAAAATTCTAAATAGTATGAACTTAGATTAATTTAATTGTCCTTTAAATTAAAAAAGAACAATCAGTAAGTATTTGCTTTAAATGCTAATGACAATGAAGTAGAAGTTACTAGCTTAATATTTGGAATTATTTTATTGGAGTGTTAATCCATCTTTTGAAAGACGTTTCTTCTTCTGCAGGTACAGGAAGAATATATTCTTTGGTTCAGTTTCCAACTAATTCAGTTCAATAACAACTTCATTCAAAGCTGGAAAATCAAATAAGAGCAGAAGGAGGGAAAGCTTTTTTTCTCTGTTTCAATCTGAGAATATAATAAGGTATGTGGTAGTGAGATCTCAGAGGCTTCTGAAACCTTGAAGAAACTGGCAGTGACATTTGCTTTAAATTGTTTGAATCAATTTTGTGCGTGTGTGTGTCTGTGGTCAAAATATAATTTGTCATGGTCTTGGGAACCTATTCTCGTCAGACGTTATCTTTCTTGTGATTTTTCACTGGATGAATCGATGGTGTTTTGAGGTGCTTCAGGGCCTCTTGAACTCATGCTCACCCTGTGACTGAGGGATTGTGGGTCTGATTTTACACTTGGATGGCAACTCTTTGGCTGCATCTCTGATGAAAAAATGTATAGGAAGCAGCAGCAGCAGGGTTTTCCTGGCCAAAATGGGCTGCCAGATTGTCTCTTTCTTGGCCTCCAATGAGCACTGGCAGGCTGTTGAGTGCTATTTTATCAGGTAACAATTACTCACTGATATCACCTCAAGCCCATGTGCCTTTTCTCATCTCATCTCTTTTACGAGATGGAAAAGTGGAGATGAGAAGCAGTAGTTGCCTCAGGTTTAGAAAAGAAATCTGTCCAGCACCACCACAGCAGCTTCTGAGAGCTCTTATTTCATCTGAGAGACTAAAGTAGCAGGAGGATGGGTAGTACTATTCTTGTGAAGTACTTAAAAGCAAACAAATGAAAGAAATCCCATCCTTCCTGAGGTCTGCTAAGATGGAAAGATTACCAGGAAGTTTTGCAGCTGGAGTCCTGGTAGCAAAAGGAAAGGAAGGATCAGGACTGATTTTGTGTGAGGCAGTCAGTTTCTTTGAAGACAAATTATAAATGCTTTTTACCACTTTGCATGGAAAAGCTGGTGATAATAATGATGATATGGGAATGAGAGGTTCTCCATGCAGTGCAATACCACTTATTACTCTTCTGGAGCTACGACAGCACTGTGTATACATAAGTGTGCCTTCTCACACTGTAGTCAGCTTTCTCCATACTGGAATGGGTGTTACTCATGTGTTACTCATGTGAGCAGGATGTGGCAAGAGATTTCTCCTAGACCAGACATGGCACAGGTGAGAAAATGAGACTGTGTCTCATCCTCACTGACCAACTTGATAACTCTCTTCTGTAGGATTATTAGATTCTCCATATACCTTCCCAATATCTGCTCAGATTGTTACCTATGTGTGCCTGTGTGGACCCACTGATGTAAAATGCCTGTTACCACTGTTTGTACAGAAGTGGCACCACATAAAAAATGGAATTATGCCTGATCGCTACTTCCTGCTTCATTTAATTGTGAGGCTGTTTGTCCTGCAGGTTTGCAGTGCATGGGAGCTGGAATGACCAGCCCTTTGTCAGCACTTTTTGTATCTCTGCAGCATGACTCCTTGTGATGAATATTTCTTTTTATAGCGTTATTTTAGAGCACTTTCTAATATCTTTAATAGTAATAGGGTGCCTAGATACCAGCTGTCTAAAAATACCTATGATGGTCTGATAGGCTGATTAAGCACAAAGAGTGAAGTCATGAAGAAAGAACTGAAACACAGAGTAAAAGATTTGGAAAGTGCTAAAGCAAATCAAGTCTTCCAGAAACTCCAGCTTGATATAAAAAGCTTAAGGAAAAATCCAGAAAGTACATGGAAAAACGAAGAAAACTTATTAAAAGAACAAAATTATGTTAAATAATGAAGAGCTCGGAGTGTAAGTAGAGGGATGCGGGAAAGTGGTAAAAAATGAAGCAGCTGGATGTATATTTTAAATGCAGTATGGAGAGACTAAAAACATAACAACTATAATTTTGTAGTTCTGTCTTCAGCAATGTTTAACTCTTTACTGAAATACAGGCCAGAATTGGTTGTTTTCTGGAACTTTTG
>NW_008824243.1:2287929-2292525 GCF_000699105.1 Pygoscelis adeliae
CATGGTTCTTATATTCTTCAAAGATTGAATATCATGTATTCTTTTTGCTCAATAACAACATAATACCAAGAAACAGCAAAAAAAATTATGCGTACCATTTAGATTATTTTGAGTCTTCTTTAAAGAGGAGCCATTAGTATATCAACTGGTATTTTTCATAAAAACTATGGTACCTTGTTGCTCTTTATGTTAAATATAAGTTTCCACCAGAACAGAAAATATGCAGTTTACATACACACAGAGAGATTCTTCTGATCTGTCTTCAAAACCAATTTGCTAGTCTCCATAACTGATCATAACGTGCTGTATGTTATCCACACTCTTCAGAGCCTGAAATGAATGACTTCATCATATTCATTTTTAAAATGCTCAAGAGCTTGTCAGTAAATAGACTGTCTGTGATGTCTGCAGCTGGTGGAACATCCCTTCAGTCAATAGTTGACTACTTCTTATTCGCTTGTATAGGTTGGCAGACCTCTATTAGCAGGCAAATCTCTAAGTGTGCTTTGCTCATTTATTAGTTCTACATAGTGATCTTTAAGACCCTATTTATAACCTTTCTTCTTAACTCTCTATCTGACTGAATGTCTGTTTTCATTGTACTGACCCCACCTGCAAACTGCAGAAAAATCCCTGTCCACTTCCACTCTTTCTTTTCCTCTGGGTTGTACAAAGTCAAAAACTGCCATGTAAAGGACATGAGCCATGATTTGACAGTTTAGCTGAGGGGAAAGAGAATGAGGAAGATAAATATACCATTTTGTCTTCTACTCAAGGTTGTTCAAGGATACCAAGAAAAGAAAACAAGCAGTTCCTTGATGGAAGAAAATTTTGTGCAGGATCACTGAAAATCCAGGTCATCTGATGATGATAAGAAGCTTTCAGACAACTTCACAGCAGTTAGCCAGAATTCCAACTTCACAGCATTTAACCAGAAATCTTTTCCTTTCTTAAAATCATTGTAGATAAGAGAGGACAAGGAGATTTCAGAATGTGATCAAATATGAAAAATATGCTTGTAGAAGATAAATAAAATAGGTAAGTGTAATTGCACCTATTTACATGAAGAAGCCTATAGGATGACTTTAAATCCCTTTATATAATGAACTTATTAGGGCTCTTGGAAGTTTCTAAAGCATTTGGGGACAGATTGTAATGAAGTGTTTCTTTAAATCAGGATGCATTTGTAGGCTAACATGGGAAGCTGAACTCTGCTGGCAGCTGTTTAAAGTGAGATGTTGTTCACTGTACAGCTAGAGATCTTCTAAGAAGAGTGAAAACCTGTACCTGTGATTTACCTTCTACAGGGCAGTACATGTTTCAGGATCCTCCACAGAAATTCCAGTTGGGAATGTGCTGTAAAGGTTTCTCCTAATGGGACACTGGTAGCCCACTGAACTTTAGTGATTGCTCATGAGTTAAAACTAGAGGGGTATATGAACCCTTGGAAAAATTTGAATCGACTTATCAAGACTCCTGCAGATAAATGACCTCCTACTTATCTCTGATAGACCTGACTGTGCCTTGTTGTTTCATAGCTTTAAATTTTTCCTTCTTTAATGATGAGCTAATTATCATTCCACCAACACTGACAAAGCCACCATTTTTCAAAGTAAAATTCCTTCTAAGATGTGGAGGAAAAAAGGAAACATTTAGAGAAGACTATTAATAATATGAACTGGCACGTGAATTTTGAAAGTATGATTCTTACTCACTTTGAGTTCTAGTTTAATTTAGCACCCCTACGCTCCAACAGAAGTTTAAGTGCGTCTTAATCAGAGTTGGGGAAAAAAAAAAGGTTAGTATACTTGGTATCCAAATAGTTTTGAAAATGCATTTTAGCTATTATTAAAGCACAAAACCTAGAGGATACCTAAATCTGACTGAAGTCAAAGTCAAACTAGCATTCACGGCAAAATCAGAGAGCATAAGGTAACACATGACTAAAGTGTATTTAGAATTCTATAACTAACATGCACAATTATTTTTTAAATACTATGTACAGGATATTATGCCCGATAGACTGGTGGACAAACTATAATGTGTGTAAATATATATACACACATCTACACAAAAAAATGTGCATACCCAGGATACACAGATGACACCACCCTGGGGACACCAGATGATACGCTCGTGTGCAGGACTGCCATCCAGAGAGACCCAGACAGGCTGGAGGAATGGGAACAAAGATGTAAGTCCAGGGGAGAGCGACCAAGCTGGTAGGGACTGGATCACTCACCCTCTGAGCAGAGGCTGCATGGCCAGGGCTTGTTCAACCTGGAGAAGTTTTTCCTGACCTAATAGCAGCCCCCCAGGACCTTCAGAGAGGGCATTGAGAAGATGAAGCCAGGGTCTTCATGGTGGTGCATGGATGAGAGACAATGGGTATAAACTGAAATAAGAGGTTCAGACTAGATGTAAAGAGGAATGTTTTCCCCATGAGGAAAGTCCATCAGGTCACACGGAGAGCTTGGGCAGGCTCCATTCTTGGAGGTTTTCAAGACCTGACTGGGTAAAGCCCTGAGCAACCTGGACTGATCTCACAGCTAGCCCTTCCTTAGCAGGAGGTTGGACTAGAGACCTTCACAAGGCCCCTCTCATGTGAGTTATGCTATGATACTATAATATACTATATATTTAAGCTATATATCTGTATGTATATTGATGCTAGATATGTTAGAGAAACAAATAGACTAGACTAGATGGGCTGTACTAGTAGAATACGATAAATTATGTATAGAATTTAATTGCAGGGACAATGTAGGAAATGTTCTTAAGCTTTGCTGCTTTCCCTAGATCACAGTTTCTACAGGTACTTGAGCTTGAGAGTAATTTTATATATTCAAATCATTTACTGAAATCAATAGGACTTCTCGAAAAATGAAACTAGGCACTTGAGGGCATATTGCTCGGCTGGGATCCTTTTGTGTGCTTGATTCCACAGAAACTATTTCTGAGAATAAGAACAGCAGGATGGAGTTCAATGTTTGCATACTGAGAAATTGAGAAAAAATACTAATAAGCACTATGAAGAGTGCTTACTTCTTCAAATGGCAAGATTTTAAGTATATGGAAACAGAAATTTTGTACTCCAGAATGTTTATTAAGATGCACAAGACAAAGAGGGTCTTCTGGGACACTGAATCTTCTGTGGTGGGTAACTGTCTTATAGTTCTTTTTCATAAACTGATAAAACACATCTTAAGAGTATTGTATTTGAAATTTTACATGTGGAATTTTAAAACATCTCTGATAGAAAATCGAAACTGATTTGTTTTGGCTGCATAAGCAAAAGAGAATTTCCATTTTCTTCCAAGTACAATATCAATAAATAGGCAGCCAAGCAATACTTAGTAGGAAATGGTTTGGTTTTTTTTAAATATCCATTCAGATATAAGTAGAATAAATTAAGCATTCTCAGTTCTCATATTTCAGCAGTTCACTTAAACATTATTAACAGGTCCAATCATTTAAAGTTTGACTTTAATAGGGAAAAAAAATTGACGTAATTTTTTGAGGCAGAATGCTGTTCTGTTCACCTCTGCATTTTACTTTTCATTGCTTTTCTATGATCTAATTTATATTCCTTACAGTTTATGTCCAATGGCTGAGATACTGGAGCTAGCCAGAAGGTGGCTGCAAGAAGTATTTAAATTAACATATGTGTATAAAATCAATTACAAAATTTATTGACAGAAGGTAATTTTAAACAACAAAAAGCAGAGTATATAGTATAATCAGAATTAGGGGGGAAACAACTCTCTTTTGTCCAATATATTTATATAACTATGGGTTCAGTCTTATGACAACAGGACAATGCCTTACTCATGGGAATAATGCTGCATTATTTAATTGGAATTACTGAGAACTGACATGAGCAAGAACCTCATTGATTATGTTTTCTCTTTGTGAAAAGAAAAAGGTTTCTTATTGATCATATAGATTTTTGTAATGAAAATACAGAAAACATTTATTCAGAAATGCAATAAAGATATTACAATCTAGCTTGTACCCATCTTATTGATTTAAAAATAATCTAATTTACACATTGTTAAAGGCAAACAAAACTTCCTAAAGGAAGTCTTAGATGTTCTCAAACCTGATGTTCTCCCACAGTGAGCGGCTCTTCATTCTCCCAGTCCCTGCCTTTGCCTTCTGTGGCTTGGGCGGTGAGGCTCGAGCACTTGCTGGTGAAGATCAAGGCAAAAAAGTCATTGAGTGCCTCTGCCTTCTCCGTGTCCCGGGTAACCAGGTCTCCTGTTTCGTTCCGGAGAGGGCCCACATTTTCCCTCATCTGCCTTTTATCCCCAACGTACCTATAGAATCTTTTCTTATTGCCCTTGATGTCCCTGGCCAGATTTAATTCTATCAGGGCTTTAGCTTTCTGAACCTGATCCCTGGCTGCTCAGACAATTTCTCTGTATTCCTCCCAGGCTACCTGTCCTTGCTTCCACCCTCTGTAGGCTTCCTCTTTGTGTTGGAGTTTGTCCAGGAGCTCCTTGTTCATCCACGCAGTCCTCCTGGCGTTTTTGCTTGACTTCCTCTTTGTTGGGATGCATCGCTCCTGAGCTTGAAGGAGGTGATCCTTGAATA
>NW_008824243.1:2292859-2293764 GCF_000699105.1 Pygoscelis adeliae
AATTGCTTATGCCCTGCCGTGTTGTCCCTCCAACAGATGTCAGGGTGGTTGAAGTCCCCCATGAGGACCGAGGGGAGCTGCTGAGCGTGAGGCTGCTCCTATCTGTCTATAGAGGGCCTCATCCACTCGGTCTTCCTGGTCAGGTGGCCTGTAGCAGACCCCCACTGTAATGTCACCTGTCCCTGACTTCCCTTTAATTCTGACCCATAAGCTCTTGGTAAAATGTAAAAACAGAAAAGCGTGAGGCAGAAAGGCAGCATCCAGCAAAGCCAGTAATTTCATGGTTGAAGAAGACACCAAGGACAGAAAGAATGAACCCCCCTTACTGGGATGGCAGGCGTGGATTGTCTGTCTTGGTATAACCAGTAGCTTGGTTTCCTATGACAGGAGTGAAATCTCCACTCCAAGGTTACAAAGGAGGTAGCACATCCCCTGCCCTTTGAGTAAGGCAAATGGCAAAGGAGCTCCAGCTGGAGGTCCCGTGGGGCTCCTGAGCCAGTACTTAATTCATAACGCCAAAAAATTCAGTTCTATACTAAGAGTCTGTCAAAGCTGACACAAACGAGCATCCTGAACAAACAGTTTGTGATAGTTTTGCAGAGCATGTGCTTTCTGCTGGTCAATGGTAGTTAAAGATTTATATCTGCTATGTTACAGCACTAATCATGCTACTGGAAAAACAAATGTCCATGAGGCATATTCATGACTGCATGAGTGTTCTTTGGAACTTCTTCACACTTATGGGGTTTTTGGCTGTCCAACATCCTTTACTCCGATGTGTTTATTTTATCTGTCTGTAGATCACGTCAGAGAGAAATCAAGTTTGCAGTGACTACTTGTGGAAGGGTGGTTAATACAGCAAGGGCACGATCTAGTGCCTCTGGTGAACAGTTGTTATGAAGCGC
>NW_008824243.1:2294424-2308755 GCF_000699105.1 Pygoscelis adeliae
GTGAACAGTTGTTATGAAGCGCGTGAACAGTTGTTATGAAGCACGCTCCGAACGTGTGAACGACTGTGGTTAGCCAATTGTAAGTTGTTATGAAGTGCATGTCCGAGTGCGTGAACGACTGCAGTTAACCAATTGTGGGTTGTTATGAAGCATGTGTCCGTGGCACATAACTATATAAACCCTGTTGTAAGTCTAAATAGAGGAGGATGACCATACCCATATTGGGATCTATCATTACTCCGGATTCGCGACTCCCGCTCCGCCGCCGGCAAAGATCCGGGAAAACTCCGACAGCTACTGGCTGTGGTGTAGCTACAATACATGAATATAGCCAAATGTAACTGACATATAAGCATCATGCCATAACACTACTGATTTTCATCAGTGTAGCCTTAATCTGCTAAGAGTCTCAGCACATCCACTGAGCCACTGAGTGTGTACAATATGTTTTCAGTCAGAAGCAATGTCCCACTGATGCTCTCTATTCCTCTATTGAGAACAATGAGGAAAAGGCAATGACAGTGTTTTAGGAGTTTCCCATGGACAATTTCTGCCTCAGGTTCCGCTGATGTAGAGATCCCATCCATTTCCCCATCATTCTTATTACAAAGTATTTCTTAGGTTGCCTACCTTTGAGGTTTTACTGGACACACATGGTAACCTTTCTGCCAGTGAAACCCAGCTACAAGTGGAATTTTAGAGTGTGTGTAAAATAATGGATGCTGGCACCTCCAAAATTCAGGTTTATTTGAAATAATATTCATTTTCCCAGAGTCACTTAAGAGTACCACTAAGTGCTTGAAAACTACAAGGTAATCGTCTGTCACCTATCTGACGTGCTATAGTACACAGTATAAGGCAAGAGACCTCTCTCCCTCGACAGGTGTAAAATAGCTGCCTGTAGTCAAATTGGTTAGCTAATGCTTAAGATCTGTTTCGAATTAGAGGAGAGACTGATTCATATAGTCAGGAACATATTTTGGGTGACTACATCTTTCTTTTCTTTTTTTTTTTAACAAAAAATTTCTTATGTCCCTGGCAGAGATGGAATAAGGCAGTTTTCATTCTTCAGAAGTTCATGCTGTCTTTCTAGCCAGATATCTGCCAAAAAGAAGCTTTGTTTCCTCATTGTTTCCTCCTTCAGCTAAACTCACTTTTTCTAACTTTTCAATCCTTTACCCTTGGGACTTTCCAAACAGCTAGGCAATTCCTTTGCCATAGCATTTGGTACCTGTTCCAGAGCAGCTTTACTTTTCCAGAGTTCTTGTTCCAGCCTCTTTATGAAGACCAGTGCCTCTATCAGTAGCTTCTATTCAGCTACCTCCAAACAGGAAGATATTTATTCCTTCATTTAACCTGAAAGAGAGTTGATCTAACATGCTATCATCTTCAGTGAAGTGTGATTGTTGATAGATTAAATATGTTATTAGCAACCAACAATACCACCAAATGTAGTGAGAGGACAGCACCGTGAGCTCTATTTTTGAACTAGAAAGCAGAATAAAATACTTGTTTTTTTATTATTATTATTATTCTTTAGTCCTCTTCTCATAACAGAAACTGTGCAGGTAAGATACTGGCCTTTTGGTACATTTGGTAAAATGGGTACTTACTTTATATTATAATAATGTCAATAAATAACAGCATACAGTCCATATCTGGATTCTAAGATACCAGCAGCCACCTAATCCCAATGGCCAAATATCACTTTAATTAAATAACTCATTAAATAACTGGGGATTGATTACATTATCCAAGTGTGCTTGCACACCAGTAATAATTCAGCAATTTTAACAGGAAGAGAAAGAAGGAGAAGAGAGAAAAAAATATAAATAATCATTTCCTCCCAGGAAACCTGCTTTCTTTTCCTCTCAGGGTCACAGACTGAGGTGCATCTGTTTCTGAATGAATGTATGAGAATCTACTCATATGACAAGGTTATTACTGGCAGACAGGGTTAGATGCTCCCTGTGTGTCAGATAGCTAGCTCACAGCAATTTCTTTGTGCTTAATAATAGGTGTCAATTCTTGAGAAATTAGTTTTCTTTGTCTTTCACATGAATGATGCCCATATATTCACTCTCGGTGTAATACCAACAGTTGGAAACAGACTAGATGGCATCCACTGACCACACAATACAGATTCAGCCAGGAGAGCATCAGGGTGCTGGCTATCAGTGTTGGCATACAAAATATATTCCTGGGAAAAGTTTTTTCAAAAAACTTGGTGTAACTATGTGTTGTGGAATAGCATGACATGAAGACCATGGTTATTAATATGCATAAACCTCCAGTATGTACAATTCACACAATTTGATTGTCAGAGCCTGTGTCAACACAATGTATCATTTACTTGGCTTTCCACGATGAGTGTGAAGTATTTAGAGCAGTTATATCTTCCACAGAATGCAACAATGCTCTTGGATTTTTTCCAGGGTACAGATAATTCTCTATAGTTATTTGAAATTTCTTCTCATCATTTTTTCTGACAAAAATATGTGCTTTCCTTTAAATTGTTTTTTGATGTTAAGAATGTACTTTTCAGCTAAACATTTTGATGTTCTATGTGAAAATTCAAAACAAAATGGTATTATGAAATGTAAACACAGTGACATTTTGAAAATGTTTTATTGGAATCAATTTTTAGAAACAAAATATTTCACTATCTTCAGTAAAAACTCCTTCCAGCATAATTTTTGGGGGATGTCAGCATTGTCATGTTTCAAGATAAATAAAGTCTTTCCAAAGACTAGGAATGCTTTATGAGGCATGAATCCTATTTTTCACACAGCTCTACCTTTTCTCTTTAGAGATCTTTGTGACAAGCAATTCCTCCTGAAAGTTTTCCATCTTTTTCTTCCCTATCTCTGTGTTTCTTCATTGACCAGCAGTTTGTTATAGTTATGGCCAGAACTGTTGCTTTAGATTCTGATCATAAAACCTCTAACCTCTGTGAAAGTCTGAGAAATCAGTCTCTTACGGGGTGAAAAAACTGAACATCCCCAAATGTACCATTTTATACATACAAGTAATTTTGTGCTTTTAGTGAGTTCCATCATAGTAGATTGGTTTACTTATCTCAGTAAAGTTGCCTGTATATATATTTTCAGGACTTTAGTTGTTGCACAGATAAAAAGTCCAAGCTTGTAACTGAGAAATGAGAAGAATAGGAGATGTCCTGATTGTGTTTATAAAGTTTGTAATTTACCATTGCATTGCATTTTTTTAGTTTATATATTTTCTGTCCATGCTTTTTGTATTTTTATACTTTTTAAATTGCATTTGCATAGGAGCGTAATAACAAAATGCTTAATGAAGACAGAAAAAATAAAAACAACACCCCCCTCCACCAAAAATCTCACTACCAAGAGAAAAAAACCTGACCCTCTCAGGATTCACTTCCACGGGAGCCTAAAAAATCCACCACTTAGCAGAGTGAATGAAAGGCTCTATTTAGTCAATTCAGAGGAAGTGATCCTAATCAGGATTTAACACTATTTGGAATATAAGGAAGATACTATTCAAAGAACTGTCAGAGCTCAATGAACACTAAGTGCTTATGCCCTGCTTATTCTGTTTACAAACAGAGAAGGACTGGTGGGAGATGTGGTGGTTGGAGGCCGTCTTGGGCTTAGCGACCATGAATTCGACCATGGTCGAATTCTTAATGGTAGAATTCTTAATTCTTCATGAAGTAAGGAGGGGGGGCAGCAAAACTGCAACCATGGGCTTCCGGAGGGCGGACTTTGGCCTGTTCAGGATGCTGGTTGAGAGAGTCCCTTGGGAGACAGTCCTGAAGGGCAAAGGGGTCCAGGAAGGCTGGACATTCTTCAAGAAGGAAGTCTTAAAGGCGCAGGAGCAGGCTGTCCCTGTACGCCGCAAGAAGAACGGGCGGGGAAGACGGCCGGCCTGGCTGAACGGGGAGCTTTTGCTGGGACTCAGAAAAAAAAGGAGAGTTTACCGCTTGTGGAAGAAGGGGCAGGCGCCTCAAGAAGAGTACAGGGATCTCGTTAGGTCATGCAGAGAGGAAATGAGAAAGGCAAAAGCCCAGCTAGAATGCAACCTGGCTGCTGTCATTAAAGACAACAAAAAAAGTTTTTACAAATACATTAATGACAAGAAGAGAGCCAGGGAGAATCTCCATCCTTTATTGGATGCGGGGGGGGTACATTGTCACCGAGGATGAGGAAAAGGCTGTGGATGTGGTCTACCTGGACTTCAGTAAGGCCTTTGACACCGTCTCCCACAGCATTCTCCTACAGAAGCTGGTGGCTCACAGCTTAGACAGGTGTACTCTGCGCTGGGTCAAAAACTGGCTGGACGGCCGGGCCAAGAGAGTTGTGGTGAATGGAGTTCAATCCAGTTGGCGGCCCGTCATGAGCGGTGTTCCCCAGGGCTCAGTTTTGGGGCCAGTTCTGTTCAATATCTTTATCAATGATCTGGATGAGGGGATCGAGTGCACCCTCAGTAAGTTTGCAGACGACACCAACTTGGGCGGGCGTGTTGATCTGCTTGAGGGTAGGAAGGCTCTGCAGAGGGACCTGGACAGGCTGGATCGATGGGCCCCGGCCAACTGTATGAGATTCAAGAAGGCCAAGTGCCGGGTCCTGCACTTTGGCCACAACAACCCCATGCAGCGCTACAGGCTTGGGGAAGAGTGGCTGGAAAGCTGCCTGGCAGAAAAGGACCTGGGGGTGCTGGTTGACAGCCGGCTGAACATGAGCCGGCAGTGTGCCCAGGCGGCCAAGAAGGCCAATGGCATCCTGGCCTGTATCAGAAATAGTGCGGCCAGCAGGAGTAGGGAAGTGACGGTGCCCCTGTACTCAGCCCTGGTGAGGCCGCACCTCGAATACTGTGTTCAGTTTTGGGCCCCTCACTACAAGAAGGACGTTGAGATGTTGGAGCATGTCCAGAGAAAGGCAACGAGGCTGGGGAGGGATCTGGAGAACAAGTCTTTTGAGGAGCAGCTAAGGGAGCTAGGGTTGTTTAGCCTGGAGAAAAGGAGGCTGAGGGGAGACCTCGTCGCTCTCTACAACTCCCTGAAAGGAGGTTGGAGCGAGGTGGGTGTCGGTCTCTTCTCCCAAGTAACTGGGGATAGGACAAGAGGAAATGGCCTCAAGTTGTGCCAGGAGAGGTTTAGATTGGATGTGAGGAAAAATTTCTTTACTGACAGAGTGGTTAAACATTGGAACAGACTGCCCAGGGAAGTGGTTGAGTCACCATCCCTGGAAGTATTTAAAAGACGGGTAGATGAGGCGCTTAGGGACATGGTTTAGTAGGCATGGTGGGGTTGGGTTGACGGTTGGACTCAATGATCTTGGAGGTCTCTTCCAACCTTAATGATTCTATGATTCTATGATTCTATGATTCTATGATTCTATGATTCTATGATTCTATGATTCTATGATTCTATGATTCTATGATTCTATGATTCTATGATTCTATGATTCTATGATTCTATGATTCTATGATTCTATGATTCTATGATTCTATGATTCTATGATTCTATGATTCTATGATTCTATGATTCTATGATTCTATGATTCTATGATTCTATGATTCTATGATTCTATGATTCTATGATTCTATGATTCTATGATTCTATGATTCTATGATTCTATGATTCTATGATTCTATGATTCTATGATTCTATGATTCTATGATTCTATGATTCTATGATTCTATGATTCTATGATTCTATGATTCTATGATTCTATGATTCTATGATTCTATGATTCTATGATTCTATGATTCTATGATTCTATGATTCTATGATTCTATGATTCTATGATTCTATGATTCTATGATTCTATGATTCTATGATTCTATGATTCTATGATTCTAACACTAGGATATATTATTTTTAAATTTATATATAAGCACAGCCTGTTATTGAAAGCAACAGAAATTAGAAATTTTATGATTATATGAAATTTATTTTAAAAAACAGGTTATCCTTTGGCTCAATCGGCAATAAGATATTGTTATTAAGCACCAAAAGAAATACATTGCTCATATCAAAGTAAGGGTTATAAGACATAAAATGTTCTTAGTAGAGCCTATAGGCATATTATTAGCATAGGGCATATTATCAAAGTAAAGGAGTATTTGGAAGAAAAATTGTGACAAAGATGGCAAAGCCACATATTCAGATCTCTTTGGTGTTGACTGTGCTGCCTTGGATGAATTACTGCAGAACTAGTGTATTAATTTGGCTGGTTTGAAAAAGGTTTAAAGCCATGCTTTTTGACCTGTTTCTTTTATTATTTCTGGTTTTCTAATGGACTTTATATTATCATGCCATTCTGTTTAAGTTGTTTGCTTAGGAGCAAATCAAAGTTTTAAACTTAATCTTAATGGATTCTAGGCTGTTCATTTAAAAAAAACAAACACAAAAAAAAAGAACAAAAGCAAAGTTTATTTCTGTTCCTCATCTGAAATATACTGGGATATTTCCTTTTCTATATAAACTGAAGGAAGTTATAATTTCTTAGAAATATTGACTATTTACATAGTGATCCACATCTTTGAACCCTGATGGTCACAAATGGCAAATAGAGGCCTCAATATCTTGAATTCCAGCCCAAACTCATCTCCATAAAACCATGTTGCCTGTTGCTTTAATTAGGGAAGGTAAGACAGAAAGAAGTGTTTTGCTGTTTACAATAATTTGCCTGCAAAAGTTCACTTCACTGAAGCAAGCAATAAGACAAGAGTCTTAAAGTAATATACACTACTACCATGCTAAGATAAAGACTTCAGAGACCTCCCCTAGCATTTAACATCGTAATATGTCTTTCTCAAAAAAAAGTTTGAATGACAGTCAACTTTGAGCATATGCTATTTGTTGAAGCCCACAGAATTTACTTAAGTTCTCTGAAATACAGTGCTTTCCTTATGGAGGAGTCGCATGTGACTGTACTGATAGAGCACTACTTCAGTATGTGCTGTCACCTGCTTCCCTTAAATCTGATGCTCCAGTCAAATGATGAGTGAAAAAAGCAAATGACCATATGTCCTGGTTTCGGCAGGGATAGAGTTAATTTCCTTCCTAGTAGCTGGTACAGTGCTGTGTTTTGGATTTAGGATGAGAACAAAATTGATAAGGCACCGATGTTTTAGTTGTTGCTAGGTAATGCTTACACTAGCCAAGGACTTTCTAGTTTTCCATGCTCTACCAACTGAGAAGGCTGCAGGTGCACAAGAGGCTGGGAGGGGGCACAGCCAAACTGGCCAAAGAAACATTCCATACCATGTGACGTCATGCTCAGTACATAAACTGGGGGAAGCTGGCCGGGGGGGCCACTGCTCGGGGACTGGCTGGGCATCGGTCGGCGGGTGGTGAGCAATTGTACTGTGCATCACTTGCTTTGTGTAGTATTATTATTATCATATTATTATCATTATCATTTTATTTCAATTATTAAACTGTTTTTATCTCAACCCATGAGTTTTTCTCACTTGTGCTTTTCCAATTCTCTCCCCCATCCCACCGGGGGCAGGGGGGGAGTGAGCGAGCGGCTGCATGGTGCTTAGTTGCCGACTGAGGTTAAACCACGACACCATAAAAAAAACAAAACCCAAAACAAAACCAAAAAATCCCATCTGCATGGAAGAGAAGACAATCCCTGCCTCCAAACTTCTGCAAGTTTTCCCACCTGGGCTGAGTTAGAACTATGAGCAGATGCATCTTTCCAGGGTATCCTAGGTGATGCTGATATGAATAGCTCTGAGAGAAAATGAAATAGATAAAAAAAAAGATGCTTGTTTGTTCTATGTGTTTTCATTGTTTGAATTAATTCAACATTCTTGCAAATGAAGGAGCACTATCCTTGGGTATAAAGCAGATTCTATTTGCATTCCTTGCGCCGCAATCTCATTGACACATACTGGGTATCTGTGTCCGGAATGGGCAAAGTCAGTGACCCATACTCCTTAGTAAATGAAGTTCAAGCTTTCTATTGCATCCTTAAAAAGGAATGTATTTCAGTCCTGACCTTCAACGCTTGTTCTGATCCCAGCCCTGAGCCTTTTCTAACCAGAGACTGCCAGTCATAAATGTGCTACATTTTGTAATGTTCTTCACTGTGAAAAGAATATCACATAGAAATTGAATGAGATCATTGGCTGTATTTCTACTTGGGGTTGACAGAAACATAGCTCTCAAATCTGAAAGGTGCTTTACATGCTTTACACCCAAGACACCCTGGTCAAGCACTAACACAGCTATTATAAATACAGATTCTTCAAATAGATATAATGTTGTTTCAACTCATGTTAAGAAAATGAGTAATTTTAAAAGTAAATAATACCTTTGTTAGTACAATCCACAGAGAAAAGGTCAAAAGAAAGTACCTAGGTAAGCCCTATGTATGATGATGTTTCTCTAGGGTAGTAAGTCTTGGAGAGACCCTCTGTCCTGGTTTTGGCAGGGATAGAGTTAATTTTCTTCCTAGTAGCCGGTATAGTGCTGTGTTTTGGATTTAGGATGAGAATAATGTTGAGAACACACCGATGTTTTAGTTGTTGCTAAGCAGTGCTTACACTAGTCAAGGACTTTTCAGCTTTTCATGCCTGGCCAACGAGAAGCTGGGAGGGGACACAGCCAGGACAGCTGACCCAAACTGGCCAAAGAAACATTCCATACCATGTGACGTCATGCTCAGTACATAAACTGGGGAAAGCTGGCCGGGGGGGTCTCTGCTCGGGGACTGGCTGGGCATTGGTCAGTGGGTGGTGAGCAATTGCATTGTGCATCACTTGCTTTGTATATTCTTTTACTATTATTGTTGTTATTATTATTATTAATATTATTTCAATTATTAAACTGTTCTTATCTCAACCCATGAGTTTTCTCACTTTTACTCTTCCAATTCTCTCCCCCATCCCACTGGGGGGCGGGGGGAGTGAGCAAGCAGCTGTGTGGTGGTCAGTTGCTGGCTGAGGTTAAACCATGACACTCTCTGTATTATCTTTACGCCATAGTCTTAAGAAACTGGAATAATATTATCTGTTTCAAATGACAACATAAGATGGTTTTGTAAGTTTGTGATCTTTCTCATATTCAATCAAAGGTTTCTCATATTCAGTCAAAGGTTTCTCATATCCTGTCAAAGGTTTCTCATATTCAATCAAAGGTTTCAAAAGCTTTACTATTGGGTCATCCCATTAATCATTTGACCTTGATCCAATAACTAGTGCAAAACAAGAATACCTGTATTCTTATACACATGTATATAAGCATGTGCAGAAATGTGTGCATGTTCATGTGTGTATATGCATTTTATAAAGGTGAAATACTGAGTTAATAAGAGACACAGAGCTGTTCAGCAAATGAGATTGTATATGTTTCGCCAGTATCTACTTCTGCTTCAGATTTAGATATACACAGATACCTTTTAGAAGTTTAATAAATACACATTTTATTTTATTGAAGACATAGTAAGTGTTTAAAATAATGAGACAAGATTAAAGACTTTTGCAGATTTATTTTTATTTGATAAGGGCTCCTCTGGCAAAGACTCTGCTTTAACATCAGGCTAGTTAGAAGCTTAGGAAATACAAACACTCTTTAGATAACATTCTGACTTTTGTATCCATATTTAAAAAAAAAGCTTCAAATTTTCTGTAGCCATGGACATGATGGAATTTATGGTAACTAAGTGATCTTATCTTAAGCGAACCAATGGTGCTGAATCCACTGAACGGTGCAGAGGTGTTGTATTGAAACTGACTGTCTTCTACAAACTAACTGAATAGCTGAAATAACTAGAAAACCAGGTAATTTAATTGTACGTATGATCCAGGTCAGAGTTTGTATACATTAGGACTTGAGAAGTTTTCGTTACTGCTGACTTTATTGTGGCCTCGGGTAGGCCTTATGTGAAACATAGGTGATACGATGGCTATGAAATAGCTCTGTTCATGGAGCCAAGCTCTGCTCAAAAGAGAGCTGCTGTTAATCAGCAGCTTTGAAAGTACCTAACTCATTATAAAAAGATAACAATAATTCTAAAATTTGACTAGATTCATAATGTGTAAAAAATATTGAAGTTTATCAACTCTTACTGGTACTCGGTTCTATTTTAAGCTAGATTTTTCTTCCTGGGAAATCTTACTTTCTGCGCCAATATTACTCCAAGCACAAGCCGGGAATCTTCTTTGATGTCACAAGGTCTAGTTTACAAAAACTTCAATACATGAGAACTACAGGCATCTATGCAGTCATTTTTTTTGCTACTTTTTTTAAAAATGAAAGTGATTATCTTTCAAGAAACCCAAATTAACCAGAATTTGAGAGTGCAGTAACAAACCTGCTGAGTAAAGAGGAGTTATGATTTATAACACTGAATTAAACATAAAAGAGAGCCTCAGCTGTGTTGTATCAAGCTTAATCTGAGAATGCAGCTGATAAGGATTCCCTAATTTACATCTAGTAACTAGTCCTTCAGCCTTTCCACTGCATTCTAGGTGGAATATATTAGAATGTGGAACCGTAATTTCATTATCCAAGATTCTCAAATACAGCCAAAATTGAGGGATACATGATACAAAGTGAGAACTTTGATTAACCTGTGTTCAGACCTGATTAAAATTTCCTGATATTTCAGCAAACAGTCTTGCTTCCAAACATTAGGGGCTTAAAGATTACAGGAATCAACTTGTCTAAGTAAAATAATATCACCATAGAGTAAAAGTACAAAAATACTCTCCTGCCTCTCCTTGATATCAATAACCATACGTACATAAATAGAAGTCTTAAATATTTTCAAATCCCTTTTAAAATGTTTTATATTTTAAGACTTCTCATGACAACAACAGATTTAAATTTAGATAATCCTTTTAAAAATATCAATTTGAAGCCTATATCAGGAAATGCATATAATAAAAATAGCAGTTAAAACCTTCCTATAAGGTACTTGTGTCTAAAAGAAAAAGAAACAATTCTTAATGTAAGGATAAAAAAAAAAATGCCCTTTCCACTGGTAGGTTATACATCTTATACAATATATAAATTAAGTCAATAAAACTTTGAAGCAGTATATGAAACATCTCCAAGACATGGTGCCTAATATCAACTGTTAATGCAGGCTAAACACATACAGGTTGGCAAACTTGCATTTCTAATTCTCCTGTTTATACATCACTGTCTGTCCTACAGCCACTGTTGTATCAGGAGACATGCTTTCTATCAGACCTATAAAATGCAATCCAGTTTTGCCTTCTCAAGACTTTGTGGAGCATGCTTCCTCCTTGCAGATTTTAAATCTTCTTCCTCTGCTGCCGTATCACCTTGCAAAACTTTGAGGGAAAGAAGAGATGCGTTAACTTTATGTTTACATGATATAAATACAGACACACACACACACATATATAGTGTATTGTAGCCTTAGGCACAAACAAGTGTTTATAAAGGCATGCTTATGATCAATTACACTAGACCAGACCCTTTTGTCCTCCCTTCTCTCCATTTTCCATTTCTTGTTCTTCCCCCAAACACCTTGACCCCCTCCATTTCTCTGCTCTTATCTCCATCCAAGTAAAAAGCCCAACCATAATTACTTTTTTCCCCAGTGGCTTTGCTACATTTGTACCAACATTTGGTATTTCTAGTACTGCTTCCTAGGTAATATCAGCTTTATATAGTACGATTTACTGGTATTATATGGTTCTCTTGATAATACTGATTGATATTACTGATACACTTACCTAGGTGCTGCTGGTAACACAAGGTTGTACTCCTCAAAAGGTCCTCAATGCTCCCCTTTTATTATTATCTCCAAAAACTGGCCATTTCTCACATAACTCCGCCTTAATGGTCTGTGAAAGCTGGTCATTCCTCAAAGCACTATCTGTAACTTTTGTCAGCTTCTCAATTTGTTATTTGTTATGTCCAGCAATTTCTGCTCAGTAGTTTCTCATTTTCTGTTCAGTAAACCCCAGGCCAGGATCCCCTGCCTGCACACTTTAACAATGTCTTCCCATGAAGATGAAAAATTAGTAAGCCAAAGAACTGCCTGTGGTTATCTGAGCTCCCTTAGAAATTTTCCAAAGAGCAATTAAGTCTAGTATTCTGCTAAATTTAGCTTTAGGTAACAACATTCCACTTAGGTAATAACATTTCGTACATGCTTTTTTCCCCTCCTCAAAAGAAGGAAAAAACCTCACCTATTCTACCCTCAGTTCCTAGCATTATCGCACCTACTGGTAGAAAATCTGGCCTCAAGGAATTCCCCAGCTCCTTCATCTTTTCAGCTGTCTGATGCACAATCTCTCTATTAGCAAGTGAGTGGAGGGAAGTGATTGGAGGCTCCTTCACTGGAGCATATATTTTAACTTTCGCACCATATAGTCAACTTTGTGTGAAGGCACTTTGTGCTATGGTTTTCTTCAGTCATGACTCAGACGGGGATGTTTGCTTCAGGAAGGGGACAAAGTCAGTCCCCTCCAGTTCCAGGTGGGTGGTGACAGTCCCTCCTTCCACTGTCTATTCACCACCATTAGGTAGAAGTGATTCAACTAACCTTAAATACAACTCTTGGGTCCTCCTCCCCTCATGACATGCCAGCTAATGGCAAATTGCAAGTATTCATAATTCCCCATGATATGGGAAATTAAAAAGAAAAATCTTGCCAAAATATGACAAAAATATACAGAGTGATGGTCAATCTATAAAGGAAAGATCTTGAGAGAAATTATTTTAGGTGAAAAAACAAACAGAAAGACCTATTTCTGTGGAGGAGAGATTATAATTGTTCTGTTAATCATAAAGATTTCAATAATGTCTGTTAAAATTTTAATGGAAAATATAACAGTAAATGAAGCCCTAATTAAGGGACAGAGGGCTGCTTTAATTTGCCAGGGTATATTTTTAATAAGCTTTCTTCTGAACTGAGAGGGTGTTCAGCAATTTTTAAATCCAGATTGTAAATTTAGTTGCTTGTGGAGAATTTTGAAATTGAACGTTCATTACGCAATTTTTAGAAATTCTTTAAAAGATTTTAATCAACTGAATCTTGAAAATATTTTTACAGGTGAGTCTTTTTTCAGATAAGTCTACCAACCCACTTCTCACTTTCCAGTTAAGTCTGAGGTTAGGTGATATGATGAAGAGCACAATAATAACAGTCATGCTTAAGCAATTCTGCTTCTCATAGGCAAAAGGAAAATTTGTCAGACCATATAGCTGTAAAACTAAATAAAAAAAATATTAAGCTAGATTAGGCCTGAGGGATTTAAAATAAAATATTAACATTTGGTTTGAAGGACGTGTTGATTAATTCTATATGAAATGTTACAGGAAAAGTTATCTTAATTTTATGTAAGCTTTGGTTTACAAGAGACGGATTTTTTTTTAATGGGAAAATCAGGAACGTTTTTAATTTCTATCTCAAGTTAAATAATCTCTTTTTAGCCTTGAAAGATCTCTTTTTCACTGCTACAGTCACTGAGTGCTTATGGACAAAATGCCTAAAAGCGACATCCAGTCTGAACAGTTAGTTCTTGTAATAGATATATCTAATGCAGCCAGAAGGAAGAAAGTCTGGTAGATGGGACTATTTGCTCTTGTATGAGTCAGAGCTCAATTTTGCAAACTTAGGGACTGGTATGGTTTCATTCTGCAAGTAATGTAGCTCCGCAATAGTTTTCTTTACAAAAGATGTTATGTACCTTGGGATGTGCACTGGAGGCAAGGACATGTGGCTGGACAAGGCTGAAGAAGCTTGCAGCAGTACCTTTGGAGCTCTGTTCAATGTGTGGGTGCATGCCCCAGACTGAAACTGCAAAGCAAACCTGCTGAAGCATGGTCATAATGGCAAAATAGTAGGTTATATGTGTGCATCAAAATTAATTTCCATCTCCCTTCCCATCAGCACCTTATGTGTGAAAAGAGATAAGTCAAAGAGAGACTTTTTATGCTGTGCCATTTGAAAGGTTTATTTAAAGAGGTGTGCAGGCCTGAGATGGATTTTTGACAAATCATTGCACAGCTCATCTGAGCTGTCTCCCAGGGTGCTCAGCTGGAGGCATTTGCACTTTCACATGCAACGTATTTGTTGACTAGAGAGCTAAATCATTAACAGTATATGTTTAAAATCTTACTTGAAAACTAAGAGTCAGTGTGTATCCAGTCCATGATTTGAATTATAAGCTGCTCTCGGAACTCAGTAACATTTACTAAGTAAATACATTCTTTAAAAAGCACTTTGTGTGTGTATACACAGCCTTATGCCATCAGAACAGAAACTGCATTTAATTGGCAAAATATCACAGAAAATAGGAAGAGATTTTTTTATGAGATGTGACCCACTACTCTCAATATCTCTGGAA
>NW_008824243.1:2308775-2339664 GCF_000699105.1 Pygoscelis adeliae
TCTATTATCATCCTAGAAAACACTATGGACTTTTTCACAATTATTAGGTAGCCAGAGGTTTGATATTGAAATCTGAATATTCAAGAACCTAAAGACACAACAGAGCTTTAGTGCTTGCTAAAATTGCTTGAATTTGCAAATGACTAAATAAACAGAAATACAGCACAGTTTATAAAATGTTAAAGCTTTTATATATCTACCTCATCAATATTATTTATAATAATAAAATAAATAGGCCCATTTTAAAATAAGGGAAGTGGAGAAATAGAGAAAGAATACCAGCTGTGTTTGCACTACATGATTAAAGGTAATAAAGCAATGTGGACATGGTTTACTGAGAAGTCATATTTTATTTATATCAAGTCTCTTCTGCTTTAATAAACCATGATTTAAACGCACACACACGCACACATACACCTTTATTTATATTTAAACTTAGCTTCCAGTCTAATTTCTCTGTCAGGAGTGCCAAATTAAATCTGAAAGCCATTCTGAAGGGTGAAAACACAACGGGAGGTAGAGGCGCTCTTCCTGCTTAACCTGAACTCCAGGTGGCAGTGAATCGCAGGTATTGCGGCTCCTCGGGGCATCATTGAAAACCTAGTCACAAATACACGGGTCATGTGTGAGAGTGCATGAAAACAACAGGGTTTTTTTGGCTTGGGAGACAGCCTGCTTGCCTGCTACCGAGCAAAGAAAGTTTAACATTCAAGGAAGGTGAGTCTTTAAGGTTGGGACTCTGGAAGGAAATTATGATGACTGGCAGAGACCCCATTTTTATCGCAGCAATTAAAAAAATCTTCTAATGGCTTTCTAAAGCCTCTTGAACTGAAACGGAGACAAGTGCTCAAAGTCTTCTGTTGAAGAGTTAGAGGGGTATCCGAGCCTGTCAGCATGGCAGCAGCCCGCATCGGCATTGCTGCCGCATCGCAGCCCCAGCGGTGCTAGCAGCCCTGGCCCTGCAGCCTGCTGCTGAGCCTGCCAAGCAGCCAGCAGCTGCTGCTGCTGCTGCTGGAGAAAATGTTTTCTACAGCTGAGCAGCTGGGGCCCGCGACTGCCATGCAAAGGCTTGAAATAGTAGTTTGAAATGGTGAGGGGTGTGGCACTGGGAACAGAGCATTAAAAGTTTCTGTTCTAAAACACAACAAAAATGTTTAATCAAAGACAAATGGCCCTGAAAATGCTAAGTGGTGATTTGTTTGAAATAATACAAGTTAGGAAAAATTAAGCACATCAAGCATTTTCTCTAGATATTTGCAGCAGTAAATGTTGGGAGAGGGGGTTGCTCAGTTCAATTTCTAGTTTGTTTGGCTGTAATGTGCCAATAAACAAAAGACATCTAAAAAATACTAACACTTACCTCATCATTCAGTGATAAATTGAAGCAACTTCTATGATCCAGTTATAAGTTCCAAAAAACATCTAAAGAAATTCACAGCTAAACAAAGGTTTTGAGTAAGGACACTCAGTGTTTGCTCTTAGCCCCAAATTTGGGTGCCTGAAGCAATATTATGAGTCACAAAAGTATAACACTTCCACCAACTCAAAGTTTCAAACAACCCCCCCAAATGGCTCTTTATTAGGCTCTTAAACATGGATTTAAGAACTGAACTCAAGACTTATTTTTACAGGCTTCCCGCTTTTGGCTTGGAGGTGCAGCTGCACTCAGGAAATGAGGATGTAAAAATAGCATCTTCTTAGTCAAGGATTTGGCCCATATAAGTATGTATCTCTTCCAGCTCATAACAGCGTATTTCATTGATTAAAAAAAGAAGTCACACAAAAAGCTTCCCATTTATTTCAGGACAAATGTGCTAAAAGAACAGACACTAGTTTCTATTCTGCTTGAATACATGGTAACTTAGAGCTATCCGAGGTATTACCTCCAGACATGCTGGAGAGTACATTTTTATTTGTCTGGTTGGTTTTGGGGTTGTTGGTATTTTTTGCAACAAAGCTATGCCCTGACAGTATGTCAACTTAGGAGTGATGAAGCTGTCAATCATGAGAGCAAAGCCCATAAGAGCAGAAGGTGGCTTGCTCAGCAGCAGCACCCGGGTGTAGGAACTTAGTACCAACGGAGATTAGGATGACCACAAATCTCCTTGGTTTCAGAGCAATGTGAAAAACTCACTTCCTTGGCTTAGCTCTCCCTCTTTCACGTCTTCAAATGAAGGTGAGAAAAAGGAAGAGAAGAGAAGAGAGACAAAGGGAGAAGGAAGAGATGCGGGGAAGGTAAAGAATACCCCACTGCTCCTTAAATGTATCCTCACCGAGAAGTAAAGAACGTGATATATTACACACAAACCATTATCAACTATGAGGTTTAAAACATGTTTTAGAACATTAGAAGATGTTCAGAAATCATAATTTTAGGCAAACCAGGAAATCTAAACAGACAGATTCCTGCACTTTTCAAGTGTGGCATGACAAAAGATTAATGGGTTTCAGGACGAGAAGTGACCATTATAACCATTTAGTTTATCTGCAGTTTAAAACAGACCCATATCACCTGAAATAGTCCACCTTCATCGGGTCCATGATTTTGGTTTGATTTGGTTTGACCTTTAGGAAGACCATGAGGAATGCATCTCGCACTGCACTAGGTATGTGCAATCAGATATGCTCTCATCTTATGAGTGCTTGCGGTCTGGACCACTGTTTGCAGTCTAGAGGGTGCACTCTTATTTGCATGGTCTGTATTTGGCTCCCCATTGGTTTCCATTGGTTGTATGTAGCCCAATGTGTCTTACATTCTAAGTAGATCCACAGACTTAAATCAAGCACTGCAGCTTATTAAGGGGGAAGCATTTGCATTTTTTTGAAACATTCAGTGTATTTCAAATTCTCCCTCACCTCAAGTGCACGGAGTAATTATGGAATTGGTGCATATGCAGAAAAACAGTACGACTACCATTTACAAGTCAGCCTTAGTTCTTCTGTTTTCTAGTTATTGGATATTACACTTTACTCCATTAATGCTCTGTTAATAGAGGATTTTTCTGGATGTGAGATATGATACTATAATTAACTAGGTCTTGAAAATCTCCATCACTTGGAGTACCCTGGTGTTACACAGATAAAATGATAGTGTCTTCTGACTTCTCTCCTTTACATGCCCCAATTAACATAATAATAGAATAGCCAATGAAAATGTTACTGCCTTGTTACATCATTTTGTAAATGGGCATTTAACTTAGAGGGTGTTTGGGGAGAGCAGGGAGGGTTCAGCTACAAGAAAAATTAGTACTTATAATCTACGGTACACCTGCATCTTCATTGAACTGTACAATTTCATGCAGAATGGTTTGATCAATCAGTTTCTTTGCCATGATCTAAAAGCTGGCTTTTCTTTGAACATCCTAGATTCAATTGAAAGTCTTACATTTTCAATTGTTTACTTCACTGGACAAAGTAACAGTGAACTGTCACTCTCACTGACTTTTATGAAGAAGATTAAATGTTTAATAATTTAATATACACAACCATGAAATTAAACTCAGTTAATTTAATATTTTGTTTTCATAATGCATTTAATTTGAATATTTGCACATTCTGGAGATAAGAGGTCTTGTTTTACTGATAAGCAAATGTAGATACTTATGTATAGATACCTATTTTTAAGGCTGGGACTGAAGTCTCTGACAGGATGAAAGCTTTTTCCTAAGGGATTGCAGTACTGAGAATGATTCTGCACATGTCAGACAGCAATCCCAGAAGGGACTCTTTTATTCTGTCAAGTAGACTGTAGCACTGAATTTTACAGTATGCTGGATTGGTCAACCATGAAGATTACGTACAAGTTGGATTTAGATCACATCAGTCAATGTTGATTTACTTTCAGAAAGCAAGGCATCAAATAGGAAGAGTGTTTCCAGAGTTCCCACCATTCCTACTTCAGCTGGGTTACTTTTTTCAAGTCATCCTCTGAGCTGATCCTCCTCCTCTTGCAGGAATGTCAGTAGAATGGTTTAACATGATATTTTAGTTATTAATACTCATTACTCTCTCCCACTTACTTTATTTGTATGACTATGCAAGTAATTTTTGACCCAATGCTATGAAATGCACAGTGATTAGATGTTCCAATTGCTGTATCAGAACTTCACTATTCCTATCACTGTAAAGATGCAAGAACAATCTGGATGAAATATTGATTCATCAATTAATCATCAGTTAATCCTAGGCAATAACTCTCTGTACTGCAGAGAGTAAACATAGCAAAAGAACTTTTATACCTATGCCTGTGATTTTTCAGTCTATTTTTCACTGATCTGACTATAATTAAATCAAAAAGCCATACTGAGTAGTAGTATTTTCTTAATGTAGAAAGATGTTGCAAGTCAAGTTTTTACTTTTTCCAGCAGTGAACAGACACATTTCTTGGATGCTGGGAGCTTACACAACAGCAAATAAGTTTAGCAGATTGACGATGTGCGTGTCTGTCTTATTTCTTATCCGTCACATTTTTTTTCCCCAATTTGCTCTTTATGATTATCTCTAACCTCTATTAAATTACTTTTTACTGCATATTTTACTTGAGTATCATTCACTGAAATAGGTCAGGGCAGATAAGTCCCATGGTGTAGATAGTGGTCTGAGAAGTTATTACCTCCTTAAAAGCCCAATATAGAGGCAATTATTCCTCTGTATTCAGTGCGGGTGCGGCCTCACCTTGAATACGGTGTGCAGTTCTGGGCCCCACAATTTAAGAAGGATGTGAAGGTCCTTGAACGTGCCAGAGGAGGGCAACAAAGCTGGTGAAAGGGCTGGAAGGAATGTCCTATGAGGAGTGGCTGAGGACCTCATAGGCTTGTCTGGTTTGGAGAAAAGGAGGCTGAGGGGCAACCTCATTGCTCTCTACAGCTTCCTGAGGAGGGGAAGTGGAGAGGGAGGTGCTGATCTCTTCTCCCTGGTATCCAGTGATAGGACACATGGGAATGGTTCAAAGCTGCGCCAGGGGAGGTTTAGGCTGGACATTAGGAAGCATTTCTTTACTGAGAGGGTGGTCGAACACTGCAACAGGCTTCCTAGAGAGGTGATCGATGCCCCAAGCCTGTCAGTGTTTAAGAGGCATTTACCCTTAACAGTATGATTTAACTTTTGGTCAGCCCTGAACTGGTCAAGCAATTGGATTAGATGATTGTTGTAGGTCACTTCCAACTGAAATAATCTGTTCTGTTCTAATTCTATTCTATTCTATTCTAAGAAATCACAAATTCTATTCTAATATGAAGAACGGTCTTATTCGTATTTTACATTTTGGGTCTCCTAATTATTTTTTACATTTAGAAAGGGAAACTCTGGATTTCAAAGAAAAGAAAATTTCAAGGAAATCCAAACAATCCTGCTGCATTGGAACTGAGATACTATCCCTGCATGTTCCTGAAAATAGTCTGTAAATGCTTCCTATGATCACCCCTCAGACCATTGCAATAACCTTATTACTGGTTTGTGCTTTATCTCCTGTAATAATTATATCTGACTTAAAGAGGCATGATTGGAGACACTAATTCTGCTGATGCTGTTTATCTGATACAAAGGGAGCCCAGACAATGCAAAACAACAGTCTACATGTAAGTCCATGAGCATGGCAGTTTCTACTGGAACAGAAAGTATTCAGAAGTTAACCCAGCACTCTTTGCAATTAAATTGACACTATAAAAATAGAGAGACAATTCTCATAGAAAGGAATGGGTACTCAGATCACAGCTTTATTTGAAGTACACTAACCATTAACTTACAGTCTTGTGTGTCTCCAGTAAAATGAATTCTGAATTCTTCACTGTAACATTAAACAATTTCAGGTCATGTGCAAGGAGATGCCTGCCGACCTCACAGGTTATGGCTGCGCTAAGCAGTACAGCCCAGTGGCAGTAGATGTGAACAGAGCAGACAGTGCTGAGGACTGACATGTACAGTACATGCTCTTCAGGATTTTATTTCAGGCTAGCTCTAGCCTGACCCTGAGGACTGAATGCCCGTCAATAATTGGAGGGCACAAGGGTGCTCCTGGAATATATTTTCAGATTTATCACCACCCCAAAGGGCATGAGAAACATACTTCAGGACTTTCAATGGAGGCAACTGGAAAGACAATGCTAACCACAAGGCACTAAATGGAGACATGAAGAAGGGCTCTTCAAAAGTACACCACCAATCCAAAATAAAACACTAAAGAAGAAGCACCTGCAGAAGAGGCATTAGGTGTGAATTTCAATCCCTCCTGACAGGTGAAGAGAATGAATTGTGGCCTTCCCAGCTTGGGTGAGTGATATAATTAGATAAAACAACGGTAGTATCAGCGGTGTGCTGTCTGGCTGCCATTTTCTGAAAGAAAACCTACTGTGCACCTTAATGAAGTCTATTGTACAACCGCTTTGTGTGCTATTTGGTACCTGTTATGCTTGCCCTTGAGAATACCTGCCAAATCTGGCTGTTCACAGGATTTAGGCATATGTTTTGTGATCAGATCCTGAGAATTAGGCCCTGCAAATTTCCTGTGAAATTGGCTTTGGAGGTTTTCCAGTTGGCGAGCAGGTTCTTCCTGTGGCCTTTAGCAAATCACTGCGCAGAGCAGACAGCAGGTGCTGCGCTATCTTCTAACCTGTGGACGCACAGCCATTTATATGGTGCATCCACACCCAAAAATGAAGGGGAAAGGAAATTTGTTTTTTTCTGAAAATTTAATTTTCTTGAACTGTTGCAATGTGGCTTGGAATTAGGTCACTTACTTAAACTGCATCAGGAACGTCCACTGAATCTGTCATATAGCTTCATCAAAACCTCCACCTAGATAGGTAGGTGTGTAAGGGGAACTTTTAGAGCATTTGAGGCTAAGCTTTACTGACTGTAAATAAAAAGAGACAAGCTGGAAAAAAAAAAAATAGCACTGAAAGGGAAGTAAATCTTGTGTTAGCTTTAGGCCTGGAACTAATGAAGGCAAGCAGGGGTATGCTTGTATGACCAATATTTCAAAAACGGAACATATACTTTCCTGAATTTTTTTTTCCATACTAATCTGGAATCCATTGCATCATCACTGAGCAAAATCATAGTGTATCCAGGCAACCCAGAAATCTAATCTTTCATACTTAACATTGGAGAAATATACAATGCTGTATCAACATACACAATGCAAATATTTTCTTACTATATCTATATTTAAACATTATAGCTTCAGCCAGCTTCTTACATTTTGACTGCTTGCTGACATCATAATTATAATTGAAAGTGTTTTTTATGGTTTCTTAACAACCAATTGATTTGTAAAGAAAGTGATAATCCAAACATTATTATTATTATTATTAATGTTTACATTTATGTTTATATATTTATTCTGATATTGAGTGAATTTAATCTGTTGTGGAGATCCACAAAGAACCCCAAAGTCATTAGCTTCACTTTTCCAATTAATCAGGGAAAGCCTCAAAACCAGCCCTGGAAACTTCATGACACAAAGGGTCTGTCTAACTACTTTCCTGTGCTTGTAGCTTTAAAGTGCAAACATACGTTAGTAAACACTGAAGATCTCAGAATGAGATCCTCATTTGTTATTAAAGCTTAAAAACATTTTAAGGAAATACATTCAACATAATGAGTAAAATATGATAAATTTCTAGCCTTAGAAAATCCTGTAGTCTACTGATACGTTATTTATTCAGGAATTTCATTTTAATTAGTAAAAGCCAGGAAACGAGCACAGGGGAATAAATGAGAACCGAATGGTTATTGGGTAGGTACGGATCAGCATATAGACCTCAGCTGCTGGTAGATCACCTTTTCCAAAGACCTAAAGAACAATAACATGAGTAAGACTGAGTATCCTATGTGGCTCTGAGAAAGGTCTGGTAAAAATAAAGACGACTCTACTGATGCTGACTCAGACTTGCTACCTTAGGGGGGAGCAGTAAGCAAAAATGAACATGTTTTTATTTTGGTAAATAACATGTGGTGCTACAAACTGGAGCTGAAGTGCTTTTACCATTTTTTTTGTCTCTTCATTTTGATCAAACCCAGAATGTATTTCATATAATAGCAGTTGAGCTTGTGACTGTGAACATATACGTAAAGATAGCAATGAAGAGATATTTTCCTGCACTACAGACGATTATCCTATGAATCTGTCTATTGTATATAATATCTAGCTCTGCAGAATCAGCTCTCTTCAGAGCTTTGGCAAATAAAGTCTCAAACACACTGACCAGGTACACTTTAAGTAGCTATGATTTACAATATTCAGTTGCTAAATTCAGACACTGTACATTATATTGCCATTTTGCAGACTCAAGAGTCTACAGTGATACCAATAACTTAAAGAGTTCCTTTTTTTTCACTTACAACAATTGGAGATTTTACCTCTGGAAGCTTTCACTATCCAAAGGCAATGAGGAGATGAGGCTCATTTAGAAGATTGCAGTCAAATTGGTTGAATTGCTAGTTTGGTTCCAGATAAAATTGAAATCTTTTCAGGTATGGTAAGAAAGCTGGTTTGAAGAGCAGCTGAGCCTGAGCAAAAAGCAAAATAAAGGCAACACGGCTATGTGATACTGCTGGGGTAGTCACAGCATGCACTTCTGAATCAACAGCTGTCGCTGATGGGACTCCACCAGAGGAAAGTTTGCAGGAGTGTATTCACTTCGTCAATACCAGTAGGTTTTAGTGATGACTGATGCTGAGAAGACAAAATGTGTAGACATGTGAGGCAGTGTAACAGCAGAACAATGAAAATTAGGAAAAATTGTGGCTGGATGTTATTAAATTCATAAAGAATTCCTGACACCTCCTTTTAATAGCATAAATTTACTTTTTAAATATTCACATTCCCAAAAATATATATTTTTATGTTTCAGTAATATTTTACCATTTCATAACATGATAGAAACAATCTATACAGGAAATAAATATTATAAAAACAAGAGGAGATAATGTATTTTTTAAATTCTGTATAAATATCCATGTCAACCTAGCCTGTTTAGACAGGTTCTATGTGTATGATCTCTATAAAAGGACAGTTTATATGTAGATATAGGTAAAGTATGAATTTAACAAAAAAGATAATTATTCCTGCCCATAATTTGTTTCTGGCTGAGACAGCGCAATCCTGCACCATCCAGTCTCAGTAATTCTCTCCATGAAGATTAAAAAATGTGGACCTTTGTTTAACATTAAAGATGTTACTAAAATATACCATGGAATGGTTCCAATAATTGCTGTACTAGTATAAAAATCTAGTTGTGAAACCCTCCTATTTCTACATTCAAAGATCACATTGACCCTTTCGGGGAGCGGGAGTATGAATGGTTAGTTCATGCACAAGTAGCCTTATTCCCCCTTCCTTCTTGCTATATCCCAAAATCTTTTCTTTCACTGCTTCCTAGGATACAGTCACTGCTCTGCAAAGAATTATTTTGCTCCTCTGTCCTTGATATGCAACCACATGCTTGGTGGGATTAAAATACGTTTTGTTTGCTTGTACCCAGCTTAACAAATTATCAAGTTGCTTTTAGCAATTTCTTGTCATCACCAGTGAAATTTATTGTTCTCCAATTTTTGCGCAAGACCTTTAAGTTGCATTAGCCATATTTTTATGTTTCTTTGAAATTACTGATAATTTAAACATGGAGATACAAGAACAGATTTGATAAGAACCTCCCTTTCTTCCAATGTGCAGTCGTACATCTGTGCTTTGGAAGGCGTGTTCCAACTCAAAAATTCCCTGCTCATCACTAAAATAAAGCTATCTCTAAGGCGGAGTGTGACAGCCATTTAGTAACTCAATCTAATACAATACAAAAGGTCTGGGGAAAAAAATAATGTACAAAAAATCCTTCCTCTCATTAACATACAATGTTGCTTTATAACCAATAATAAAAATTTTTGTTAATGGATGGAATCTTTCCAGGTTAGTTAAATTCATATTATTTCAATATATTCTTATTTATTTAATAAGTTCAATAGGAAAAATGAAGGGTGTGCTTTTTCAGTGGCTCATTTCCCACCATATCTGAAACAAAACTCAGTGAGGAATAGGATAGGCTTTAGATAATGTGATCAGTAAATTATCTGTCAAAACAAATTCTCTTTCAGATGCTTCACAAAAGCCCTATTTAAACGAATTTCAAAGCTTTCTGTCTTCAATGTTTATTTTTAAAAAAATGTGGTCCAAACTGGATGCTTTGTACAATAGGAAAACTTGCATCTCAGAGTCTTGTGACTGGTTATAGAAAAGACACTGATGATTCTTAAATTTGAAGGCAGGGAGAACCTTTGTGATGAATTACTACAGCCCTTTTGAAAATTCCTGTCTATTGACACATCTTTAATATGATGAGTAGCATTTATTTACAGGAGGGAACTCACCAAAAAAGCATGGTTTTGAACACAGGTCAGAAAAAAAGAATACAAATGCCAGTAAGAATCTCTCTTGTATCAAACCCAGCAAACCTCTCACCAGGTCTCAGAAGTTCTCAGAAGTGACATGTAGTGGACAATTCAAGAGAAAGGACAAAAACAGTGTAAGTATAAAAAAGTTGCACCTCTCCTGGTACAGTCACTCACTTTTTGGTCACCAGCAGTTTAAGGACTTTTTGATCTTGAGATTACCTCTGGACCTTTGCTTTTATTGATTCTTGATAGACCTATCATACATGAATTTCTTAACTCCTCTTTCAGACATACTTTTGAGCTCTATCATTCCCTGGTAATTGTGACTATATTGTATTTATTTACCACGAATAATTTGTTTTCACTTGGTTTTAAACCTGTTCCCTAACAATTTTTCTATGAAATATAAAGGGTAAACTTTCCTTGGTTGTATTATCTGTGCTGTGTGAGATTTTACATAATCCTACCATACACTCCTTCTATCAGTCATCTCTTTTCCAGAGTAAAGAGTATTTTTAATCTCCATATTTCTGATCTGATTTATCTTCCACCTCTGAAACTGCCCTAGTTCTGCTTCATCTTTTTAACTGGGATGATCAGAATTATACCCATAAGTCAAGACATAGACTCACCAGTCATTATATAGTGTCATAATGAAAATTTCTGTTCTTTACTACTTTCCTAATATTTCCTAAGTTCTATTTACCACTTTAACTGCCTCTGAACATTCAGCTGATGCTTTCAGAAATCTACTCGTAATGACTACAAGATCTTTCAGAGCTCATTATTGTGCATCTATAGTAGGCTTATTGTGTTTTTCCCACCAAATGCATTATTTTGCATTCATTGACATTGAATTTCATCTGCCATTTCATTCCCATTTACAGAGTTAATATCACAAGATATTCCTGCAGGTCTTCACAGTCAGCTGTAGGTTTTAGCATACTGTTCTAAACGTATCTTTTACCCACACCACTGACTCCGTCAAAGGACTCCAGCAGACCTGTGAAGCAAAAATTATGTTGCAAATCACATTCCCTTTGCACAAAGCACATTGACCTTTTCCAATGTAGTATAGTTACTTCACTATCTAATAAGTCTAACTTTCCCATAGCATTTATTGAAGTCTCAGTTTTGAAGTCATGCACCTATTTTGTCTAGAAATATCTGGATACTTCTTGCTGCCCTTCAGTGAGGCTGATTTGTCCGACAGGTTGCTTACCCTAGTCAGTATTTCAGCAATTTAATATTTGAATTTCCTTAGTTCTCCTAGTTAACAAATGTATTGTATTTGCTACAACATATTCTATTGAATTATTCTGACATCTGACACTTCAATATGAGACAGTTGCTCCCTCCTCCTCCTCCTCATTCTTTGTGTATTGATGAATAGAATTCATTTAACTTTTATACTATGGCCTTTTCTTTCTCGAGATCAGTCAGTATATTTCAGTTGTCTATTAAACTTTATTTCTGGTTGGATTCCTGCTTCTGATGCATTTGAAAAAAAAAATTTGTTCCTCAGTAACTTCTATGCAATTAACAACTTGTTCCTTGAAATCTCTTTTGTCCTTTATTATTAGCATTTATATTTAGCAAAATAAATATGTATTAATGGATGAAAGTTTTTACATTATTTCATATTTTTCTTCTTCCAGGACATGGCTTTATTTTTTGTGAAAATTCTTTTTTTTTCTAAGAGCTTCTTTTACTTTGCTATTTTAGTACAATAGGTTCCTTGCTTGATGGCTTACTTCAATTTTTAAGAGGAATTTTGATAAGCAATGTGCAGGATAATATATAGTCTTAAGCAGTCTTCATTCTGTCATTAGCATTTTACTCTTCTAGATGTTCCTTCTCATACCTTTAGTTTCCAAATTGCTGCATAGCCCAACATTGCATGCATGGAGAAAAACCAAAAGAACAGGGGCAACACGCAGTGATACTTCCCCAGACTCGAACAATTTGTGGATCTTAGATTTCCTGAGCAAAGGTCTTTCTTTGTATTTATATTTTCAGTGGATTTTTTCAATGTATTTGTCCAGTAGATTTTTAACTCATGTGCTGCCTTCTTTTCTTTGCTTCAGTCCCACAGGTATCAGCTTCTACTTCCAAGCCCTTTCATTAACAAATACTAGAGATGTAGATACTGAGCAGACATACAGTTCTATTTTTTATGAACAGCAATTTTTGCAAAAACCATCAGTGAGAGGAACCTTCTGAAGTTTCTGCTAAGGCAATAAAGCTGGATGATTTGGTAGGACTTCATTTCTATTTATTTATTTATTTGCATAATCCTGGGTAAATGATCAGTATTAAATGAAAGATCTTTGATCTAGTGATTGTAGCATATTCAGTTAGGACTGCAATTTACGCAGTACATGCAGATGAACAGAAAGTGTATGACCGTGAAAATGGGGATAGTTTAACAGGATTGCCACTGAAAGACCTATTAACAAACCTTTTATTAACATCAAAATATGTGATTATTTTGACTATTGCAATTATGGGGCCATTAGGAACGTGACAGAAAGATTACGCTAATGAGGACTGCTTTTTAAGCTCTTCACTTCTGCCTAAGTCAGCTCATCAGATTTTGAGGCTAGAGACATTCAATCTTTTGGTCATACTGGGTACTTTATTTTGAGGAACTGAAGAAGGAAAAATCTAGGCCTGTGAATTCTGGCTAATATAAGGGAGTACCTCAAAGGCAAGTTAATATATGGAAGAGTCTCTATTAACTACAGATAAGTAACTTGGTTTGACAGTTATAAAATAAAATGAAATAAAATAAAATAAAAGGCACAATACTTCTATCAATTATGCTGAGCCATTTGCTAGAATTTCAAATTCATATGTAGTAAAAATTTAACTACATTAACAAGGCAACATATTTGCTCAATTTTCACAAAAACAAAGCATGTATGCAATATGGTTAAACACTTGTCATTAAATGTTTACAAGATGCTTATAAATTAATGTATAAAGTAGGTGAAAAATTAATAAAATATTAGATTAAGAGATAGTGCTTTGGATCTTTCTCCAAGGTTACATTTCCTGGGGACCGTGCCACAGCACCTCTCCTCGGACAAAGTGAGTAATACAAACAACAGCTTTCATCTACCAACCACGAAATCTGAATTCTACCTTTTCGTTTCCATGTCAATATGCCTTTGACTTTTTAAAATAATTTGGGTGCGACCAGAAGCCAGAAACAAATCAAGTTAAGTATTTATGAAGTTAGGAACTGTTTAAGCTCGGCCTTTCAGCTGCAATTGAGTAAGACTCAAGAGTTACTTTCGGATACCTTAATATGGTGTAAGAGCGCTTCTTCAAATCCAGAAGTTCATGCGCTTTGCTTTCCTCGCTGCAGTGATGGAGGGGTTAAAAGCCCCGAAGTTTTCAGCTTTGAAAATGAGCTTTCTTAAACCTACACCCTGCCACCAGCAGGCAGTCCGGGAAACGGCGGCGGGAGGCGGGGGCCGCGGGCAGCCTCTGGCTCTGGGGGCTGGCTGGGGTGCGGGACTCATCTGAACCGTGAGACTTGGTGCATCCTCCTCCCTGGGAAAAAGAGGCCAGAAGGGAAAACCAGAAGCAATTCTGAGAAAGCGTGTTGTTCCTGCTGCGCGTTTGGGTCGTTGGGCTTTGTTTTGATCTGGTTTACCTTTTGGCTTGCAGCATTTGAGTTGCAAGCCGCCAAAGCGGAGTTATTAGCAGAGCATTAGAAACTCAGACTTTCTTCTTCACCTTTGAGTTTAAAATCATGCATTCTGCTGCCAGGATTCAGCTTGCATCAGAAAAGGATAACGTAGAGTTTCACCACCAAAAGACAGTAAAAAACAGTTCTGTGGAGATTTAACAGAATATCTGAAATGTCTGAAGAGCTTTTGTGGGGATCCACAGGCAGAATTAGAGGCCCTCTGAGAGCCGGCTTTAAATGTTTTATCACCAGACCTATGGTTTTCTGTAAGGATGACGTGCTCAAAAAGCACACAGAGGTTGTTTTAACCATAGCTTAAGCAAATGGTTACCTCCATGCTGTCCATAATGAGACCTGATCCCACAGCCGTGATTAATTCGGCACTTCTTCTGAGAAAAATCATTATAGCTGTTTCCTAATTCCAGCAAAGGCAAGTGTGAGATCACAGGCACTGCCGCTCCCAGGCATCAGGAAGCATCTGCTGGGGTGATACCAGAAGCATGGAGAGGGGAGAGCCTAAATTTCCACCTGTGAGCTGAAAGTGGCCGACTCCACGTCTGAGCTTGATTATAATTAAGCATGGGGGGCAGGTGTGTGTGCGTGTGTATTTATTTTTTTAAAAAGCTTCTGGGTTTATTTTCTTTTGTTTTGACTTTGCAGCTTTAGAAGACACTCTGGACTGTTGGGGCCTTGCTGGTTTTGTTTTGGGTTGGTTGGTTTGGGCGTTTTTTGCTAATGAAAATGCTTCCTTCAAGCTATTTGACCATTGCCAAGGGCCTGTGGTTTATTTGCTCTCCAGTGTAGTGGCTTCTGTTTAGCTTGCTGGATGGCCGCCTGTTTCCTGGCAGCTACTTTAAATTTGCATGACCAGGAAGGTTGAGAGGGAGTGAGCAGCCCCATGTGCTGTTCCACATAGAAGTAAAATCTATTCAAGTTTTAAAATGTTTTAGGCATGAATGAATTGGGAATGTGACTAATTAATCTTGTAATATATTTCTGCAACCAACCAAGAAGTGCTTATTTTCCACAAGCTGCCAAAGCTAGTGGCAAAACTTGTGGTCTAGTTTGCATATTAAAGGAAAAAGGTTACACTAAGAGTTCTTACAGCTCTGCTTTTAACAATTTTTACATTTTTCTTTTCATAGCTTAAATGAAAAAAGTGTTTAAATAGTTTTCATATAGTGTTTCATAGTTTAAATGAAAAAAAAGAAAGTTCTTGTTTTAAACTACAGAGCCTGTACTTTGTGTTTAGCTATCAATATTGAGGAACATTAGTAAGTTAGTATGTCATTACAAATCTTAAGAAAATTAAAGGACAGGACGTTTTCTTTGGATAGTCTGAATTCTACAGGAGCTAGAAAGAGCATAGGCATTTTATTTTAAGAAACAAAATGTTTTAAAACATAATAGGAAGTTGTTAAGAATTCGTTCAATATTGCCCTGCTTAAACTGAATCGCTCTCAGGGTGCCTTGGTTGTTTTACACCATAGGTGGGGTTCACAGTGGAACCAGAGGGAGAAGAAAAATGGTAGCAGTGATAGGAGTACGGCATTTTTTGTACATGGAGCAACTAAGTCTTTCTTTTGATTTGGGTTATGATCAGAATAACAGCGAATATATTTTTTTCTGGGTTTTGTTTTTAAAGAACTTTTCACAAGGTAATGTCCCTGAAGAAAATCTTCTAATAGACTGTCTTAAAATAAATGAGGTGAATGATTGCTGTGACGTTAGGGGAAAGGACTTTATCTTTTTAGTCTACTCAAAGAAGCTTGTAACATTTCGTGATAAAGTCACTTGCTCCTTGCATCAGATCCTGTCATACAAGGACCAAGTCCAGGACACTGCACAAATTCCTAGAGCTCTGCTTTGAAAAGAACAACTTCAGAGGAAGCACAGAAGAAATCCTGTGTGCTTTTCCCCAGAACAATGAATTTGAGCCCATAATACGGGACATTGGGATGTCTGTTAGGCCTAGTCATCATGACAATTCCTCTATTTGGCCTGAGTAAATAATTTTGCTCTTTTGAACCGGGAAGCATAATAGGTGCCTAAATACCTATTATGTACCCATTAGGTACAATAATAGCCTATCTGAATATGGCCTTAATTGCTTCTCTGTAAATGCTCCAGAAATTTGTGTGTTAACGACAATAAAGACTTTCACTGCTGGAAGAAAACCTATGAACAAAGTTACAGCTTCTTGATAATGGGCCATTATCCATTAACTGTATGCACCTAAAAAGGCATCTCTTTTGTAAAATGCCCTTACAAAGGCACTACAACGGAGAGAAGATATTTCCTGTAACAAGTGTTGTCTAATCAGAGGCAGCAATCTGCAAAGGCCAGAAGGACAGCAAAGAAAGGATTTTGAAGAGCCAAAAGGTGAATTGGGTGCTGGGGAGATGCCTGTAAAATAAGGTAGGAACATCTGAGGGGTCCTCTGGGCAGGGAAACCTGCAGGAGTTGGCCAGGGTGGAGCAAAAGACTCATAAGAAAGTACAGTCAAAAGCCTGAAGAGCAAATTGAGCCAAGAGCAGCTGTAACACAGGGGAGTGTCCAGCTTCAGCCCTTTGCCTGCAATAGGGACTGCATAGTGTCATGCCTCTGTGTTCTCGTCATTTTCCTACTGAAGAAAGGATAACCGAGAGCAAAGGAAAGCCTTTTCACTGGATATGAAGGAAATCAGTATTCTTTTTATGCTTTCAACATTCTTCAAGTCCAAGTCCATCAAACCTTATCTTTACAATATCCAAAATCGCTTAGTAAAAATTCAAATCTTTTGCATGCGGAAGCTGAACTCTCCATTTCTGTAACAACAGAGGAATGAACAGCCAGAAGATCCCAAGCAGGAGACTGAAGGTAAAGGAAGACTGCCAAGGAAGCAGAACCCAAGTTTTGCGTGTACTTTCCTACACAAAGATGCTGCAGCATTTCTGTATGAGTTTGACAAGTAGTGGAAGTAAAAGAGGTCTGGAGAGGTTTCCCTCATTTCTAATTTTTCTTCTCTCAGTGATGTGGGGAACCAATGAAAAAGTGCTGTTATACATGAGGAACACAGGAGTTATCACAAGCCCTGTGATACAGTATTCCAGCGAGTCTTCAGGCATTTCTGTTTTTCTGGGGTGAATATAAAGCCATGAGGGCATTTGAATGAGATAAAGGGTATTCTGAAACTTCCTGTGTTCAGGTGATTACCAGCTCTCTGTATCATCGTGCATGTATTCTCGAGCAGTTTACTTATCCTGGCAAATCCCAGTGCTGCATCTTGACTTTGAACTATGAAATTGATTGTTTTGATCTTTCATCTAGGGATTCCAAACAACAAGAACTAATTAAACATACCTGTGATGTGAGATTGACAATCATAACAATTTCTTTTTTGCTTTTGACCATTATCTAACAGGATTTTTTTCTCTTACTGAAAAATTAAAGTAGTCTTTAATTAAAAATGCCACAATTTGAAGGACTTTTGATGACAGTGAGGTTAAAGAACATTATTTCTGGCCCCTTTAATCACAAAGACATGAGACCAGCATGCACGAATAATACAGTCAAAATAACAGACTATATGCTAGTAATAATGATTTAATGTTTGCCACTTGTTTGCTTAATTTTGTTTGTGTTTATGCAGAAAGAACTACTACATCTTTTGCTAACTGCATAAATAAATACATCAACTTCCAGCTCTTGTTCATGCGGTCTCTCTACAGTGTAATGGGGCCCTTAATGCATTACAATGCTGCTGTCCAACTCCTGGCATGCAGGTTGAATCCATCCCCCAAGTGACTCATCACATTATAAAGTTTGTTTGTTCTCTGGTCCATGAGCAACTCACTAGAGTAAAATCTGGCCATAGCTGTCAAAAAAGTTGAACAGTCCCATTTTATATCACCCTTATGCTAGCTAAGTTACAGTGAGCTTCAGAATGAATGCAGCGTTATCTAGTCATTGCAGGGGTTAAGAAAAAATCCCCAATGTAATCAGATGGTTTTCTGAGATCTTTTATTCAAGCATTATTACATAAAAAGCTAAAACTGAAATAATAATAATAAAAAACTTTCCACATGTAAAGAAACACCTCCTTTTTGTTAATTTAGGGCAGCTGACTTACACAGGAGCTGGCAAGGAACATGCACAGGAGCTTTTCTCTTGGCAGCATTCCCCTAAAAGGGGAGGAATGACCAGCCAGGGTAGGTAAAGGATGTATTATATTGAACTACCACCCCTGTTTTTCCTAGGGGAATAATGTTTAGAAAAATACTAAGATATTAATGCATATCTTTTCATTGTCAGGATCTCTTCTAAATTAATTTATTCCAGATGAGGAAAGTTTGCATTACCTTTTTTTTAAAGTTTCTATTTTTATTTTAAAAATGTAATAATTGTATACATGCCTCTAATCTAGCACATCTTTCTCCCAACTTTAAAAATAAAGAGGTGCAAAACTGAATTATTTTCTTTATTCAATAGCTCATGTAATGAAGTGCTGTGCTGAAAATAAATTACCTGGAATTGAATGCAGCACAGTTCTAAAATATTTTATGTATTTATACAGCTTGTTACCTTTGACAAATTGTTATCAAAGTTATAAGAAGCCATGGTTTACATCTGATTGTTATCTTGTTGTCTTTCTACAAATACTGTACTGTAGTTTTAAGATAACAACTGGTGTAGTCCTTTCTGGACAGATTTTGTAGTTTGTTTTTTTTTTTGTATGTAACTGTTATGGCTCAGACTAAATGAACCATGGGTGAAGCTGGTGAGTACGTTAGCCACGGTGAGTTCAAGATTAATTTAAAAAACTGTTAAAGCCTGATTTCTGTCGGGTAATTCAAACCCAGTTCCTAGGTTGGATAATGCTGTGCAAAGCTGGTCAGAGGCAGAGTAATGGGAGTGGAGGCTGGGGGAAGATCTCGAACGCAGCAGCAGCCCATACGGTTTGCATCAATAGCAAAAAAAAAAAATCTCAGAATATCACAAACTGAGAGGGGAGAGAGGCTTAGGAAAAAAGAGCCCTTTGGAAAGGGGACTTTGAAACTCTAAGCAGGCAAACTGCCCCAAGCTCTCTGTGTTCAGGGAAACAAAGAAATCATATCTATCAGCTGATACTAATGACAATAATGGGTAACAATATCTTAAAACCAAAGTAATTCAGTCATTTTTTTCTTTGATATCAACAGATGTTTTTGCATTACTTGGGAAAAAGACCCTAAGACTTTGTAATTCAGAAACAGAGGTTATCTCAGGGAAGGGTGGTTTTTTTTTCCCCACATCCAAAGCTTTATCTGAACAAACAATTTTGAGTCCTGGAAGCCACCTAGCCTCCTAGCAAGACTGAAGTGGCCAGCATCTCCCAGTTCCAAGAGCCACACGGCTTCTGCTCGCTCTGCCTGGGTGCCCCTGCTCCGGGCAGTGCTGCAGGGCAGTGAGTGCATGCCGCCGCTGCTCCTGGGACTTCCCAGACCAGCGGGGAATTTCCTTCACTGCCAACTGTTTTGGGAGCTGGAAGAGTATGAAGAGGGGGCATCACCTCCCTGGTCTATCAGAGGTGATGGAAGAGGCTACGTTAATTGCATCACGGAGGTGGCGGCGGGCGTTTGCCACACTGCCTGGCACTGTGCTGGCGTGGCAGGTATGGGGGAGCGCGGCAGCTCTTGGCATGTATCCAGCTAGCCTTGGTTGTGTGAGGCAGAGACAGTGCCTGGGAGACTTGGAGATATTTTCTTGAATAAAAGGAAAGGTTTCCATAGAAACTTCTCTTTTATTTTAAACAGATTTAAAAAAGAAATTTAGCAAACTATAAAATCAAGCTTCCAGAGCCCAATTTAAGCTATTCCTTATTGATTGCATTACAAATGAACATAAAAGCCTGCAGCCTGGAACTGACAGCGAGAGACAGGCTTCTGCCAGCTCCCTTGTACCCTCTATCAGTGCGTAACCTCTATTAGGTGATAGTGGCAGTGACACACACTTTCTAGCACCCTCCATTTTATAAAAGGAGCTTTCTTAGAGCATCTCATCTAAAGGCTCTTTGTTCGTTAATGAAAACACATCTCTTGGACTTAACACGCAATGCAGACATCACCCTTATTCTGAACACCCTCTAGTTTAAATTCAGTTATTTACAAACAAGCAGAGCAGATGCAAAATGGCCACTTCACTGCTGCACTACATTTCCCAGAATACCAAAATGCAGGAGTGAGGGCCAACACCCCTCTACCAGCTGGAGGTGTAGGAGATGGTATTGCTCCCTTGCAAGGGTCTCCTGCAGGGGAGAGGGCATCCGGAGGAGGCAATTAAATCAGTTAGCATCTTGGACACCAGCAAACACACAGTTTACTTCAACAAAAGCATAATAAGGTATCCCTCTGACAATCATTCAATTTTGCAGTTAGTCATTTTAAAGCCACATCCAATTGCGCTCCCCATCATAGCACCTTCAGAAACTTCTTTAATATTCAACATACAGTAAAAGTGGAGATCTTAAAAATATTCTTATTTTCTTAATACGTTTTCAGGCTTTTAATCATTGTTTACTCCAATCAAAATGAAACAAGTTTGTTGATCAGGAGTAACTACAAAACCTTTCACGCTGTTTCAGAGAAGCATTATACACTGGCAGTGCCCTGCGCGCTCCCGTAAGTGCGTTGCTGCCATTTCACTCCATCCCGTTCAAGGCACTGCCCTCTTTACCCACTTCTTATAAAGATGCTTAAATTTTCATTAAGAACAAGTATCTGTGGTCTGAGATGGTGGACTAATCCATTAGGGATGACAGCCATGGTCACATAATCCTTCAGTGACCCAGCAGAAAGGTTGTTTTGTGTTTCTTTTTTTCCAGTGGAAAATGAAAAAAACACATGCTCCATAAAAGAGGGGCAGCTTTTGATGCTGGAATGCCCAATATATTGGAAGTTAGCACATTTGCCCGTACAGTGCTGGTTTGCATCTGGCCTGACAAAAGAGGGCTCCGAATTTGAGTCTTTGCGAGCAGCACAGCGCTCAGTACCCAGAAAGGGCAGATGGCACAACCTCTCGGCTGCAGAGAGGGAGTGAAGAATCGGATCGCCTGTACAGCCAGTTCTTTGTAATTTGGCACCGCTATGCTTCTGCTGCTTTCTTTCCTTCATCTTGTGAAAGGACCCTGAAAATTGGAAATATTCCCACTTTTAGCAAGAATCAAACAAGATAGTGGTCTGAACATTTCTTTTTCTTCCATTGTATTTTAAAGCTGGACTTCTACCCTACAAGTCTGCTGCCAGGTTTCTGATGTGAGAATAGGTAGAAATAACTGAAAGATGGGGCAGCAGCAGTGTAAAGAAGGTTCTGGTGGCACATGCTACCTGGGTATCCCCATTCAGGAGGATTTATCTTACCTGTCTATCATGAAAACAGCCAAATGGATATAACACCTCAGAAAAGAACTGTGCAATTCAAACTGCTGTTCTTCTGCCTTTTGTCCTGTGTGAGCTTAAATCTAGATTCCAAGTTATAAAATATAGAACAGGTTGGAAATCATAGATGCTGACTCATTGTGAATTGTTATGAGTAACTCAATAGCTTACTCATCTAACATAGAGATACATTTGCAAAAATATTGAAATCTGGGAAGAGGAATGAATTGTAACAGAACATAAATAAAATGCTCTTGTGTTTTTCTGAGATGAGTGTTTTGATTTTCATCTGATATCTGACAATTGCTAGAAAAGTACTGCCTCAAATATTGAAAAATAGTAATGATACAAAATAACCTTTTTTTATTATTTCTGCCTTGAAATAGAAAAAGACACCCTGAAAAAAGAACTGTTTTCTCACGTTTCAGTTACATCTTGCATAATTATAATTTTAACCTATTGACAGAGATAGTATATTTTGCAAAGAGTAAAGATGAATTTTCATAATAATCAGAATCTTAATATTTTTAGCCGTTTGTTTTAAAGTTAAGAGTCGGTAGGAAGTGGACATAAAAAAGTTATGTGCAAAGATCTCTTCATGGTCTCAGTGCCAATCAACATATATCTAAAGAAGTTTTTGGTTTCTGTTTTTTTTTCTTAAACTGCAACAATTAGCAGAATATTACCTTTTCTTGTTCCTAGTGGACATCTCTGTACTTTACTCGTTCCTTACCAATTTAAGTATAAGCATGTTTTCATCATCAGTTTGTGCCTAGGAATCCTAGCTATATGTGAGACTGCATGTTCATAGGCATTGCTCCAGAAGACATATGCATATTTTACATAAAAATAACTTCCTTATACATTTTTGCTCCATCTGTAGTTACATGGAAAAAGATAAGCAAATTATCTTCATATGGGCTGTCTTTAGATGATTAACTTTTATCTTCAACTGGACTTATTGAACGGCACATTCTACTGGTGCAAAGAGGAAAAATAAAAGATGTTAGGCCGCTCAGGCTCTGCTGGCTGGCCACCTGGTGGGGTGCAGGTAAAAGACAGGCTGGATGATGCTCTTACATCCCTCAAGAAGGCCAAAGTTTCAGAGCAAAACAGCTGGAACTACTGACATGGGTAGAAATATTTAAAGTAGTTCCAGTGAGCGCCTTTAGTGTTTCAGATGCAGGAACTCCTGAAGGTGCCATGTATTTGTGTCATATAAATATCAAAGAGGATCATTTTGCATTTGCTCGTAACACATTTCAGTATATAAACTTGTATAAAGTCAGAGAATATTTCAGAGCACTGATGTATTACTATTATTATTATTATTATTAGTTTATTTAGTTGTTCTAAAAAATGGAAAAATATATTCCTTGAATTTAGAGCACTTAATTTAAATATGATGCAATGAAAAGGAGTAGCAAAAAAAAGAGTGTAGAGAAGGATGTAAAAAATCTGTAAACGGGTCATATGGATACACAGTTTAGACAAGTGCACATTTTGCTTTGAAGAAGGGTTTTGTTCGGTGGTTGTTTTTTGAACTTTCGTCCCTTAGAACAAAACCTTCCTTTGGAAATGTCTCACAATTTTGTTTCTTGCAAATCCTAGCCACTGCCAACATTTCTCACACAAAGAGGCAGGATTAATCCCTTGGAAAAGAAGTGAGAAAAAGTAGGCTAGGATTATGGAAAAATATTAGCAGCAGTAGAGAAGTTAGTAGCACAGTTAATACTCTGTCATTCCTGGATTTAACTTTCACTATCAAGCTTGTACTGTTTTCTTTAAAAAATGAACGACTACTGCTATCAATCTTTGCTGTCAGAGATAACCCTATGCACACACTCTCTATATTAGGAGCTGAATGAATGGCTCATAAAACACAGATAAAAGAACAGATGCTAATAATTTATTTAAACATAGCCTTCTTGAAAAGGTTAACTCATCACGTTTCATCTTCAGTCATAAACCCCTTATTTTTATCATCAGCAATATTGACTATCTGATTTTCCTTTTATTGGATGGGAAAGAACACACAATAAGTATTAAAAATAGCCTAAAAAATAAGCCTTTCTCCATTTGTGGAAAGCGCTGCCTTGACAATTATGGAGAAAGTTCTTAACGTGCACAAAGACATTGTAGTTTCACTCTTTCTACCACCTAAACTTCCTTTATTTCTGCCTCTTAGTTCAACCCATTCAAACCCTGAACCTCTAAAACTGATATGCGCTGTGAACAAATTTCAGGCTGCTATTAGAGTTGCTATATATTAAGTGCTCCTGAACTGTCCTGGCATCTTATTTGCCTTTAGTTTATCTTTAAGACAGATCTTTCGATCATTAAGGTTTTATGTCATTTGAGTACAAAAGGGAGAAGGTGTGAAATGGACTATGCTACTCAGTCGTAACTTGTATATGTCGCTTTTCTGGGAAAGCATCCTCTTCTGTGCAGTTAGATATATGGCAGTAGTGGGTGGTGATGTTCAGTTTTGTAGTTGTTATGTGCTTATTAGTGCATGCCACATACCTCTCTAAACAGTCATCAGTAGTAATTTATTAGGACTAGGTTGGATTTGAGCTGGTGGCCTGAAGAAACAGAGTCCGCAGTGAACTTTTAGTTCAGAACAACCCACTTGTCGTTTGTTGCAGGTTTACTGAACATTAGTCAGATATGGAGATGAGTATGGGAACCTTCATCTGTCTCGAGGTGTTCAAGAAATTCTCAGTGTGTGCATGAACCTGAAAGGAACGGTGAAACTGCAGAGCATTTCCTTATGAAAATTGAGAGTAATGCCTCACAGAGATTAAGCAAAATGGCTTCTTTCCAGACTTCATTTCTTAGAACAAAAAGTATCTCCCTCCAGCACTAAGACTTGATTATGTCCTCAGATATGCACAGCACTGAAAAGAGGAATAATTTATGCATTGGAAGGGCTAGCAGCAGCCTCCATGACGAACTGTTGTTCCTTAGAGATACTGTCTTCCAAAAAGTGGTGCATTGTGCCAGTTACGCACAGTGCTTCTGCACTTAAATATTTCCCCAAATGCGAGGTAAGTTTGAGCAGAAGTAATGGTGTGTTCCTACATTTATTTTTTTTTTAAATGCTGTCTGTGATGTATATAAGAATTTTTGTTCTGTACCTTATTCTGTACATAAAGGAATAGAAAATGCCCTGGATGCCAGGTGCCCACCAAGCCGCTCTATCACTCCTCCTCCTCAACTGGACAAGGGCGAGAAAATATAATGAAAGGCTCGTGAGTCAAGATAAGGACAGGGAGAGATCACTCACCAGTTACTGTCACGGGCAAAACAGACTTGACTCAGGGAAATGAATTTAATTTATTGCCAATCAAAATCAGAGTAGGATAACGAGAAATAAAACCACATCTTAAAAACACCTTCCCCCCACCCCTCCCTTCTTCCCAGGCTCAACTTTACTCCCGATTTCTCTACCTCCTCCGCCCAAGTGGTGCAGAGGGACAGAGAATGGGGGTTGTGGTCAGTTCATCACACGTTGTCTTTGCCACTCCTTCCTCCTCACTCTCTTTCCCCACTCCAGCATGGGTTCCCTCCCACGGGAGACAGTCCTCCATTAACTTCTCCAATGCGAGTCCTTCCCACGGGCTGCAGTTCTTCACAAACTGCTCCAGTGTGGGTCCTTTCCACAGGGTCACAGGTCCTTCCAGCAAACCTGCTCCAGCGTGGGCTCTTCTCTTGCCACAGGTCCTGCCAGGAGCCTGCTCCAGTGCGGGCACTCCATGGGGTCACAGCCTCCTTCGGGTGCATCCAACTGCTCCATTGTGGGGTCCTCCACAGGCTGCAGTGTAGATATTTGCTCCGCTGTTAAATTCCATGGGCTGCAGGGGGACAGCCTGCCTCACCATGGTCTTCACCACAGGCTGTAGGGGAATCTCTGCTCGGGCACCTGGAGCACCTCCTCCCCCTCCTTCTTCACTGACCTTGGTGTCTGCAGAGTTGTTTCTCTCACATATTCTCACTCCTCTCTCCTGGCTGCTGTTGCACAGGTTTTTTTTTTCCCTTCTTAACTCTGTTATCCCAGAGGGGCTACCACCATCGCTGATGGGCTCGGCCTTGGCCAGCAGCGGGTCTGTCTTGGAGCCAGCTGGCATTGGCTCTATCGGACATGGGGGAAGCTTCTAGCAGCTTCTGACAGAAGCCACCCCTGTAGCGCCCCCACTACCAAAACCTGGCCACGCAAACCCAATACAATGTGATTCTGTGATTACACCATTTCAGCAAACCCAAAGTTCAAGCACTAAGTTCCAGCACTATGCTGGAATACACATCCAGCAGTAACTTAGACCCATAACCTAATATATACAAAAATAAATCAGCTATGTGCTTTTCATATGGGAACTCCAGGCTGTGTTTGCCATTTGACAGGACTACAGGATGTGGCCAGCTGCATTCAGTCCAGCAACAGAAATGCTTCTTTTTTTTCTTTCTTTTTTTTAATAAGAAACAGAACCAGATTCATACATTCTCTAATACAATTGACATGGTATTGTTTACAAGCTGTATTGATACAAGTAGGCCTGTTGAAAGTATTAAAATAGATATAATAGCATATATGTGTATTTAAAGACTATATAATGGGAATTTAATATATAAATGTAGTAAGTATAGCAATATCATTTAAAAATTGTGTAGCAAGAAGTTGTCTGAGCACTGCACCTAACAAAGCCTGGTTTCCATTAGATTTGTCTTACGGTTGATTGACATTTTAACTGAATTATACTAAGGTTGCAACATGAGCTCACCCCTAATTAGACAGCAGAGAATCCACTGGAGAGATAAACATCACTGCAAAAAAAACTTTTTATCAAAGGCTGTTCATTGCTAGACATGAGAGGATCAGCAAGGTGCGCAAAGCTTCGCTGAGTAAGGACTGCTCTCATGTCTCATAAATACATATTTATGATTAAAGCTTTTTAAACTTACCATTTTCCTGCAGATTTTTGGATACCTAGTAAGGTACACTGTCTTTACCCTGCAGTTGTCCCTTCAGTGAATGTATTAGCACGGTCTTTGTTCTCTCCTGTTTAAAGATGTTTACTTTCACAAATAGGTGGGACCTATTTAAGACCTCTATTAATGCAGGTTGAAGTTGGTCATTAGGTTCAAAGGTTACTAATGGGGCTCAGTGAGATGTCCATGCAGACATACAAAAACACACAAGCTCAAACCACACAAATCCCATACTCTCAGAAATCTGACTTACAAATACTTACAGATTGCAAACACACAGGACTTGGGTATTTCTTGGTATTATTTTGGAATAGCTCTAGTTACAATTGTAAGACTGTTATATTTACATTCAGAGCTGTAATCTAACATGATTTTGTGAGAAAGTATGCTCCTCACTCAGAGATATTATTAATATTTGTGTATTAAATATTAATGTATACATGTATCTTTGCATGGCACTTTCTAGATATTAAAAAGAAAAGGTCTCTGTCCTCAAGAGCTTACAGTCTAAATACCATTGTTGTAAAAAGCATTTACCTCCTGATGAAACTGAACATACTCTGAAATTATTTCTTTCCTATGGAAATGACCAACTTCTCTAAGCAGTGCACTAGAAAATGAATGTTTTTTCCTACATGAAGTGGGAATTTTTTTCCTGATTCATAACATTTATTTTAATTATAGCTAAAGGTTTACAGATTTTTCAACCTAATTATCTATTTGCATATTTACTCATTAAAATGCTCACATTACTTGCTAGAGATCAGTAAATAATTTTGCTACGAAGCTTAGTTATTCAGGAATCCATATGCATTAAAAAGAATTATGCATTATTAGAATACCTTAAATTCTTTGAGCTATAGAAATGTTGTACTTTGTTGAACTGGAAGTGTGAACAGTGTTTCTTTTTTGAATATCCAAACTGGTAGGCTGCAATTTGGATTACTAGATGGTAATACTTTGCAGACTCTTTCATTCATAAACTTACACAGATGGATGAGTATAATTTCCTTCATCTTACAGTTGTGGAAACTGAAGCAATAAGGGAAGTGAGTTATTGAATTGCATAAGGTCACAGAGCAGGTCACTGGCAGAGCAAAAGTAGTACTCCTAACTATGTCATCTCTCAGTTGGACTATTCTGTGCATAAATTTGATCTCTTGGAGCAATTTGTTAGAAAATGCATCTTTTCATGTCAAATGCTACCTTATTTTTGCCCTTGCTAAAAAAATGAATTTCTTACTGTCATCAGCTTGCATTTTCTCTGAATATCATATTGCTTACTGTGTGTTAATTTAATTGGCAAACTAGGCATTATAATTAATTTTTCCAACAAGTACTGTTTTTACTGTACAATTTCTAACACATCAGGGAACTGTAAGTTTGATAGGCGGTATTTGAATCTCAACTCCTAAGAATGAACACAATCTAAAATAGTTGTATTAGAAAGTTAAGAACTACTTCCGCTGTATTAGCTTTCAAATAGGCCTTATACTGGAGTCTTCACATGTAACTTTGCAAGTAGTTAGTGGTAGAGTCTTTGGAAAATAAGAAAGAAACAGCATAGAGGTGGAGAAAAAGGGGAAGAGTTATTTGGATTGAGTGGAGTGATGAGAAAGGCAAGTCCAAAAGTTTTGGGAAGGCAGCACCTGAACTTTCCGGGCCTAATTCAAGTCCAACTACCTCATCTCTTAAGACTTTCTTCTTATTAATTCAATCTAAATATTGCCTTTATTTCTCCAGCTTTCCTATTTGCCTTCAGATTTCATTTGTACATTTCAAAGATCTGTAGACTTTTCTAGGATGACATAGAAGGGTGGCCTAGAAAAAATTACATGACCCACAAGTTAGAGACCAACATACAGTATAGTGCTGCAACTATATTCATTTGTATTCGTGACCATAGTAATTCCAAGTCAGTGCAAACTGAGAGCATCATCGACAATATAACTTTAAATATGCCATTTTTTTGTTCAATATAAAAATACTTCTGCAGTGAATAGAAGAATGATTGGGATGAGTCTTAGACATTTTCATTGCCAGCACATTTATTTGCTCACATGATAAAGCTAAACATAACAGCTCATGGGAAACATGTTTATTTGCTTTCTGCTCTGTTTTTCTTCTTATAGTCTTTTGGTTCTTCCTTATTCTTAGCTTTCATAAGCCCCAGGGCACAACAAAGGTTTGTGGGCCCCTCTGCACCTTAGAAGCCTTTGCTAGGCCAAGGAAAATTCTTTCTGGTTTGTGATGGGTTCTGAAGCATGGAAGATAGATTGGTATTTTATTGACTTCAGCCCAATTGTTGCAGGTCTGCAATTTTGCGTTACTCAGAATACTCTTACTAAGAGATAATTATAATGTAACATACATATACCTATGTTAGCCTGACATTAACTATTTTAAAAAAAATAAAATTACACATTGTGGAGCAGTATAAAAGACATGTTTAGGTATACAGGTTTCCCTTACAGCTTGGGAAAAATGTAGACATTCTGTTTAAGAACTATATTAGTACTCATATTTGATGCTGAAGTCTGTATGCCTAGCCTTAAATGTTGGGTTTGTGGGTTTGAGGTTTTTTTTAGAATGGAAAATACCTATGAAATATATCAAAAGAGATGTATTGGCTTTTGAATTATTCTTCCCTTCTTACTAACAGTACGTTAGGAAAATTGTCCTTTGTATTTTAAAAGGATGAGAAACGAGAGAGCATAACACCTGTGGCTTCACTATGAAAGATTCCATCATTTTCCATGGTTTCATTATGATTGACATCTTTTTTCAGATACATATGTGTAACTCTGGCTTGAGTTCAATCATATCTGTATTAAGTTACTGAGCATGTGGTCTCAGATTCAGCCATCTAACTTCAGGAACTCCCTGTACAGTCAGAAGGAAACAAGTCACTTCCAGAGATGATTCAGTCCTTTATGAAATAAGTCACCCTTTGGAAGTGTTTATCTTCCTGCACGGGCTATACCAAGAGCCTAAAGCAACCTAGGAAATTATCTGTGCCTAAAGAATACAAAGCCACCTAAGAAGGTCTTCTAGGCAACCCTATCTTGGAAACTCCTCAATCTGAGAAAAAGTCTTTTCCAAAGATGAGATCAATGTGCTGATGAGACGACAAAGCACTCTGTGCCATATTGTTTCGGACATACGCCCGTCTCTCCATCTCTGGAAAGATAAAGAAATGATAGCTATTGTCCTGGTTTCAGCTGGGATAGAGTTAATTTCCTTCCTAGTAGCTGGTACAGTGCTGTGTTTTGGATTTAGCATGAGAATAATGTGATAACACACTGATGTTTTAGTTGTTGCTAAGCAGTGTTTATACTAAGTCAAGGACTTTTCAGCTTCCCATACTCTGCCGGCAAGGAGGTGCACAAGAAGCTGGGAGGGGGCACAGCCAGGACAGCTGACCCAAACTGGCCAAAGGGATATTCCATACCATGTGACGTTATGCTCAGTATATAAGCTGTGGGGAGTTGGCCAGGGGGGGCAGCGATCACTGCTCTGGGACTGGCTGGGCGTCAGTCCGCGCCGGAGAGCAGTTGCATCACTTCCCCACCCCCACCCCCGGTTTTGTTCCTCTCTCTGTTGTTGTTTTACTTTTCATTGCAAATTATTATTATTGTATTTCAAGTATTAAACTGTTCTTATCTCAGCCCCACGAACTTTCTTACTTTTGCCCTTCCGATTCTCTCCCCCATCCCACCGGGGGTGGGGAGGGTGAGTGAGCAGCTGTGTGGTGCTTAGTTGCCAACTGGGGTTAAACCACGACAGCTATCTAGCACTGGAACTACTGTGCCTGTTTAAAAAGTATGATTTGTTGCTGAAAAGCTATACCTTCTCACTGCTCCCAGCAGAGGTTTGAACTGCACTTGCTCACTATTTGGATGTATCACAGGGGGAGTTGGCTGCAATCCCTACATTAGCTTGCTAATACCTTATGTTTATAAAAATGTTTTTGCAGACTTTATTTAGGAAAATATGCTCCCCTGTTGTTTGCATGCGGTCTTAAATGACTGCAGAATTTAATTTTTTAAAGTCCAGGAGGCAACTTTTCCAGATTGGGTAAAATTCTGGTCTGACCTGGGTGACCATTGCGAAGTCCTGCATATGTTCTCTATCCTGCTTTTGTACTTCAGAGTCAACTCCGCTACAAAAACGTACAACAAAGGATCTGCGGAAAGCAGGTCTTTTTAGCCTTAATAAAAGGAAGAAAAACCCCAACAACCTAGAAGACTAAATACCAAAAAATAACCTAAACTTGACCTTAACCTAAGTCAAGTACTTCAAAGTTAAACACTCAGTTTTTAAGGATGCTTATTCTTCCAGGATTCTCCTCTCATACAGTCTTTAATTATATCCTGACAATACAATCTTTAATTATATCCTACATATAATCCTTAATTAT
>NW_008824243.1:2339681-2339890 GCF_000699105.1 Pygoscelis adeliae
CAGAAAGACTGTGGCACAGGAAAGACATACGACTAGGCAGTGAATGACTTTTGCATAGTGGTTTGTTAGCGGGGGAAAAAAGAAGCTGGAAGGCTTAGCAGATGAATGAAGCAGATGAATACATGAATAAAGGTGATATAGTAGCTAAGGCAGTTGGATTTACGCAAAATAACAAGAATTCTTTCATTGGTGTACCACATGTTGACCTG
>NW_008824243.1:2339908-2342031 GCF_000699105.1 Pygoscelis adeliae
AAAGTCACTGCTTGATGACTTTGCAGACTGCTGCTTGCTTTGTGTTCTTCATTTCCAGACACTCATTTGCAAACACCAGGCTCAGGGCTCATTTTCAGAGCTCAGACTCTGATTTGCTTAAAGATTTGCTGGTTCCTCTTTGGATCTAGCCTCTTGGCTTGGTTTCAGTTTTCCCTTGTATTAATGGTAATGATAATATCTACCCTTATAGTAAAATTTTGTGTTGACACTTATGCAGAATAGAGTTGTTAACAGAGCTGAACGAAATGGAAAGCCCTCTTTAAGGAAAATAATAATTCCACACTGTATGCAACAACTAAGACATAAGGCCATACATGAATAATGAGGATGAAAATGTCAGCCCTGTCTTCTGAATGAGGTCCCTGCAATGAGAAAAGAGATGTCTTACAGATTATACACAAGATAAAAAACTAAGATATTTGAAGCAACTAGAAGTTTGCTATTAATTAACTTTGGAGTGCCTGCCTTTAGCAACAAAAAACACTTTTAAAGTCACTTGTTAGGGTATATTACCTTTGAAGAGTGAAACATATTTTAAAGTATTATTCAAGCAACTGAGAAAATCAATTTGCTTTGCCTTGTTTTCTAAGGAAATTAGGCTTGTATGATTGTGCTGTCAATTTTCCTTGTCTCTTCCCTGAACACTCGACCAGTATCAACTGAATTCAGCAGAGGACTCTCAAATGTATCACATCCTTACACATTTTGTGCCAATATGAAAACAAACTGAGGAGTGCCCCATCCAAGAAAGTCTGCAGTGTGGCAGCAACAAGACAGTAGAAGGTCACAGTGCTGCAGGCCCTCTGTTTTTATAAAGCTGCATTTTATGCAGCTACTTGTTGGTCTACTAAGCACCATGCAAACAGGTGTGGATGTATGGAGAAGCTCAGGGGTCTTCTGGTTGTCCAGTGGCACCAGCCAGGGCACCAAGGTGCTCTCATACAATGTCCCCTGGTTGGTGTCACACACTGGGGCAGTCGTCTCCTCTTCCCAGGACTGCATATTGACACATTTGGGGAAGCTTAGAAGTGCCCTCTAAGAGAGGTTTTCCTTCAGCATGGTCTCTTACAGAAGTCTCTTGAGGTTTTTTTGTTTGGGGGGTGGATGGGGTAGGGTGGTATTTTTCTGTCAGGGAAAAACACTCTTTTAGATTTCTATAGGTCCTACAGCAGCTTGATTTAGTGTCCACTTTGGCAGTCTTTTATTTGGACGTGAGTCTGTTGGCTCACATGGGAACACCAGACTTAAGTCTTTAATCTTTACAAATTGCAGTTCTAGATTAATGACAATAATGATATTTACAGTGCATTCACAATGAACCTGAAGTCATGTACAATTTGTGCTAAGAGAAGAAATGTCATTTGCCTGTGTCTGCCTTGCATCTGTAGAGTTTTCCAGAAGATGAGGGCTATATTCAGTCTTCAGAAATGGCCATCACTGGCCATCACCCAGGGCTTAAGTTTATGTTAACCTTGAAGTGCTGGAAGCAGAAAACAAATCTATATTGAACTGGAAACAGAGTGTGCACTTTGAGCTATTAGATCTGTCTACTTATGTCGAATTATCAGGAATACCAATTCTATTTAAAGTACTGTAGAAAGGAGGTGATAGTACTAGAAAGTGATAGTTCTGAATTTGCCATTCATGGAGTTAATAAATAAGGCCCCCAAAAGACTGATAGCAGGAAACCAAAAGTCACAGCCTTGTTCTCCAAAACGGCAAGTGACAGATTTACGATAAAGGACTGTGATAAAATCAAGATCTTGGTGGGGAGGAATTTGAATTTTAAAATCTAATTTTGCTTCTCTTTGGAGTGATGTGAGAGCCGCAAGACAGCGAATCTTTTGGAAAAGGAGATTAGTAAAGTAACACCCTGAGAGACTCGGACTTAATCCATGTGCCGTCAGAAATGCTGCTCCCCCAAAGCTGCAGCACGTTAATGATGTTCACTCAACAGCCGAGTAAACGCTGTGCACCTCAAGCCAAAGACTGAGAAGTTTCCCATATTTAGACACACCTGCAGATATAAATATACGTTTGTTGTTTTTTTTTTTTTAATAGGGAGCGATACATGAGGCAGTAACGGTTTCTTAAACTGGTGC
>NW_008824243.1:2344203-2345276 GCF_000699105.1 Pygoscelis adeliae
CACCGCGGGGGTGGCGGAGGTATAGCTGCACGGCTAAGGAAGCGATGGGAGACGAAGGGGAAGATAGCCTTCCTCCCCCGCCGTACGCACAGCCATCCTCGGGACACCCACTCAGGGCGCCGGCTTCCCCGCGACTCAGGAGGCCTCTCCGTTGGGGAGGTAAACCTCTGATGAGCACTGAAGTGCTGCCGCGGGCTCCTTTCTCCTCTGACAAGCCAGATCCCGAAGTACTTCAGCATACTTGTCTGTAAGACATCAATGAGTAAATAGATTCACCCCCCCCCAGTCTTGCTCGCAACTGCTATAAATCCCCTAAGGAAAGGCACACCAGGACTGTAGCGCTGCTTGGGCGTTTGACGTGACGGAAACGCAGGACGGAGAAGGCAATAAAACAATTGCTTGCTTGAGAACCACTGATCTTCACAGCGCTTCAAGTACTGCCACGCTGCAAACGCTGCCTGCCTGAGCTGGGGAGCCCTCTCCCTCCTTCCTCAGCCTCTCCAAGATTTACAGGAGACAGCTGGTGTGGGAAAGACAGGAGCCGAGCCTTCTAATTAAGGGGAGGGAAAAAAAGTTTCATTTCAAGGGTTTATTTTTCAAGGGTCTTTAAAGAAAATATGTTTATGCTAAAAGGGGACAGCGCTTTGCGAGAATTGTCCTCAAAGCCTGAGGGGCACGTCCCGCTGTGAGCGGGGCATCCGGGCGCAGGGCTGGTGCTTCCATTAATCTCGTAGTCATCCGCGCTGCAATTAAGACTAATGTTGCAGCGTGTACAGGCTGAGCGACCTTGAGCACAGCAGCGTAGCCGAGAAGTGGCACCGGTCCTAAGCGTCAGCACTTTCATCTCTCCCCCCCCTGCCCTTCCCCTCGTAAGAATAAGAGCAGCTTCAGGAGGCATTTCTGTAGATCCTGTCAGGACCTGGGCAGCTCTCTGGGACGAGCCACTTTGGCACAATGCTTTTCCTGGCTTCCCCAGGTGTTTTATTGCTGCGTGGCGGCTGGGGAGCGATTTCAAACGCGAGCAGGGTGCCGCACGGAGCGGGACGGGGAGCGCTGCCCGGCGCGGCTGCCGG
>NW_008824243.1:2345515-2350671 GCF_000699105.1 Pygoscelis adeliae
GAAAGCAGTTGCCGGCTGGTGACCTTGCTGTAGTTGGGCACGATAAAGAGCCGCTCCAAAACTGCTCTTTAGTCGTGAAAAGCTTGCATCAATTTCTGGCTAGTCTCAGGAGAGCTCGAGTCATTTCAGTGCTCCACTCCTCCCTTGGGCCAACGCAGTCCCTTGCCAGACTAAAAGGACGGTGTCGGGGCGTACAGTTAGGAGGCAGCTGTAGGTCCTGAGGTGTCAAGTGAGCTCTCTCCCACATTGTACTGCACGGAGGGCTCATGTGAAGAATGTCAAACATGGTAGCAGTGTGTCATAGCAGAACTTAATAAGAATTTTGGAAACACTCTGGACACTGTCTTTCACGATACTGGGTTTCCTACATTATGACAAATGAATACCAGTAAGCATCAAAAAGAATAATGATAACTTCCCTACTAATACTACAAGTCAAATGTTCTGGCTCTAGTGATAATGTGTAATAATGATATTTGAAATAGATACTATGCAATATATAAAGCTTTTATACATCTCAGATCAGGCATTAAATATAATTTGAAATCTGTGTGTTATTTATTGCACCAATTGTAATGAATTCTGAATTGTATATATAATGATGTGTAATGAATATACATTTTGAAAGGTCATTTTGTGAAAAACAGTGCAAGTATCATGTATGCAACACCTGCTAATGAGGCTAGGTGTGCTTGCCCTTACTAGTCCATGCACGAATTCTTGATGAAACAGATCAGTACTGAAAAGAGAGACTACTCTTCCAGAGATCTTGAGCTGTTCTGGTTTTCCTTTGATCTGTCTCATCTTCTGTCTCAGATGCATACATGAACTTTCCTCTGATTTTTTAATTCACAAGCCTGGGGGGCTTTTGTTTTAAAGGAGTAGTACTGAAAACACAGACTAAATAATTCTGTCGTAGTTGCACTGTAGTCTTGGGTTTAGTGTCGCGAAGCACTTTCTGTTACGTAAAGTACATGTGATTGTCTACACCTACATTTTGAACATACATGAAACTGTATGGCTGTATTTTATAGGGCTTTGTAATTTGTATATGAGTATAAAATACAATGAATTAACTTACAAACTTTGCATTTAATGTACTCAAAACTTATGTCGATGCATTTGTATTTAAGTACTTGAAACTGTCCGAGTTTGGTTGGCAAAGAAGGGTGGAGATGCCTTTGTATTTGCTCAACTGCTGTTGACTTGCGATTTTCATTGACCCCGGATAGGTCGTTACAGATTTTGTCCTTCACATTTTTCCAGTCGTTTGACATATATCGCAACCATTTCTCTTACGTTTGTTTAATAACTACAATTTGTGTACGGTCTTAGATAGTAGGAGATAGTATTCCTTGTAGTCTTTAAAACACTCTGATACTTTTCTGGAGGAAAGTTGGTTTGTAACTGAATGTATGATAACAGTGAGATTATTAGCATGATGGAATTAAAAATATCCTGGAAACCATTTCTTATTACTTGAAGCTGCTGGTTTAGTGAGAATTTCTCATTACAATCCCACAATGTAATTTTTAATAGTGTGTTTAAGTGTCTTGAAAGTATCATTTTTAGTATGCAAAAAATGTTAAACACTACAGTATTTCTGAATCATCTTGTAAACATTAGCTGAATTTCTTTATTCAGTTCATGAGAAAATATTTATAGTCAGTTTACGGTTTTACATTTCTTGGTGAAATAAAAATACTTACTTAACATCCGCATGAAACTGGTCACAGACGAGATTTTGCAAGAACAGTCTTCCAATCCGATTTATGTAATTTATGAAATATTTGATAAATTCAAACAAGGAAACCACAAGAGTTTAAACAAGAGGTTGATTGAGTAGTTTTGTGGTCTTAAACATGTAAGTCACTTCACTGTTTAAATTAACAGGAGAACTAATACCCAGAGGAATTCTGTAATTTTTTAAATTTTTTTTTTAAAAAGAAGGAGCCAGAGAAACTCATGTGCTTGGTGTGGTGTGGGAGGACTTTTGATGAGACTAGGTAGGTGGTTATATTTCTGTTTTAAGTTAGTCATTCCATAATGAAAAGTATAGTGCTCTATAACACTCAACATATCCTTATGAAAGTCTACTTCATTTATTCATGTCTCTGCTTGGGACATGGACATTTTAGTGTGGATACTAGGGGATTTGTCTTTTTAATGCAAAACCTGCTCTCTCCTGCCCTTCTCTACCTACGTCTCTCCAAGGAACCATCATGGTTTACTAGGGCCGTATCAGCAATACTCAATAATGACAATTAACCTTTGCCTTCACAGTCACAGAATTCAGCCTTTAAACCATTCTTCATGAAAGGTCAAACTAAATTGGTTTTAAAGTAATGTACATGCAAATTCCTTTTCTCTGTGTTCCTATTGTGGGATTTTCTCTCTGTCTCCCAATATGTATAAGGACTAGACATAGTCCAGGAGGCTGAAGATAATTCTATGCATAAGATACAGTTGTTCAACAGACACAGAAAAAAGGTCAAGACAATGGCAGTGCTCTCAGTATACACTTCAGAAATCATTCCTGTACTATCACTACCAAGAGACAGTACTAACCTGTGGCCGAGCTTTTTGACATTGTACATTACAGCATTGCTAAGCTCAACAGTCTTTAAATGGAAAATACATCAAAATCTGAAGGCTTGGTTAAAGGGAAAAAGTACTTTATCTTTCTGTTCTCCATGGCTTTTGGGATAAATATGGTTGTGTTTTCCTCTGCCACCATATTCTGTACTTTAAAAAAAAATAGATGTAAGAGATTTACATAAAGGTTGGCAACACATTTCTTTTTTCCTGAAATGAAAGAGGTTAGTGTGTGGTGCTACTGTAAGTTGTTTCTGTAGGTCTGAATGTAAGACTTGGAGACAACGTATAACTCATGCTAGAGCCTTTCAAGGATAAATCAGTCTAATGTGAAGACATACTTGGGAGTCCCAGTCATGCTTTCTTAGTATGTCCCTTAACCTTTTGGAGACTGATACTGCCTTCCCAGGTTCCCCATTAGGCCATGAGCAAGATTGTTTGTAAGGTATTATGGCAGAAATGTCACAAGAGACTTTTCCTGTGAAACCATTTTGCCTTGTGCTATTGTATGTAAACTTTGTAAATCCATGTCCAGCATAGTTGTTTCTACATCCTCTAAGGATCCAGCATTCCAAAGGATGAAGATAAGGACCCAAATATGAAAAAAATAAGTGCACTGAGTTACGAATAGCCTCTTTTCTGACTTTGATGTGGAAGTTCCAGGGGCCTCTCCATAGGGAAAACGCTCTCATTTTCTTCTTTCTTCATTCGAAAGAAACCTGGAGAACATGGCTTAGAAGTTATGCCATTGTCTTTATTTTGAAATACTCTGTACACATAAAGAGCTTATAGAAACCTACTTAATGTCCTGTTGTACTTTTGGCTGCACCCTGTATAATGCCATTGTAAAGCCAGAATAACTTAACAGTCCAAGAATGAAGATTGACATTTATCTACTAAGCCATCAGATCCCTTTCTAGTCCTAAGATACTACATGTTAACTCTTTGTTCCACAACAAAACTCTTCTTTGTGAAGAAAGATGTTGTGAGGTTGCTATCCAGGAGTTTTGTTCCTTGTCACAGGAAGGAATGTCTGTTGGCTAAGCCACAGCAATGAGAGATGCAAAATGTGAGGCTTTATTCTCGGTTAGCAGTGCTACTGCAGCTAATCACACAAGGCCAGATTTACAGAGGTACTAAGCAAGTCAAAGCAAGCTTGTGGTGTTCAACAACTTAAAAAAAAAAAGGTGTTCTGTCTGTACCTCCCTTCTTATACCTCTAGATAGCACATTAAATAGGATTGTGTGATTTAACTCCTGTGTATTTGCACTGCTTGGAAAGTACTATATGAGGACGGAGTATCTTTCTGCAATTTTAAATTAGCAGTACTTTGTTAAATCAGTGCAGTTACATCAGCAGAAGTACATCAGTGATATGTCTAAAAATCAGTGCCACAAACAGTAGAATGCCTCAGGCATAAAAATCTGGCCTTTAGCCATATTTCTCTGTTTTATCAGTCCTCTTCAGCTCATCTGGGCAGCATAGTCTGGAATTTATAGGTTCCACCTTCCTGCTCCTACAACTCTTGAACAGACAAATTATGTTAGTAAATGGAGGCCGTCACTACTGAAAAATCACTTCCTTTCCAGTTTGTAAGAAGGTAATTGTGTACATTTAATGAAAGCACATAAACAAAAAACAATTAATTTGAATTTGTGCTTTCTAAATGCATTGTTCTTTGTACCATGATCCTGAGTATGAAAAGGTATTGTTACAGCATTATGGAGTCTGCATAGTTTTTTAGGCTTTATCACCTCTATCAGGGTAGAAAGTGCAGATTGTTGAACCAGATCCACACAGGAATTCTTGCTATTTTCGCTCCTCAAGATCAGTGTTGATGATACTTGTACTTCTTAGTTATGTAGGGCTTCTTCTACTCAAAATTGTTCATAAGGTATTTTGAGTTGGATTCAAGGGGAATAACTTGCTAACTTTGTTAACATTGAACACAAGCAATGCAATTGCCCTGGTTCAGTGGGTACATGGCACAACAGCTCTTCAAAATCAGTATAGGTTTTAATTCAGGAAAACCTTTATGGAAAATCAATTTAACTTAAAATAGCAAAATTATCTGATTGGTACATTGGTAGTTGATGCATTGTGGTGTGTTGGGACCTGTAGCTGAGAAAAAATGCCATAAACCACTGAAATTACAGGTAGCGTTCCTTCCAAGTGAAGTTATTCAGTAATACTAAATTATATTATTTCCAGTTAAAGCTAGTCCACATGTGCAAAGCACTCCATAAATGGCTCTGCCCTTTAACTAGTTGAAGACAAGTAAATTAACTGTGTTAGAGGAAGGTTTCACATCTGCTGAACTTGGAGTTACATTTAATGAATCACCAACATACATAAAGCAATCAAAACTAGAAGTAAAAAATCAATCGAGCCTTTGCTGCTTTATAAGCTAGTATGTTTCTGCACATAGATCAACAGAGATGACAAAAGTTGAAAGGCAATCTAAAATTTCAGGAGTTACGTATAATAAAGAGGAAGAGAGCCAGCTGAATTTGGCCTCAGAATCTGGGTTTTACCTCACGTTCAATTTAAAGCCTTATATT
>NW_008824243.1:2350744-2379775 GCF_000699105.1 Pygoscelis adeliae
CCTAGCCGTCGCACATCCAGCCTGCATGCTGTGTGCTGGGAGGGGATCAGGGCTGGGAAGCCCCCTCTCTGCACTCTGTCTTTCCTGATTGCACTTGTGACTGGGGCATAAACGTGGTTTGGCTGTAAGTAGCTTTGGAAGTAGGCAAGCCATTAACAGGCTCATTATGAGAGCTTGAAGTCCTGTGTTTTCCAGTAACATTCACTATTTCCTTCAGGAGCTGCTACAAGGAAGGGGCCTACAGTGCAACAGAGGCTCAGTCCTGGAAAGCAATCCGCAAAGACCCCACTTCACCCCCCAGGCACTGAGCATCTGCAGATGTCTCCGTTTTCCCTAGTAATGCTGCTTAGGCACATCACGCTAATGACTAATGCATTTGCTTGCATATTTCCCATCTGGACTGAGAGGAGTATCTTAGGATTTATCCTGCTTAGGGGCATTGGTATTCATCTACCAGATACGTCGAATTCTCCTGAGGACTGTGATCCAATGAGGGTGCTCAAACGATGAATTCTTTGCAAGCAGGAGTTCAGCACACAACAGTAGCCCCAATGGCTTTCACTTGGTAAGTGGCCAAACAAGATAAAAATGCCTGGGTCTTCCCTTTAATGGGATTTTTTACTATTAGCTTAAACTACATATATTTTTAACAATAAAAGGTGATTGTGACACAACTTGGAGGGGTTGTTTCTGTTTTGAAGAAAAGATTGAGCCAATTTTCTGTACTCAAAGTGATTTCTTGGTCATCATAGTCCTAGAACATTTAAGAATGTGAATCTCAGTCCAGTAGAGAAACTCCTGTCAAAGTTGTAAGGCTTCAGGATATATGCAAGACTTCAGTCTGCATCTTTTGGTTTTTTGTTTTGGTTTTGTTGTGGTAATTTGTCTTGGCTAATTCAGGAGTCTCCCTGCTGAGCAGGCTGGCTGTTGTAAATCCCATTCACTAGGTAATATATGTGTGAGGAAGGAAGTTGAATGATCTATGCCCCAATAAACGGCAGAGAGCCTTCAGAATGCATTACAAAGAGATGGAAGTTTTGCCAAGAAGACTGCTTAGCCTTAAAGCTGAAACTCATGGCATAATTTATTACTTTCAATAGTTTGAAAATTAGCTGTGAGGAAGTACAAACTAGGAGCCACTCACTATAAAAATACACTCCTCCAAAACAACACAAAATCCTAATCCTCTCTGAAGTTTAGAAGAGTTCAGGCAAAAAAGAAAAAAGCGAAAATTTGGACTAAGATCCATCTGTGCTTTGTTTTGCTTGAGTCATCACCAACAGATGGCAAATACTCTGTAGAAATCACTCAGCTGAGTTACTCCAGTTTGTGGGGTACCGAAGGCATCTACCCTTAGTTCTAACCTTAGACTCTTTGTCAGAAACTCAGTTTCCTTTGGAGGTTCAGACAGGTACCAGCACGCAGGCTTGTGCATAATTATGCCTTCGGCTACAGTACCTGTTATGTAAATATTGGTAATAATTATCTTCCCTTTTATTTCTTCTGAAACAATAGGTTTCAGTCCTAACACAAGACTGTCTAGCTGTGTCAAACTTTATAGGCGGTTGCAAAAATAGCTAGCAACAAGCTGGTATTGACTGTCACTTCCTGTAGGACTCACATTGACATCTACTATTTCAGATATACTTCCATTTAGAAATATTCTACATGCCATTTCCCAGTGACTTCTGCAGTTGAGCAGACATGAGATGAATGCAAAAACTGTCTATCATGTAGACTCATGTTCCCACTTAATCTTCATGCAGGGAAAATTATTATTCCATTTCATCAATGTTTTATTAGATTTTCCTGAAAAAGTTGGCAAAAGAATATCATTCTTCAGAGACTAACAAGTTAGTGTGTGCTGTTTCCCCAATATTGGCACTGACATTCTCATTTCTGTAAGTGTATGTTGTTTTCAGGGGAGCGAGATACTATTTTTAGAATTGATCTCATACCTTCCTTTGTTTCTCCCCCAACTCATTATGACGTGCAAGTGAGTATGTGATTGGAAAATGATCTATTTGCCCAGAAGAGACCTCTACCTAGTTAAGCTCCTTATTTTGTTCAGTATTAATTTAGATGAGGTAGATAATATTCACTGTTCATGTAAATATGTCATCTACTCAGTCTACCGAGACCACTTGCGCTATTGCTTAATAAAATTATGGGTATGTGAGTAGTGTCTCTCTGTCTCATGATAAAATTTCCATCATACTGCTGACAGGCATAAAACAGAAGGCACCCTTTGCCAAGGTGCTGTCTGTCCTATTGAACTTGGACTTTTGTAAGCCTTGATCAATGAATGAATGTATCTAGTAGGCAGCAAACTGCAGCATGATGAGCAGAGCAAAGTGGGAGCACCTAGGAGAGCTGCGCTGAAGCCTGGCACCTGATATGTCAAGAATTATAGATTATATTGAGTAAAATTCATTTCAGTTTTGGACATATGCTGTTGCATCGGAATACAGTGCTATTATTTTTTAATAGACATACAGAGCTTGCCAATGCAGTTTTAGAGTAGCCAAGTGGAATGTAAAGATTTCAAGTCGAAAGGGAAGGCTGAGCGTTGCTATAACAAATGACAGCACAGTGATCATGTCCTGAACTGGTGGCAAACTGAATCAAAATGGCTGTATGACTGTCTGCACTATTGTTCATGCTGATTCCTCACTGAGATATCCTAATTATTCACATATTTAACACTATGTATTGTAATTCTTTAAAAATAGGATAACCGAGAGTTTTCTGCTGATATTACCATTCAGTAAACAATGTGTGTGTGGCATGTGCAACATTTACGGGCACGTGAAAAGAAAAAAAGGGTGAAATTTGTTTTTCTAGGTGCTAGAAAACTCAAATGACTACTCAGAAAATTTGAGGAAATGTGTCTCTGGACATTGGCTTTGGCATAGGAGGTGGTGGAAGCAGAAAAATCGGAGAACCTATGAAAGCAGCTGATGTTGCTATTGTCACTATGAGTTGGATGGCATTAAGACAGATACTGTCTTACTATCCCAATGGAATGTTACCACTGAATTGGTATGCTATGTGTTTTATTGTTTTCTGATCTAAGTATAGCACTGAAACTTGAGCTCCTGGGCACTGCAGATTTCCCCTAAATCTACGGTTGGGGGAAAGCTCTTTCACTTAGCTTTCATTGGATATTATTTTAGGGAAAACCTGTCCTTTTCTGTTGAACAGGTGTACTGTTCTGTTTCTCATAACGTCAAATAACTTTTTTGCTACCTCACCCTTTAATGAAGAGCTAATGGTACTAGCAGAGACTAGCAATTACAGGTATCAATCTTGCTTCTATCTGTGGAGAAGATAGCTGAAGTCTGCTCTTAAAACTAAGAAAATAAATAAACTTATGATGATGCTGTGATTTTTCTTTAAAACAGAAGTCTACTTAAATTGCAATAGCTATGACTTTATCATCACATCTTTGTCTATGTGCATAAGAGGACTCATTTACATTTTAAATTATGGATTTTCTAATAATTTATCACAATGCCAAAATATTCTATAGCATTGATACGTAAATGCTTCCTGCATCTTCACATAACTTCCCCCAGATAAAGTCAGTTAGCATGAAGAGGAAGGGAACAGGAGGGGATGACAAGATGCAAGTCCACTAGAAGAAGCCAGTAGCACAATGTGAACTAAATGAAGGTGCCTTCCCCTGTCTTACCCAAGTCAGTGCAATACAGTTCTGTGCTCTTCTCTCACTCTTATCAGACCAGCCAGCAAGATGCACAGATTGAGCCATGCTTAACTTTTCTAGCAATGATAAGGTGCCATAAGTTTTAATTTTAGGGAACACAAACACTTTTAAACCAAGATCCAAAGTAAAATACAGTTGAATCAGCAGAAGTGCAGAGGTAGTAAGGTCTGTTGGAGAGCTGGTGGTGGGCAGCCGGTAGCTGGAGCGTCTTAAATTGGATCACCACTCACAAAACAGAAGTGGGGAACCACAGTGTTAAGTGCCCCTTCTGCATATAGTATTTTTCAGAGTGTGTGTATGCCGTTCAGTTGCCACTATTCACTTTATTCCAGAATTTGGCCCAAGGATCGTGGCATAAGGGCAGATGGCTGATACACATTTTACACAAATTGCCTGCTTACTGCAGAAGGTTATGATGGCGGTTTTGTTTCGTGCTCTTTTTAATAGATGTCTGGTTTAAATAAAGAGGTGTGAAGTTGCCTAAATATTGTTTTTTCTTCTGATCATGTAAACTAAAAAAAATTTGTGAAAGTTTCACTATGAAAAGAATATTTTCTACATCAGAAAGTTAAATACCGATTTCCACTTCAGAGAAAATCCTAGTTTCCCTTACCTTGCAATGATCTGGTGTTCACCCGTATGTATTTTTACCCCAGTAACATAGAAAGAATTGTTCTTTGAGAAAGAATTTATCTGAAACAGATTTAAATGTAACCTTAGAGCACAAAACATGAAAGAAGAAAACAGTGTTAAACTTTTAAAACAATCCATTTTATTCTGCACACAGCAATTACTTCTGTTGTCAGATGGATTAAAGTTTACTGCTATTGGAAACTTGTAAAAAGTCAAATGTGTTCCTGTAAAATGCCTTGTCAACTACAAGTAAACAAGACCACACCTTTCAAGAAGCAGGAATCTCCTTATTTTAGTGTCAGTAAGGTATATGTCTTAAACATCTGCTCAGAAGTAGTTACAAAAATGGGATTTGAACAGAGAAGAAAATGCTGTATGCCTATGTGGCAAAGAAATCTTGTTTATTGACTTTCTGAACTGGAGCCCTCAGCCAACATACATGGGATTCAGCTGTTCATCTCGTAGTGAGCTGAGAGATGCCTGTATCCAAAAGTTGAATTGGGATTAATATGGATGTCTTTGTGATTGGTATTACACTTCAATAAAATTAATCCTTATTTTATATTGGTACAAGTCATATCACAATTAAGCTTAATGACAGACACAATCCCTGTTTTTAAATTAAAAAATACCTTCTGTGAACCTTTCAGGGGAAGAGGAGACAGGAGGAGGAAGAATTACCTTTCTGCTCAATTTATTCTATTTTAATCTAAAGCAAATTAAAATAACATTCCCCCCGGAAAAAATATACCTTTAAAAACCCATACCTTTTAAAAGAGAGTTAAAATTGTAATGCATCCCTCATATACAGTCTGTATCAGGATCAGTTTGATGGGTAGTTTGCTTTTATTGGTACCTTCTTCTGAAAAAAACCCAATCAAATGTAAAACCCCAAAGCTGTAAATTTTCACAGGCCAGGGCTGAGAATGAGACGGCAATGCTGTTTACCGGGATAAATCAGGTGCTACTAACAGAATTTCAATACCAAAGGTTAATAATATCATCATCAGTAGCTCTTGAAAGAGACCTGACTGCCTAAAGGCAACTTAATTTTAAATACTGAGACAAGTCAATCAGTATACACCTAAAAATATGCATCAAGAGATGCGGTTTGCATACATTACAGCCTTGTTTTTTCTTTCTAACCTGTAAGATCTTGAATTCTTTTGTTCACTTATTCAAGAACTTAGGCACATGCGTATTTCTTTGTAGGGTATGGGTCTGCTTGTTGCTGGTCGTCGGGTAGAGAAAGAGAGTTTCTAGGGGAAGGGCAGGGCACAGAGAAATAGCCTTCCACTCAAAATTCTGCGCTTCCTGTGTTAAAACACCTCTCTCACCAGGTTATTTGTCTGGTGATAGGGGGATGTTCATGAATTGAAAATGTAAACATCAGCTCAGTCAATATACATTGACTACGGCCTAAGAGGTTAGAAGGTGGGCCCATTTTCCCATTTTTACATTTTGCATTATGAGAACTGATAGCCTGCAACATTTAAAGTGACTAAGGCTGCAGGGGAAAGCAAAATACAGATAGGTCAGTAAAGCCATCTCAGTGCTCTTGGGAGCACTACCCTGGATCATGACTAAATGGGTGTTTCTGATCAAGTGCCAACAATTTTGGCAAGGCTGTGTGAAGGAATAAATCCATGAAACTTAACAACTTTTTTTTTTTTTTTAATTAAAATGCCTATTATGATCTCCAAGTGGATCTTTATTTGTGTTTCATGGAACCCAGTGCCGATGGTGCAGGGAGGAATCCACTTTCACTTGACACTCTTTGTTACACTTTTTGCTCTGAATATGCTATGATTAGATTTATTATATCAGTAAATATCCACATAGGCTAGTAGAGAAGGTATATCTGTTCATGGTCATAGGTTAAATTAAAAAAAGTGTTATTTCCTAGACATCTGCTTTGGCTATCAGTCTCAGAAAGAAAATAGCTCTGCATCTTTTAAGTCATGTGGAAGAATAAGATTTATGGAAGAAAATATAGTTACCCATTGACTCCTGGAAAGCAGTACAGCAAACCTGATTTTAGGTGTCATTCAGAACACAAGGAATTCAGGAAAGTTGTATTTTTATTAAGGGCATTGCTCTTGAAACTATGTCAGCGGCTGCCTTGCCTGCTTTCTGCCCAGGTCCCTCCACCACTGAGGCTTCTTTGGCACAGAAAGTGACATTAAAGCTAATACATTGCATCACATTTTTAGGAAATTTAAAATTTGCTTCTGGGAAAGACTTTTATTTCCTATCTTCTCTAAAAAAAGTAAGATCTGCGTAAGATACTTGCTTTATCTGCACAATTAGAAGGGAAGATCATGTGCTGTTTTACAAATACAGAAGCAGAAAAACACTTTCCTTCAATAGCTTACAGCTGATACGGATAAAGAGAACTGAACATAATAAGGATAATACAAGATCTTTGATTCTGTTTATTTTTATTTTCTATTGCTTTTTTACCTTACCTCTTCTGAGTTAGCTTTGTGGCCTTTCAATGGTTTTCTGAAAAACATTCTGAAGAAAAAGATTTTTGCTGGCCAGTTTGCTGGCATAGTGTACTATATTAGCCGAACCAAAGCCACCTTTCTCTTCGAATTCTGCTCTCCTCTAAGTATAATTCCTCAACCCTTTCCTAAGTAGTATGTGTATTAAGAAGTGTATATATGTACATATAGAGCCATATGTGTGTACAGATTTATAGGCCTGTATAATTTTTCTTATTTTTAGTTTTTAAAGTTCTTTTTGACAACAGTGCTTTAAAAAGTATTTTACTGTAGAATTAGTCTCTGTTGGTTTGCATCTGATTTTGTAAACACTCATCAGAACAATCTCATTAATTTCACTAAAACAAGGAAAATGTTTCTGAGATTTTCAGATTAATATTCACTTTCAAGACATGAAAATATGAGCCGTGTATTGTGACATGATTGCATCAGAAGAAATATTCACAGAAGCAGGTGGGAAAAATTTTCCTATGTCATGACCGGTGAGATAGATACCAGATTTGCGCTCATTGACCTTGTTGCTGTCTAGTGGCTTTCTTTACTACACACCTTCATTAATGGCAGCAGAAGTTCAATCAACGCATAGAACCAGGGCAGTGTGTGGGTCTAATTACTATAGCAGTGTGCATGTGTGTGATAATGGGCATTTTGTAGCTGAGAGTGTAACAACAAAGACAACAGGTGTCAAAATTCAAAGGTCTCGAGAGTAACAGGCAAGGACACTTTAAGATTTGTAACTGCCATAGCTACTAACCACAGTGAGGATCTTTTGACTGAATCTTTCCTTGGCCAGTGTTTTCCTGAAGAGGCAGAGGGCTTGGTTTCACACCCACCTCCCGCTCGGCAGCAGTGCCAGGGACAGACCGACCCACGTTCCAGGGGAGGCATTGGAGGGCAGCTCTGGCTCTGCTGCAGCAGTCTCCCTTGGTGGTGCAGCTCCCATGTCTCTTCAGCTGGCTCTGACTCAGAGACCCTTCCCTTCTACGTTGTAAAAGCAACTCTGCTGAAAACCGTGAGGTCTCAGGCTGTATTATTTTCTCTTTATGGTATCTGTAAAGGAAGGCAGTCCCTCTTGTTGCCTTTCTCTGGATCAGGTAACTTGAAGCATCTTCCCTCTCTGCTTGGAGGTGGCTGAGTCTTCTTTAACGAGTTGATGGGGAATTGGCATATATGGAGGATGTATTCTCCCTTGCTGCTAGCTGCAACTCAGAAGATTAAGCTTCAGCTCAGCTTCAACTCAAAAAATCAAGCACAAGCATATATTTTACAGCTCATCAGTACTTACAATGGATGGAAGAAAATGTAGACTATTCATAAAAATAAGGGGCAGTATTACAGCTTTTGCAGCCATGTCATCAAAAATATTCTTTCTGTCTTTGCACTGAGCCACTTGCAGTCTGTAATACACTGAACAGAGATTTTATGTCTCCTTTTTCCCTCAGTTTCCAGCAAGGAAAACATGTGCCCTGGTTCAGCAAGTGAATCCACCCATGCTTGTGATACTTACACAGGCTATGTGTGAGAATTATACCAACAATTACTGTTTAGGAGTTCTCTGCTTGCAGATGCCACATAGAGCATTGAAAATGTATCACATAGTTATGGGAAACACAATAGGAATCTTTCTGCGAGTGAAAGAATTATATTTTAGCCACGTTGGAACCAAACAATCTAGCCAGCTCTAAGTCTTTATTCACATGTAAAAAGATCATTTATGCATTGTAATGCACCCTTGTCCAAATAATTGTGCTGGAATATTGTATGGAAGTTTTTGAACAGCTCTGTAATAGCCATACTGTTGGATGACAGCAGTATCATTAGTAGCCTGCGTAAGTATTTCTAACCATGTGTAAATTCATCTTCTATTCCATTGTAATTTATCACACAGTTTTCACCTTCTATGTATTTAAAGAGAAATTAACTGTACTTGAAATGCTTCCCAAGCCCAATTAGCTCCACGCGTAAGTTTGATGTTGTTATGTTGGTGTAGGGTGGAAGTGACACCGTGTGCTGTTCCAAGGCCCACAGCTGCAGAAGGGTGCTGGAAGACGGGGTGATTTAGAGGAGAGCCACAACGCGGGGAAGGTTGCTGTTCAAGGTCTGTTTATAACTGATGAGGTGCCATGCTGGCTAAGGCAACTGGAGGCAGCTATCAAAGGTCTCTAATGTGCCCATGTGAAATACTTTTGATGAGTATTTCACCAGCAGGTTCTCACCTGCTGAGAACCTTCAGCAAAGGTTCTTAAAACCTTTAAGCATAAAAACCCTCTCATGAACAGTAACTGAATAAAAGAGAAGACATATATAATCAGTGTCACTTCTCCAGGAATGCAAATTGAAGAAAACATCCCTAAATACATGTCTTGTCTTTATATGGTGTCCCCAGGCATCCTCCTACGATGACCCCATTATTTGTCTGATCTGCTGTGGCTGTTTTTGTGGTCCTAAATAACCAAACAACATTGCTTCTAACACCTGCACTAGCTCAAGCATCTTGAAACAGGAACATCTTGAAAAATACCTCCCAGTGAAAATCTGAATGAGCTTGACCTGTTTAATTTGACAAACAAACAAACAAAAAAATGAGACTTGACTTGATAGAATGCAGAGTAACCGGCATATTAAAGGACTTCAGTGTAGAGGAGAAGGGCATAATATGTGCTCAGGGCATGAATGTAAACATATCCCCATCAGGCACATGAATTTATAAAAGGGAGCGCGATTAGCTGCTGGAGTAAACTTGCCAGGGAAGAGATGAATTGTCAATCCCTTGATGTTTGCAGGTTGAGACTGAATGCCTTTCAAGACGATATGCCTAAGGCAGTCATAAATTATGCTTTAGTCTAATTTATGTTAGCAGCTTAATATGAGTAAATAAGGTAAATGGGTGAAATAAACCTGTGACATTGAGAATAATCCAATTGTTCCTTAAGACATTAAATATCTGGAAAAACGGAGTGATCTCAAAGCCTCTGACTGAAACATTAACAAAATGAAGCAATGTTCACAAGTGCCCAAGCAGATGTTCAAATGGGCTGCATATTTTTTAGGAGCTTTGTGCAGAGTAATTAATTTTCTCACTTTTTATTTTGGCCAAGGTTTTGTGGAAGAGATATATTGCATTTCTGAAAGTAGTGTAGCCATCCCAAAATCAGCTGAATCTATGTGCTATAGCACCTTTCAGAGGTGCATGTGTATAGTATACAAATGGCAACCATGGCTTGAATTTGCATTTGTTGTGAAGCCCAACTTGCTTTTTCGAAAGAATTCAGTTGCACAAAGATTTAAAAAATAGATTTGTAGGACATTCCTTTGTCAAAAAGACATGGCATCTTTCATTTGGAAAATCAACCCCCCTGTCCTTCTAGAATCTAATAGAAAGTATTTTCAAATGGTAATAGTATTCTAGGCAGAAATCCAGAGCGCTATATTTGCTGCCTGAAAATATAATTTAGGAGTTGTAATATATTCCCTAATTAAAAATATCATGCACAGTAGTTATTTTATTATTCAGTTATTATCTAGACCATTGAACTAATCTGAAGAAAAGCAGCATTATCAGGGGCACAAGTGAAGAGGTTCTCTTTCTATTTTTACAAACAAATCATTTTCTTTCCAGTAAAAGGGACAATATTTTTTTTGTTTGAAAAATAAGAACTTACTGTACCTTGCTATACAATTATTGTTAGACTTTAGCTAAATACAGGTTATATTTTTTGTCTGAAGGAACATACAGGATTACTTTAATGACCTTTTTGTTTTGTGGTATATGGGTAATACTTCATAAATTTAAATAAATAAGAGATTGAGAACCAAAATAAATACCATGTATAAATCTTATGATTTTTACCTGTAAGAATAAAGATAATTTTCAATCATTTGAAAGAAATTGGAATACATAAAACTTAAAAATCAGAAGTGGTTGCTCTGTAGTTATTTTCTAGTGTACCAAGCCTACAAGTATAAACTGTTGGTTCATGTGTATTACAGGGTTTTGTCCGTGTCAATGATGAGTACAGTCAAGCTGTTACAGATTCAAGCTGCAGAGACTTGGCTCTGAAGCTCAGACTGTAGTGGTAGACCTAGGTGGTGTCTGCAGGTCCCCAGTTCAGTCCCTGTGGATGGCCCAAAGGCATAAATTAACAGATTCTTCTACATGGCAGAATATACTGGTGAATACTATATAATATAGAAGGTATAGTATATAAAATCCACTATATACTTTCCAAAAATTTGTCCACTTTTTCAATTGTATTAGGTGGTCTGATGACAGATGTTGGGCTGTTTTTCCTTAAACATCTGTGCCTACAAATACTACTGCTTTTGCCCTTCTGAGCATTCAGATGCTACTTATATTTCATTAACACTAAATTATAAAGGACAAAGGTTTATTTCTTCTAAACGTTATTAGACTTGCTTTACATTTTCCAGAAAAAAATAAGCCATTTTTCCAGATCATGTTTTTGCATTTTCATGGCTTTTTCGCTACACATCTTTTAACTAAAACTTCTTTATCTCTGCTCTCCAAAACCCTGAAATCAAGAACTCAAAAATCTCTTCGTGTGGTACAAACATGCAGTCCATTTTTAGTTTCTTAGTAAATTGGTATAGGGTAAAAAATTTGAGATTCAGGACAAATCATTTGGAAAACTAAAGTCTGAATCCTAGAACTGAACAATGCAGTGGCATCTGAGTGATCACCTTTCCTGTGTAGATTTCCAGATACTGAAGTTCCTTATGCTTTACTAGAATTAAAATAAAACATCGAGTATGTATATGTTCTCAAATCTCTTTCTTTTGGAAAATAGCATTATTTGTATTGTAAAAATTTCTGCTCAATTCATTTTATTTTATGTTTTTGTTGTTCCATGAGTGACCCGTTTTACAGTATACTATTTCTGCACTACACGACAAAAATAAAAATAATCCTTTGTATGATATAACCAAATTTATGATCATGTTTATGCAGCTGAGTTCTAATTTTGATTCTGTCTAGCTGAAACCAATGCAAGTTCCAAACTAATTCTTTCAGACTAATCATTTGACTCATGGCAAGGCATTGTATTCAACAAATGCAGCATAAAACATAAGGATTATGTAGACAAAGCTCAAAGGTAAACTCAGTGTTCCAGTCTGCTGACAAAACTTGCTTATTTGTCTTAAAATTCTGAGCTGTTACACTTCAATAACTCTCTTTTACACCAAAATATATCTGGAGTATTACACAGCACTTCTAAATTTTCTGTCAAACACAACACAGAAATTATATTGCCTTTTTATTTGCTGAGTGCTGTCTCACAAAGAAATAATAAGATACAGAGAGAAGATAGCCTGAAGCCCAGGATATGGTTATGGCCTATAAGTATTTTGGTTTTTCTTGGCATGAGTTTGCTAATTTGCATATTAATTGGTGTTCACATATCATCACTTTGTCATTAGGAATCCAGTTACTGCATTCAAGCACAATATTAGGAAGACTATCTCACAACATTTTCTGTTGGCACAGGGTACTTTTCCTTTCTGTAAAAAAAAAAGTAAGTCAGTCCATGCAATAATGGAGTGGAAATGCCAGTTATAAAAGTTATACATACACATGTGTAGCAAAATTTTTTATAGTTCATGTGCTAATAAAATTAAATAAGAAACTTCTGTACATACCTCTTAAATCCATTATTAAATACAGCTTTACCTTCAGAGAAAACCAGATTAAGCCATTTAGTGTTATCTAACACTAGGTCATAAGCAGCAATTTTTTCCTTCATGCTAAAGTAGCTTAATGCATTAATCCTTATTCAAAATGTAAATGTTTATATTAGATAATTAAAACAAGGTTTTGTTGTGCTCTTGTTCTCTTTCTCTTTCAATATACACCTGATCTATTATTCAATAAATTTTGTCTTTTTTTTTTTCTTTCTGCACTGTAACTCTGCTGCTTGAAAATCCAGATGTGTGTTCTAGATGATACTGGGGAAACCCAAATTTTCCTCTGGATGGAAATTGTAAGAAAGTGTTTATTACATTCAAATCTGAATTTCTATCTATTTTAGATTTTTCTAATGAAATAACTAAATGTTATCGATTGAAGGTTTCATGTTATTCCTCACCCTAGCAGCCAAAATATGCAGCCAAAATATGCAAAATAATTGCAACAGTACCTGCATTAAGCCCCCCAAAATGCAGAATTGTGTTGGAAACTAATACCTTGGTGTGGTGAAGTGAAAAGTTCTTGCATGATACTTATTAAAGCAAAGGAAGCCAGGGAGAATAATCTCAGAATGGTGTAAGATGACGTATTCTTTTATATAAAGTGAAAACGGATGGGGACATATCTGCAAGCACTTTGGAGGAGAGGTTTAAGATCTAAAACAATCTCGTTAATTGGTGATTTGGTCTGAAAAGCAGGATGCAGTTCAAGCAGGACAAATGCAAATTACTGCACTTCAGTAAGAATAATCAGCTGAGCAATGAGTGATATAAACTGGCTAGCTAAGCAAAAGTTGCAGAAAAAAAAAAATCTGGATGTTTTATTGAAGGGAACACCAGTTGCCAAATTCATAATGTTATGAGGAAAAAAAAAAAAAAGAAAAAAACCCGAACATCTGGTATCCTGGTTTGGTTATTGCTCTTCAAACAAAGTACTGACCAACTGAAGAGGTTGTAGAGAAAAGCATGGAGAGTGATCAGAGGTCTAGAAAACATGACCTGAGGAGGAAGGAAATAATCCGTTTCCTTCATCCAATGACAAGAAGTAATGAGCTAACATTGCAACAAGGTATTTGTAGAAATTAAGAAATATTTTCTAACTAAGGGCTGTAATATTTTCTAACTAAGAGCTGTAATAGACTGAAGAGAGCTGTTGTGCAGTATTCATCACTGGAGTTTTTTATGAATGGGTTACACAAAGGCCTGTGAGGATGATTTTGGTGCATTTGATACTGACTTAGGAGGAAGAAATATGTAAAGATCTTATGAGTTACTTCCAGTTCTATTTTATATGGTTAGTAAATATGGGTATTCCAGCATGGAATTACATAAAAGAAAAGGAGTAAGCTTAAAAAGAAGCAAACAAAAACTACTAGTTCAAAATACTTACTTGCTTTGTGGTGTAAGTATTTTTATTTTTTTTAAATTATGACCCTCCTTGAATAACTTTACTTCAGCTTTCGTACTATGTAATTCAGTTTCTGCTTTGCCAGTTAAACTGACATAAAATGTCACCACAGGTTTTTTCTACACAGCCGCTTCTGCATGATAGGAACTGCCCAGAGAGATCTATAAAGGCATTACTTTATCTTCTCCTATATCCCTCCTTAAAACTTACCATGGCTCTGAGGCTTACCCAGTCTTCAGCAAGTTACACCCTTGGAATTTTGTAAGAGAAATTCTTATTTTGTCGCTTCCATGAGGAGAACCCTTTTTTTTTTTTCTTTCCTCTTTCTGCATTTATTACTTGCAGCACAACGATAGGTCTTCAGATATATGAAGAATCTGAGAAATCTCTCAGAATACTGTCTCCCAGGAAATGCCAATGGTCCGGCAGTAATGCCCACTGCTTTTATCAATATTGCTATAAAATCCAAGTCTCAGCTCACTTGAGTTTGTTTCTGTCAGCTGATTTATGTTTCTAGTCAAAACGCATTGAAAGCAGAAAATGGAGCTGAATGGCCTTCAGAAAAAGTGGAGTACAAGTTGAAACTCTGAACATAGGAAAACCCTTCTAATCTTACAGTTTCCTTCGGACTGTATTACTTCAACATTTTATTCTTCCTTGAACATGTTTTCAACCTTCTTTGATATTTTGCCACTTTAGAAAGAAGTCTGTTTCTTTGGCAAGATTACCTTGGGAAATTACATTTTCATACACTCTACTGCAATGTACTCAAATGGTGCTTAGATCTAAGATTGCCTATAATCTACCATTGTGAAAATTCTAGAGAAATTAAACAAATGGAGGGAATTTCCATTCTTCAACCTCTCAGATCCAGAACTGACATCTAAAACAACCCTCCCTGGTTCTTTATTTTACTCTATTTTCCCAAGCTCACTGTAGCTCTTCTATCCTTATGCTGTACCCCTACATCTCTGAAACCAGAATTGCAGTCCAGTACTATGTCTGCCATTCAACGCACAACCACCTCACATTTTTCCTATTTTCTAAATCCTCTCTGTCCTCATGTGCTCAGGCAGGAGAGGAGGTCCTAGAACTAAGTCCTTGTAACTGGATCCCATGCATGTCAGCGTCTCCCATGCTTGCTCTTCCCTTCACATATTTTGTCCCAGGTACAATTTCTTCCACACAGCTGTGATAAATCCCTAGGCAGAGAAAACATACATGTCCAGTAAGCCTATATAGAACATGAGTTTTAGAAGTACATTTCTGAAAAAAAGTGGAGAGGAGTAACAAAAAAAAAAGGGTCACATGATTTGCTGGTGCAGAGTAGGACTTCTGTGTTATATCACACTCTCTTGCTGTCTTTAGCAGGAAGCCAAATATGTTTTGCTTCTTGAGGTAGTGGGAGTATGGTATCAAGGAAAGAAAGGGAGAGGAACCTTTTATAACAACACAGTTCCTCTTTTATGGAAGTCATGAATTAAAACACTCCACAAGACTGAATTTCTCATTCATGGCCTCTGTTCCCCACAGATGGATGAAAAGTGGCTAATTATAATTGAGGAAGTCAGAAGACCTGGTGCTGTAAGTACCATTGCTGTGAGTCATGAGTCTGGAGCAAATTTCTTTATGGCAACCTGTTATATCTTACTCTATCCATGAAGTTATTCATTCCACAGCAGTAACCAGCAGCACATTGGGTCAGTCCTGTTCCATATATATTCTTCCCTAGTACAGAAGAAGATGATGTCAGCATGGAGATACCTTTCTTTGATTTTGTAAGTCTGCTTTAACTGGTGATAACTATTAGACTTCCTTTTCAGACATACAGAAATTGTGAGAGATTGGAGAATGTCTCTGATAGAGCATCAAGCTTGACTTGCTCACCAAGAAGTTCTTTCTTTAAAGGGGAGCTGATCAGCAGGCCCATTATCACAAGCAATCTGCCCCCATTGGCTACTTAAGTGTAATTTGCCAGGTGGTTGAAAACTTGATCATCTGCTAGAAACTGATTTGTTTTTAATTTTTTTATTTTTTGGAACAGACTGGCATATTTCTTTCCACAGTCAGAGATATTAAACTAGACTTTTGTGGCATGTATCCAAGTTCAAAAAATACTCAGTTCCTAGCCCATGAGAAATATTTTTCTCCTCTTCTGGAGAAGGACTGACTGCTCTTCAGTTTGTAATCTCCTTAGATGTTTTGGGCTGTCTATAATTTTATCTCCAAGCTTGTCTGACTCAAAAGCATCACCCTGGCTTCTGGCCCCAAAACCATGGGCTACTTGAGTTTGATGGAGGTATCAGTACTGACTGTAGAGTACTAATCAATAGAACTACTCACTTAAAGAGATAGCAAGATCCTTTGTTTCACTGTGTTCAGTCTTTATAATTTAGTTGTAGATTAGAAAATAACTGAATTTTCCAAGATCTACTTTTGGTACAATTTTTATTGAAACAATTTAAAAATCAGAGTGTTTGATAATCTTGCTCTTTCTGGCAAGATTCTGGAACAAAATGAATCAGGACAAAGCAAACTAGAGTGCTAAGGTGCATTGCAGTCTTCCACTGAGGATTTTTAAATCCAAGTGTAATTCTGCACATGCAACACACACATTTTTCATGATGCCCATATGGCAAAGTTTTTGAAATTATTCTCACAGTTTACCATGTTTTTGAGTTTCTCTTTGATTGTAACACTGGACAAATGACAGTGACAAAGATTATTTCACAAATGATACACCTTGCTTCTCTTGCTATTTTCTGTTTTGCATAGTTCCCTTGTTCTTAGACTCTAGACAGGTCATTGAGAAAGACGGAGCAAAAGAGCCACAATTTTGAAGCTCATATTCTGTGTACAAGAATATATACTTTTTTTTGCTAAGGCAGATCTTAACTGACATTCAGTGTTGGCTTATTGGTATATCTGGAGTGTCAGAAGCTCCACACAACCAGGCAGCTGCAGGGCAGGCACACTTGAGCAACAGTGAACAGTTTGACTTTTGTGTCAAACAGTTCATTGACCGCATAACTCAAGAAAGCCGGTGGAATATATGGCTGAATAACCACAGAATCAAAACTTTGTAAAGGTGTAAAATTCACATTTATTGGCATAAATGTGAAAAGACAGCAAATTGTAGAATTAAAACAACTTCCAGAGATAAAATAATTTCTAGAGATTACACATTACAGTTGAAGAAATTTCTTTCGCCTAACTTAGAAACAACAGATTTTAGCTTTTGTTTAGTTGTGTAGTCAAATATTAATTCACCTAATGGATAATTTATAGGAAAAAGAAGGAAGAAAAGAGATAAAACTAAATAGGTTGGAATATGTGCATAATACGTTTCTCATGGAAAGAGATGAAAAAGGCTGTTTTCCCCACCATTGGTGATAGAATAAGATTATCTTAATCAGGAAGAAAAATATAGTCAATGGTACTTGCACAAAAATTAGCAAAGAAAAAATTTTACAATAAATGATTCAACCAACTTGCTCTAGTTTAGATTCTTCAATGATAAAATAAAATCAGGAAGCTGCAGAATAGCGTGAATTCCTTAGTATCCATCTTTCCATGCTTTGCATATAGTAAGTGGCCAGTTAATAAAAAATTGTCTACTCTCCTGTTCTTTAAAGAAGGTGCTTTTAGTTCATCAGCTTATCTTAAGCCTGTAAGTATACTTGCAAAATGACTAGAAACCTTTTAGCTAGAATTCTTGCATGTATTACATTACTTTGGATTTGGCCATTAACTTCAATTATTATTCTTGTTACAATTTTCAATGTAGAATATAACCTGTTAATGTTGTCTGCCTAATGTTACTGAAAGCTTGACTGTATTTTTTTTCAGTTTGTTCAGTCACTGGTGAGACATTTCATTATGGTGTCTTTTAGACATTTCATTATGGTGTCTTTTAGACATTTCATTATGGTGTCTTTTGTTAGATTTGGAACAGAAAATGACTGACATTAAATGGCAGAAATTGTTTGTAAAAGATGTTAAGAGTTTGCACTTCTGTTTTTGAAAGTAACTGAGTCGAAAAGTACACAAAAAACTTGTTGGATGCTCACTTAGAACTAACAATTCTAAGACTGCAGTACCCCAAATCCTAAGCAGCTCAAAACTTCAGGCTTTAGCTTGTTCTCAGTGAACTTCTTTCTATGGGAACACTGCTGATAAATTAGTTGACTCCTTTGAACTGTGGTATGTCTAGTGAAACTTATGTAAGTTTGCATTTTACCAAGTTGCTTTTTCTTCTGTCACAGGGAGGAAAAAATGGCATTCCTCCTCCCTTTCCCTTCTATAGTGGATGGCCATTCATTTTATATAATCAGTTCTTACATTTTAATCTGTGAGAGAAGCAGCAGGAAGTGTGATCAGAAGTTCGCATAAAATTATGTCTTTTCAGATTAAAAAAGAGCTCTTCAAAAGGCGTCAATAGGAAAAGAACTTACAAATGTACTTGCTAATTGGTTGTGGTAGAAATGTGTGCCTAATTTCTAATTTTAATATGTGTCACTTTAGCTTCTAACCTTTGCTTCTTGTTTCATTTTCTCAGCTAGATTAAAGAACTCTTTACTACCTAGTTTTTTCTCTCTGTGGAGATACTTTCATAGAGTAATCAAGTTGTTCCTCATACTTTTTGTTAAAAGAAACAGCTTGAGCTCTTTGAATCTTTACTTGTAAAACAGGTTCTTAGGTATTCAAATTTTATTTGTGGCTTGCTTTCAACATAGTTCACAATCCTTCAGCATCCGTTTTGAGAAGGGAGCACCAGAACTATTGAGGTCGTTCCGATGAGCAGAAAAGTCAGATACACTGCAGGGCCTACCTCACAGTATATATTAATATGCAAATATATTTTTATTTATATTTTTTTATGTATGTGTGTGTTTGTGTCTGTATGCAAAGGTTATATTAGTCCTTTTCATGATGGCATTTCATGGATAACTTGGGTTCATGAGCATCTTTCCATTGTTGGCCAATGCTTTCCAGAGCACTAGTCCATTCCTTTCTCTGTTTAGTCTGTATTTAATTTGTATCTTTTGTTCCTAGGTATGTGTGTGAATTCTGTATTATTTAAATTCATACAGTCCATAGAGGCTCTGTCTCTTGTAGTACGCAGTATCACAGCTCTTGAGGTGACATACCGCAGCTGTGTGGTACAGTGCACCGTTTCCCCTGTGCAGCGTTTGTTTCCTTGGTCATGCAGACCAGAAGGCTGACGTGGCATCCTCTAGTGTGATACCAAGTCTTGACAACAAGGAAGATGGAAAGAAACAATGACTTGACTTCTCCAATACTTAATATAAACCTATGTTTTTTCAGTTTATATTTCCACGGTGAGCTTCGTAATGCACAATTTCAGTAAACTGTCTCTTTGTGGACTGTTACTGCGTATCAGTGATATTCACTGATAGCCAGTGTCAGATGCTACAAAAGATCTTAGAGAATCCAAACTTTTATGGGTGCTTCAATAGAACGACAAAAGTGTGAACCTCGAGTGAGAAAATTGGAGTGCTACTATCCTGGAATCCAGCCCTCAGCAAAATAATACATGAAAGCACATGAAAACACACAGTAAATACGTATTTCAACTACTCAGTGATGCGCATATCATCGATCTGATTTTTAAAGTGCCTCTATATTTTTCATAGTATTCCTAAAATGATGAATACTTTATGAAAATTGTAACTGTACATAATGTATTCACACCGTGACTGTAAATCCTTGAACCGTAACACCACATTTATCATCTTTCTTGTCACATTTACTGTAATATTTTCAACTTGGGCTGTGATTATATGTAGGTTCTAGCTATGGAGACCTTTTGGATTTATGAAGTGAAAATGTAGCTACTGAAATACTGTATAATTTTAAAGTTCAAATATTGAGGGTTCATAATTTTCTTGCGTTGTGCAGATTCCAGCAATAATATGACATATCTCATAATAGCATTTAATAACTGTACAGTATGCTCCCTGCAGTACTGTGTAGCTCTTTATGAGCCAAGAAAATATGTAAGGCATTTACTGAGTAAATCTTTCCTGGTTGAACACCATTGCTGCAGAGCTAACGTATTAAAACACATTAAACACATTGAAAATAATGAAGTACTGTCTTTCTGTGTCCAGTAAGTGCTGTATTAGGCTTTTGTTTAGACAGGTATAGAGGTAGATCTACAGAGACTATGAAAGAACAATCAATTTAGATTACTTAGGATTCAGTACCAGATTGATAGCCACAGGCATAATTCCTGTGCTTTTTACCAGTCTTACCACTATCGGAAGGACTCTGTGTTCCTGCTAGTTTACTTTCTATATAACAGTCTGCCTCTTGATTTTTGGCATAGAGCAGATAAACAGATTTCCTCCAAAGAAATTGCTCTAACTTTGTCAGTAAAATACAGGAACTATAGAACATGTTGCATACCCTAACATCTGTGCTGCTAATATCTGTGGCTGAGCTGTAAGCAGTGTTTCCATTCACTCTTAAGTGTGCTGAAAAAAAAAGTATACAAACTTCATATTGAAATTTTGGTGGAAATGGAACGGGTATAAAAGATCCTCAAAAGGAAAGCAGTCTTTTCCTCCTTTTTTTTGTGTTTGTTACTGAATCATAGAGTATAGGGTAACTCAGGTTGGAAGGGACCTCAGGAGGTCTGCAGCCCAAATTTATGAAAGGAGATCAGACAAGGTTGCTTAGGGCTTTACCCAGTTGGGTTTTGCACAATCTCTCTGGGAAACCTGCTCCACTGCTGGACTGTCCTGACAGTGAAAAAGAGGTTTTTTTTATATCCAGTTGGACGGGGTTTGGGTTTTGTTTTTTTGTTTCTCAGTGTGTGTTACTCAGTCCATATACTTAATACTGTATTATTTCTTTCAGGTAAGAGAAATATTGCTTTCCAGGGAAAAGTGAATAAGTATACAGTTAGTGTCAGAATTGAGAGTCCTGGGACCTCAGTATATAGGACAGTCTTATGCAAATCTTTGTGTTTAAGTGACAAAGGTCTGCTGAGGAATCATATTTCCCATTGCAGAAATGACAGAAGTAAAGCCCTTAGTCTGTTGTAAATAACTTTTATTTTGTTTAAACTTTGCCAGGATTTGGAAGTGTTTTTGAATAATTCAGACACATACTGATACCTTCAAGGATTTTTTCTTGTGTGTTGCATGTAGAAAAGCTTCAGACAAAAAAAACCAGATCTGCTCTAAAGAGATTCTCCAATTACATTGGCGGTAGCGTTGTGTGTTTATTCTGAAAAGGCGATTGCGTAGGTGAACTATGTTGATTGCTGAACTTAGGCATTATTACTGAAGGAGGAAAACACACGAAAGGACTGGAACATGGAAATAAAATTAGTAATTGCAAAGGATATACAAAGACAATTAATTACAATAAACAGGTCAGGACATTAAAAAACATTAATACATAGTAGAAAATTTGCACTAATTGGTTGTATTTTTGTAAACTTGTACTATCTATTTTATTCAAAAGGCGACTGGCCTGTTCACTGTGCTATCCTTTTTTTTTTTGCAGTGCATTGCTACACTACTTGAAACACAGTAGGTGGTATTCTTAAGTCAGTGTAGAGGAGAATTAAGCACGGTTTTCTGCAAAATGCCTGCACAGTGTGTATGAGCTGCAGTTTGCCTATGTAACTTTGACATCATGTGCAAACAACTTAGTGAGTAGCTGCAGTGTCCAGCTGATTTAAACATTGACTGATTTAAAGATTTTGCCTGTTTCAGCTTTCATAGACCTAATTATGGGCATTACACATATTTGTGTTCTTCACCCTAATTATATGTTGGCTCAATGATTTCTCATGATTTAACTGCTAATTGCTAACCAGTGACATAGGACTGTAATAAACTGCTTTGTTTATTAAGGCAAATATTCTCAAATGGACTGGTTTTTTCAGTTTTCATTTGAAAATTTAGAAATGCCAGAATCAAATAGTATAATACCTGTTTTTCTTTGTATCTCATGCTTTATGGGTCTTATTTAAATAAAAATGAAGAAGTTAAAGAACATTTTCCTTAGTGTGGTATACCAGTGTGAAAAACTGCAATTTTCAGCGTTCAGCTCAGTGATAGATTCTGTTTTTCTAGAAACTTTCTGACCCAACCTAATTTCAGTTAGTACTTAACATCTGTTTTTATGTCTTTGACATAGTGCAACTACTACATGTTAGAATTCATGATCTAGAGAAGTTCTCAGGATATCTGAGTGATTGAAGTAGAATGTCCTGTGTAAACCCAGCCAGAGTTAGTCAATTCAAGGTCCCACCTTCATCTATGAATTAAGGAATCTTTCTTATCTTTAATTTCAAATCAAACCACAATGTTTGCGCTTAGTTCATTTAGGCTTCATAGGCTGCTGGCTGCTTCTTGAACATCAAGTGACTTTATTTACTTTAAAGCTCCCTCTTTGTGTATTCTGACTTGCCAAGGGTCTGACTGCAAAAGGATTAGTTTTGCCAACTCTGGAGGAGCACTTGAACTTGAATAATTCTACCAGAGATCTGGACCTGAAACTTCTACCAGATTTAGTACTTAGAACTAGAAATAGTTTAATGAGTTTAAGTATGTATAGATGCCAGTAAAAGTGAATAAAACTGCTTGCAACAGAGAGCACTACATCAGCTAGTGATGTGCAGAATTGGTTCCTGACACAGAGCTTACTGTTTTCCACTTTTAACAATTTCAGGTGCAAACAGATAGGGATAAAGGGTTTGAACAGTGGTCCTATACTCTTTAGTTCCAGCAGTGGTAAGCCACTGGTGCTGAAGTGGATTCAAGCTAGTGTCTATAAGCAGAAATACTTGTAAAAAAATTGTGCATCGTATAGAAGACACAAGTTCACCATCAATTATATTACTCTTTATAAATGCCTTTTTTTTTTTTTTTTTTAACCAGAGAAGAACTGAGAAAGAATATTGCTTGGCAATACCATTTGTGTGTGGTACTTTCATACTATCACCATAGATGTAGAGCACACGCATGTTGAGGACTTCTGCAATATGCAGTGCAGAAAACAAGAAAGGACATATTTATGGCCTGAAAAACTTGGAAATATAGTTAATCTGGGCCAAATTCGATTGTTCCTGATTTTTTAGCCCAGGTAAGAGACCAGAGTTTTTATCTGAATGTAATTCTTGTGTTTTGCTCTTCACTAGGCAGACAGTTGTTATCTCTTTGAAAACATTTATCTCTGAGAAAGCATTGCAGTCCAATATCAGAAGTATAGAGATTTAATTTCATTTTTTAAGAGAAAAACCTCACCAACTTTAGTACCTTTGTAATCCTTAATATGATGTCCCTAAAAGTCAGAAATAGCTGTGACTGATTTTTTTTTAGAAGTATGGTCATGTCAGGAAGAGGCTGTACTCATTCCTATATTTCTTTCAGTTTATTCAGTGAAAACGGAGAAGATGTGTTTTCTGTTAGATTTCCTCTTTTTCAGAGGTACAAAACCCAACAACCCCATAAAGTGATACACACGATGGAGTTTAACAATCTTATGTTTTCCAAAGTCAGTGCAGAATCATGAATTTTCGTATGTGGTACTTAAAGTATATAATGTTAATTAGAAGTTGATAAAAAGAAGTGCCTTTGTGAAAATAGGGTATTTCTAAAGAAATGCAAACATAATTTATATTCAAACCTAATATGATCACCTAATTTAAATGCAATATTTTTATTCCTTATATTAAGTAAACTCTGCCATTTTCTTTTGAAGTACTGTATATTACCTTAGCTGAGTTAACACACTGCCTGATAAGCATGTGTTTGTTTTTATTAATAATTGCATTTTCATACTTGTAACAAAAGAAGTGAATTTGGTAAAAGGTAAAGCAAATTAAGAACATGAGGGCATGAAGAAGGCCCAGCTGAGTCAGAGCAATGGGCCATCCAGCTTAGTATTCTCCAGCTGAGAGCAATGCAATGTGAAGTGCTATTTAGGGAAAGTATGTGAGCGTCTCTGTTTTCTGCAGTCTACTTCTCTTCTTCAGTGCCTCAGAACTGCTGTTTTAGGGGTGTTGGCAGGTAAGATCTTGCTTATGCCTTTTAATTTCCCTTTATGCACCTGTTGATTGTGAGTTTTTTTTGTAGTCTATTTTTTAATTTACTGGTACCGTTTGCCTCCACAACCTTGAGATGTAGCAACAAATTACAGAAAGTACTATTGCCTCTGTATGGTATTTTATTTTACCTGCTTTAAAATAGTCTCTTGCTAGCTTTATCAAGTGGTTCTTAGTTCTAGTACTATGCATTTTAGTGAGTAATGGTTTTGCACTTGCTTATTCACTGCATTCAGAAATTTCTAAAGCTTAATCATATTCCCTTTGTGGTGTTCTCTCCAAATTAAGGAGTCCTAGCCTTCTTAATCTTTCATTATAAGGCAGCTGCTGCAAGCCTTTAATTGTTTTAGCTGCCCTTGCTTGTACTTTTTTGGAGTCCCTTGTACTTTGGAGTCTAACTGAACTGTGTCCTTCCTGAACTGTGGAGTTGCATGTGCTGCTCAGGCTGTGGGCTTGCTAAGGTTTTCTGGAAGGGCCTTTTATAAATGTATCCTCTGCCTTAGTCTTAATACCTTTCCTGAGGGATACCTAATGCTTAGTTGTTTCACTTTGAGTCCTGCTGTATGTTCAGCTGATGACATCAGAGAAACGTCAATGATGACTCTAGGAACTGTTTCCTATGTTGTCACTGTCAGTTCTGGATTTGTGATAGACGGTTTAGATTATTGTTTTTGTATACTTATGAACTTGGAAGCTCATCTACTATCTCTTCCATGTTCAGTTTGTGAGGATTTCCTTACTGTCAACATGAAGAGCTTGGTATCATCTGCCTACCGTGTGCTCACCCTAAAAAACACCTCCTAAAAGTCATTGATGTTGAATCTGGTCCCAGCAGTGACTCATGGTGGGCTGTCCTTCTGACTCACCTCCATTGTCATAGAAAAGTGGTCATTAAGTCCTGCCCTTTGCTTCCTGCTTTTTGACTATTTTCTATATTTTCAATTTTTCATTCAGCACAGTGGTATCTTAGTTTCTTTGCTAATCTCTGATGTGAAAACTTGTCAGAAGCTTCTTAAAAACCCAAATAACTTTTTTTTCCCCTTGATCCCCTTAAATATCTGCTTACTGATATACGATGAGATCCCCAGGAGGTTTGTAAGCAGGGGAGTTTGTAAGCAAAAAAGTTTTTCTCTTTATAGTAGCTGTGCTGACTCTTTCTCAACAGACCTGGTCTTTTCATGTGCTAAGTTGAAGAGATATGTCTTAGTCTGTTTTTCAGAAGATTTTTTGCTTGTTTGTTTTGCTAAGGATTGGTAGCTGAAGAAGGCCCTGGTAAAAGTTGAGTCACCATCCCTTGAAGTATTTAAAAGACGTGTAGATGAGGTGCTTAGGGACATGGTTTAGTGGGCATGGTGGTGTTGGGTCGACGGTTGGACTCGATGATCTTAGAGGTCTTTTCCAACCTTAATGATTCTATGATTGATATTTGCATAACAGAATAGCATGATTGTGAAACAAGGCCTAACATGGCAAAGGGCCCAATCTCACCCTGGGAATTTTATCAAAGTTTTGGGACTGTAGATTCTACCTTAACTGAATTGCTGATGTTCTCACTGTCATGCCTCAAAAACACTAGCTACTGGCACTTACTACGTCCTGCAGACAGGCTGAGTTTGTAACTGGAATTTCTGTGTAAAAAAAATTTTTTTTTTTTTAAAAAAAAAGGTCCCCATGGTAGAAATAGGCATGGATTCCTGATTCTGCATGAGCATGCCCATGGTCTTCTCTTGTACCTTGTTGCAGCCCTTTTAGTTTTGGGAACAATTATAAGAAATAAATGTTACATTGTTTGTGTAGCAACTTGGGCTTCTTATGCTCACGTGCATGTATATTTCTATTAAGCACCTTAAAAATATTCTTCTAATGTAGGGATTTTAAGGCTTTAGTGTCAAACACATAAAAAAACAGAACACTGCAATTGTGGTTGTCTGCAGCACTTCAATTTGTAAGCAAAATAAGTTTCAAAATTAATGATTACATATTCTTTTTCACTATACTGGGCCTTTATCTAGTATGCAGATGCAACTGGTAGTAGTAAACTGTGATTAAAAAAACTGAAAAGCTATTCTAGTGCATTTTCCAAGAAAAATAAATTTCCTTGGGCACTGAGTCTCTAGTGTGGGTTTAAGTTTTCTTGTTTCTGTGTTCAAGTGCTCTGTACAGTCAAGAATTATATTGCTTCACACTAATCTCTTGCACTCTGTGGTTGGTAATTCAAAAATTATCACTTGGACTATATTTTTGTTATACAGAGATTTCTATCTCTTCCTAATGTTGCTTGTTATTGACCATGTTGAAAGTTTCAGGTCTTCTGATGTTGTCTCTTACTTGAAATCTCATATCTGTGAATATAGGTGACCGCTTTTATGTGATACTGATTTTCCTGGCCAAAACTTTGAGTGTGAGAAATGCTTTTAGGCTGATGATAATGCACATAACGAGGCTTCATGTCTGCGTATATATAAAATGCACATAGGCAGCATACAGCTTGCTTGCCAGATTTTTAATACTTAAGTGTGTGCAGCCAAGATGTGTTTGTCAATTTTTAACTTAAATATTTTGGCAGCTTATTGGTGGATGTTAGTAAAGTGCTACTGTTAGATGGGTGAACTGATGCTGAAGAGCAGATAAGAGAAGATAGCTCAGATTAAGTTATTACTCTTGTCATTATTAGTGTGTACTTTGGTAGCTCCCACAATACTCCTGGTGCTGCCTGTAAAGATAGGAATACTTGTTTCTTACTCCAAAGAGATCACAAGAAGTGCAAGTAAAAGATGACATTCGGGGGTGAGATTCTAAACAGCTTAAAATGAAAATCAGCTATTGCCAGCTGCATGTCAAATTGTAATCATAATGAAAGCAAAATGTGGAGAAAAATAATTTAATTAAAATGTGAAAAAAAGGAATTCAGAAATGTAAATAGATAAAACTTACATTCCATTAATCTAATGGTAGCTTCTCTACTCATGTATAAGCTTCCCTCAAGAGAAAAGGTCCTTTAATAAAAACTCCCATTCAAACACATAATTTCTTTTTAATAGTTTAAAATTATCACCAAATTCAAGCTAAGTTTCCAGAGCTAAACTGGGCTCAAAAGACTGAAGGAAACTTCTAGAATTACACTAGAGTTTTAGCCAAGAGAATTTGCACTATTTCAGTACTTTGAGGCATGTTGCCAAAAGGTAGTTTTTAATATACTTCTAGGCACCCTAAAACAAGACTTCCATTCAACAATACCCTATGCTTTCTGCAACCTTCCACACACCTTCATATTCAAAATTACATTCCAACTATTTCTGCATTTGTCTTCAAACTTGTGTTAGATTACTCTTCTGTTTTGCTTATATGAAGTAATACATGTGGAATAAAATAACTCTCACCTGTCTGTAGCCATCTAAAACAAAGGTGTCTAGTTTGAGCTCGCCCTCTAGTATCTGCTTTTGGTACGTAAAGGTCTATTGCCATTCTAGATGTCCTGGGGCTGCTTGTATGGCTCCATCTATCACTCCGGGAGAGTGCAGGCTTTCCCGTGGTCCCCTGTTGTATCTGCCAGCACTGTATAGAGAGCTGAAATGGCATAAGCAGCTTGCATTTGGGCACCTGCCATAATTCTGTCCCTGAGCCAGCTAAGAATGAATTTCTTTTGAGCATAAAGTTAGCCATCTTGGGCTAAACAGCTAGATTTTAGGTAGCTAAAATAAAAATTATTGTTATTCACAGTGTAAAAAAATAATTCTTCTAGATTAAGGCTTTTCCCCTCCTTGGTTTTGGTGTTTTTGCTGTATATAGGAAACAAAATGTGTTTGTGCTTTTTTGTCTTGTATAGCTATAACAGCATCAGCGAATTTTCTTGTATGGATCTGTTTTAAATCCTACAGTTAGTAGCATTTTATTAATTACTAAATGGCAATTATAATCCATAGAAAGATCCACTGAGTTAAGTTCTTTTTGACATGACGTATGCTGGATACCTAGATACATAAAAGATATACCTCTTTCCTGAGTTGTGCCTTTCAAAGGCGTATTTGCTACAGAATTGCTTGCATGTTATCTAGTGAATCAGTTCTACAGCATCAGGAACTTAATATTGTTCCCTGAAAGCCCACAAATAAAATTAGATCTAGCTGCAATTAATTTTTATTTAAGGATATGTATGATCTTTTTTGCACAAAAATTACTTTTTCCGCATACTGAAAAATTAATCACTGTGGCCAATTCCAAAATAACAAATAATGTCAGCTTGATATCAAAGTTCAAAGTATTGGTTACATATAGCTGATTTTTATTATATAGTTAAATAAAAGGAATGTATTTTTCCTCAGATGTTTGATTAATGTTTCTTAAAAGATTTATAAAATAACTGTAGTCATTCAGAAAATTTTCTGAAAATGTAGTTACTCTTTGTTTAAAAATGGACCAGACAAAAGCCTCTTCTTCAGAGTTGTGCTGCATGACTTGTGCTGTGTATCAGTGGATTTTTTAGTGATGTTTAAGCAACCATATATAAAACCAGTAATTTTTTCTTTGTTTCTGTAGAAAGGAAGGGAATGTATTACTGTTGCTATCAACTGCAACACAGAACCAGTGAAAGATAAGAAACAGAAATGAAAGGGCTTAGCACATTCCAGGATAAATAAAGGTTATTTCCAATACAGGTTTTTGTCTAAGGAGGGGTGTAGAAAGGAAGCAAATCAGAACTGGTAAGAAAATATTGTGTGTGGGGGGGGAAAGTGCAGATTGGCTATTCTAAGCGTATGCATCCTGGGATCCAAAGGATGATGACCACACCACCTGTAGTGATTTATGAAAAGTCATGGAGAACTGAGAAGCTGCCACTGAGATAAGATAAATGTGCTGCTGATTGAAAGCACGAGCCTGAAAATTACAGCACTGTACAAGAGTCCTAACTTTTAAGTCTTAGTAATGTACTGAAACATATGTTGCTTTTGCAAACACTCAAATTTTA
>NW_008824243.1:2379806-2387355 GCF_000699105.1 Pygoscelis adeliae
GGGCACACATAATTTCTAGATCATCTAATAAATAACTGACAAAGGGAATGTAGGAATACAGGAAGCTGAATGTATGTAGAATTTAATGAAGTATTTGTGATAACAGGAATTAATAAAATAGTGGTTTGCAAAGTCTTATTGAAAAATTAATGGAAATTCTCTTGAATAACACAGGGATTGAAAACTGTCCAAAAGACCATAAACAACAGATAATGATAAGCAACAGCATATTGAGCTGGGATGTGAAGGGCAAGAAGTATGTAGTGGGGTGTCACAGAGATCAATGTTATGTCTGATGTAATTTAATATTTTCATTAGCGATTAGCAAATGATGTAACCAGCATGTTAATGAGTTTCCTCAGATAAAGATGTATTAAGAAGTAATATAGACCGATAAAGTCAGTTCAGAGATCTAGGGAGGTTAAAAATATAAGGAAGCTCTTTGATCTGAGAGGCCACAAACTTGCATATGTGGTGAAAAATCCCTAAAGCATAGATGATTGTGGACACTTTGTATTAAAAGTGCACCTAATGTTGGGATAACAAGAAAATCATTGTGTGCAAGTCCTGATCAATAGGTGCCATACATCTGCAAGTAGGTCTGTGTGCCAGGCAAGAGGAAGATGGTGAGTGCCTTGGTGTTCTCTCTAGTGTTTGCACACAAATGTGGATTGGCATTTCCACATTTGCCATCGTGTCCACAATGGCTAGTGCTTCTTTGCTTCCTGGCATCATCTATACTTCATATTTTCCACCCGCCTACAGACAGCAACATAAACTGGTATAACCAATGCAAGCAGAGGAAAAGAAAAGAATGATCTATTGTTTGAGTCCATTTGCATGGACTTTCAGGCTCAGACAGGAAATGCTTCTCTAAGGAGTGAATCAGAAAATCACATTTATCAGCAAATTTTCATAGAAAGAAAAAAATTGAAATGCACACCTGGGCTGTAGAGTCTGAATGCTGCTTTGAACGTTTTGCTCTAGTATTTGATTCCTTTGCTGGTTGGTTGATTAATTTTTGTTTAACTTTCCAAAATCAGCCTGCAACAAATTACCAGTATGTTTTTCATGCTACCTCTGTTGCTACTTTTGTTTACTTTTTGCATGACATAACTGCTTAATGCAATGTTTTGTGCTGGGTCCAGGATTTTCTAGAACAAGTTACAGTTCAAGCTGAAGGTTACCTTTCAGGTGGCTGGATCTTTCCTTTTCTCTTCACTCGGTTTCCTATCTGTGAACCAATAGTGACTTGGATTAGCAGTAGATCCGAGAGCTACAAAAGCTGTTCTGTTTTCCAGAAAGTGAGAAAATAAAATGTAGGTGTATACTTAAACATTTTTTAAAAGTCTCCTTTACATAAGACTTAGAGTGTTTCTCCTACTGCATAATGGAGTCCCATCACTTGAAATCTCAGGGCACTGAACTATGAGAGAGCACAGCAGGACTGGATGATACTCACATTACAGAGAGTAGTATTGATGATGGAAGGAACTTCTTTTCTGTTTGTGTGTTAATTTCCAGACTTACCTTGAAGAAAGACATGCTGATATCAGCTGAAGAAAAAAATGCAACACGCTTGATGAGAGTAATCATACTTGTCTGGGACACTGTCAAATTCCAAGTTTGATTTCCACCCTTTGCTTTTTGGTTTTGGATATTCTGTTCTTAAACTGAGAAGGTTAAATTCTGCCTTTACTCTATGAGGTGGAAATGGACGATAGGCTTTTCTACTATGAGTGGATCTCAGAGGGGTTGCTGTACTGCATGTGTACTGTGCTGAATAATGATCTGAATAATATGTACTTAATGCTGAACAAAATAAAACGCAGAATTCCTGGGTCTCATAACTTGTTCCCTGTATCGTTTCATCTACTAAAAGACACAAGCCACATGGAGTATGAGAGGTAACTTGGTCAAAGCTCACATGACCAACCTGGTTGTTCTTGGCTTATATGTCAGAATGGAAAGCTGACTGTTTCTTAGATAGCTGAAGTAGAACACAGTCAACGCTTCAGGTTAGAACTTTCTCAATCTTTCTTCCATTTTGTGCATAACTTTCCATATGTTTCTGATTATAGCATAAAGCCATGTCTACAATGTTCCTTTGGATAGCTGTGTAATCATTAACATGCAGATTGTGGTGCCATGCACAACATTTGTTTTAATCTCTAATGTATGTGAATGTATATCCCCAGATAGTCAAATGTAGATACCTAAACTTATAGTGAACATCTTAAATCCGTATTTAGGCACACACTGATTTATACATGTGCTTTGATGCATCTCAGAACTGTGACTGCTCCCCACACAGCTAGGAATTGGGAACATTTATCTGCCTTATTGTGGAATGGTAGCTAGGTATAAGCTATACTAATGTTTGGGTTTTGACATTCTAATGGTTCCTTCATGTATCCATTATCCTTATTGATATTATAAGACAAACAATTGGAAAACTCATTTTCAGACTTGGAAGAAAAAGGAGGTATATTCTTAATCTAAATCCTGCTTGAAAATGATAGACTTAAAGATCAATTTTCTGTGCTCAGTTAGTTAAGAAATATATTCACAGAGAAATTATCTATATGACACTAAAGCTCTGCTAAATTACACAGCTTGGTATTTTCTTATTGAATTATTTGGCTGATGCTCTTTAGTCTGTGTAGCTTGCACTAGCAAGCTTAAAATTCAATAGATATTTTCATACAGGGGATATATAATGCAAAACACTTCAGCACAGGGTGTTTTAGACACCTGGTCATGAATCAGTCATCTGTGCTATTCTTTTAATAAAATGGAGTAGCATCAGATATCCAGAGGAGGGCACTTGTGGCCCTCCAGTCAGTCTGTTCAAACCAAAACACTGTCTGTACTACAAAATTCTTGTGGCTGGGGGGGGGAAGACTTTAGAGAGTCTTATCTGAATTGAGCCAAACTACTATTAAGGAATTATGGGTTATGCATGGCATCAGTTTGAGGATTTGCTTGCAGATTTCTGCAATTAATTGGCATATTTATCTCACAAGCTGCTATCAAAAAAGAGCAACACCTTTCAAGTGCTTTCAGAACTCCAGCTGGTGGCTGCAGAAAGCCACCCTTGTACCATGAGGGCCAAAAGCATTTTCTGCTCAAAATTCAGTCCAATATATTAGGTTTGATACGTATTTAGACAGTGACACTGGGTTTCTTTGGGCAAGAAAAACTGGTTTTCTTAATTTGTTGGAGGAAAGAAAGAACAAAAGGATCATGGAATGTTGTACTTGATGCAATATAATTCAGTATTTGAGGTCTCATATGGAAAAATAACTTAATGTACAAACAATTTTATTTGACTGTTAAAGTTTTTAGTCTCCAGCTAATTACGCCAGTGAAACCGAAGTAGGTTTTTGAGTATGATAGATGGACATGATGTTATTTGATCACATAGCATCAAAATCGTGACACCTAAGTTCTAGTATATGAATACAGCAGTCAAATTTGCTCTGAAGAGTCTGTAGTCAAGTTAAAAAGACTAGTCGAAGACACTTTAACTTCTATGCCTAATAAATGAGCCATAAAATGTAATCACTTTTTTGGGGGGAATGTTAATGTGTGTGAGGTTAGAGAAATAAAACTTAATATCAGCTTTTTCCTCAAATAAGCAGGTTTAGTAACAGAACAAACATTTTGGAAATGCCTGTGTTGCAAAAAATCATGGTATTCAGTAGACAAAATTAAATTGCTCTTACAAGTAATTTCTAGTTAAATAGATTCTTTTTTATTAAGAAAATCCCTATGAAAAGTTACAGCGGAACTGACTGAGACCCTGTATTACTGTGCAAAAAAAAAAAAACCCACTAAAAAACAAAACAAAACCCTACCCCTAGTAAATCACTTTTCCAAGGGTCACTGAAGCTTTCTAACCACGTTTTCCTTCACTGTTCTGCTGGAACTAACAGGACTGACTTCTGAGATCTGTGAACTTGTATCATGTGTCACATACAGCATTCTGAAGACTAGAATTTAATGCTCTCCTGGGCTAGTGAAAAACATTTTTTTAACTAATGGCAATGCCAAAAATGTACTTTTGTTTTAAATACTTTGTTAAATTTTAGTGGAGACTTTTTTAAAATTGAAAACTGTATGTCTTACACCTACTGTGTACAGGAGACTAGAAACAAATCTTGATAAGACAGAAACCAACTATTTCAACATTTATTGATGCCATTTAGTTTCCAATAAATTAATGTCTTTTACAATTACATCAGTTAAAACTTCTCTGTTCTGCTGATGGTAAAAGTGCGAGGTGAGCATGTGTGCTTGTGCTTTCTCTATGGGGGGATGTGTGGCAGTGGCGTCTCTTTGCTTTTTTTGCTAACTGCTTTTTATGAATTTGTCTTACTGAATGAATCAATCATATACATCTTTGGCAACTCTCCCTTCAGTTGCTGCAGTGATGCTGTAGCTATCGTGATGTATGAGGAAAGGATTAACTTTCAGGAAGAGACTGTAAGAGCAGCTGATGTGGTTTGGAGAAAAGGGAGAAGCTATCTGATACAGTCCTGACCTGAAAGTTTGCTTGTGTGTATTGAACAATGAGTTGAGTGATAAGTCTCTTCTCCCTATAAATCTTGCCTTGCTTAATTTTTCCTCTGAGATTTTAACATATCAAACTAGTTGAATAACACTAGATACAATTTGTAAACTAGTATCATCAAATTCATTCCAGTTTATCCATCTATACCATATTTCTCACCAGTGCCCTCTTGAGTTCTTGTTGAGTGAAACTTGATGAGCTGTGATGATAGCAGGGTCACCTTCCCTGATTCACAAAGAAGCTGCTGAGCAACAATATTCTACAAAGAATATTAGAATATTAGTCTACAGGACTAATCCCCTAATTTCTCTCTCTCCAAAGACTGTGTTGCTTATCTGTTCAGGCTGGCATGACAAAAAAAATGGCAATTTTTATTAACGTATCTGTACAGTACCTGTGGCTGTGATGATCCTAAATTTAGACTGTCATATTCTTAACACTGACTGAAAAACAGGTAATAAAAAGAAAATAGCTGTGTGTATCCTCAGGAAATAAGAGAGACCTAGAAGATATTTCACTGATGTATATGTCTGCTCCATTTAAGATGGCAGAGCTGTGCTGTCTTACATGAGCTGAGGTTTGTCTTTTTCCCAAATTCAAATTCTATGTGTTGAAGAGCACACACCAAAGCTGCAAAAAAGGCTGTATGGAAAATCTTGAGTACACCTCTTCTATGATATTATAGGGATGAGGAATTGGGGGTGGGGGGTGAGGAGGATGTCCATGCATATTAGTAATGCGTTACAGTTATGGAAACCCATGAAGGCCCAGTCTTGTATCTGCTTAAAAAAAAAAAAAATCCCATGCATTTGATAGTGTTGGGCAGATGCCCATTATCATGAACTTAGTTAATTTTCTTGTGTTAAGTCCGACAGGATTGTTCATGATTAGTGTCTGTAGGACCAGGAGCACTTTATGAAGAGCAGTCAGAGGACTATTACATTATTGATTATGCATTCTTTCTTGGTGTAGGTTGGCAGGTGTTAAACAGCCCCACTACATGGCAAATACAAAGGCTACTGTTGTAACTGGTATCAATTTTTCCATTCATGAATGTTTTAGTTAGTCTTCTGTCAGAAGGAAGAACACATGAAAAATAGGAAGTGCTAGCAGCCCTTTCTGATAGAAAGTATGGCTGTAACCAAAGCACCATTTTTTTTCTCGATGTTTTCAGAGACATTCATTAGTGGCAGACTCATGACTGAATCTGGAATAAGTATGAATCTGCCCTTGGTCTATAATGTATATGATGAACAGAGCTGGTGCTAATTAATACATCCCACAGTTCTGTTTTCTTCAGCTTGTTAGAAGTATCTTTCTGCTGCAAAGTTGTCTGAATTTTCTTCAGCACAGACATATGTGGTGGTTGTTACTAAAGATAGCAAAATTAAGTATTTGAACTCTTTCTGAGGTTCTGGATAAGCATTTTTAAAGATTAAAATAAAGACAACAGAAAAAACTTTGTGGAAAGTCTAACCTGCAATACATGACATTCATTCAAAATCACATGTAGTGGTAAGGAACTCCAAAAACTAGTTCAGGCTATAGAGGTCTGATGAGAGAGCATATAGTTTCACTAACTAAACCCTACTATAGGTAGGAGTGAATAAGGAATGGTGAGGAAAAGGGAAGCATACCTCATGATTATGAGGAGCCTGGACAGAGGCTGCTGTAAGCTCTGTTACCACACATCTGATTTCTGTCATCCAAAACATGCACATGCAACATATTGCCTAGATCATTGTCAATTGCTCAAAAATATAATTTATCATTTTTTGGTCTAATGACCTGCCTTATTCTCTAAAACTGTTTCCAATTCTCATGTCAACTAATAAACATTTAATTCTACTAGAGGGTGCTGGAAGGTATGGGATGGCTAGAAGAATTTTTGTAGCCAGTTGGGTCATTATCTATAAAGCATGCAAAAAAACCCTTCATGTGCAAAACAAGATATCAAGGTGCTCCAGTATGGAATGAAATAATTCATTATGTAGTTTAATAATGTAGTATAACCTATTCAGTTAAGTAAACATTTTCTTAACTGATGCAAATTGTATCCTCTCAACACTAGTAGATTTTATTTATTCTTTAGTATCACTTTGGTATATTGATTCAATGAATATGATCTAATTTAGCAGCAAAACTGATATGTATAAGAAGGTCTTTGTTGGTTTAATCTCTTTTGCAGTCTGTCACTAGTCTCTGCCATCTCCAATAAAATTACTCTTCTATCACATATGCACCCCAGGCACTGACTGTATGTTTCCTTCTTCCCCAGTTCAGTCTTGTGCCATACTGGTTCCTGTCTTATTAATTTGACTTCAGTCTCTTTCCACTAGCTTTGTTCCCTCTGCTTGTCTCTCCAAGACAAAACACATCATGATTTCATATAATCTGAGAAGATCTTTGAATCTTAATTACTCTGTATGTCTCTCCCTCCCTGTACTTCTTTCCTTTCAGTGCTTCCTGCTTGGCTTCTGAATTTCATTCTTTGCCTTTCAGTCTGGCTTTAGGTTTAATTCTACCAAGAACATAGTAGTAAATTCTCACTATAAATACTACTGGATAAACAGCCTAATTTACTGTCTCTACTGTCAACACTTCTTATCTGGTGGTTCTGGTTCTGATAATAATTAAGCAATTGCCTCTGAGCAACTAGTTCGCTCCTCCTGTGCTTCTCTGCTCAGTTCTCCAATTATTTTGTCTGTCTTCTCTTAATAGAGTGACTTGGAGAAAATTACTTGCGTACAGTTAGTGAAAATAGAATCATACAAGTGCAGAATATTTTAGGTTGCAAGGGGCCTCTGAAGCTCTCTTATTCCCACACCCTGCTCAAAGCAGGTCCAGTCATCTCGGTTTGTTCAGCTGAGTTTTGAATATATCCAAGGGCACAAATTGTACAACCTCCCTGGGCAACCTGTCTCGGTGTTTGACTGTCCTCTGTGATTTCCTGCTGCCCCCCCCCCCCCCAAG
>NW_008824243.1:2387384-2390871 GCF_000699105.1 Pygoscelis adeliae
TATTGTTTCTGAGGGTTTGCTCTCTCCTACTGTTGGGGGGTCTTCTACTTGGAATCTAATATGCTTCACTGCTAGAAAGAAACCTTATACTTGAACTGAAGTTTGCCACTCTAGAAAATTCTGAAGGTAACTTCTCTTAGCATGACATTAGTCTGAGAAATTAAATAAAAATTATTCTTCATTTTAGAGAAAAGTTTGCATGTGAAAAATTTCAACTAAGCCCATAATTACAAAATTAAAGGAAAAAATAACATAAAACTGTCCTGATTGTATTGTCTAATGGATAACATCTCAATGTGGTTTTTGGCAAATACAGTAGTGATATAATAGCAATAATTTCAATGTTGTTCATCTTTCCCTGTATGTGTATTGTTTTGGGCATTCAGCAATTGTTTTAATTGACACCAAAGAGGAGAACATGACAGCTGCATTTTCAAATGTTGAAGCACAAATTCTCTGATTTCTAGGTGCATATTACAGGCAACTCTTGAAGTCAATATTGATTTAGGTGCCAAAGTACCTCTCAGAGTAAGAGTAAAACTGATAACCCACAGGACTGTGGGAGACTACTATATGATTAAATATGACAGCATTTTATCACAGCTGATAAAATTGTCTACAAATTAACTAGTCATAACTAAAATAACATATGCAATCTACAATTGCAACCATTCACAGTAGGGTATGCTCACTCCAAGTGCTATTATAACTACTACTATGCAGCTCCCAGTTACATAACCCTGGATAAATAAATGGGTAGTGCCTTTGCACTATTACTACTGTATGACTAAGATGCTGTTTCCTACGTATGCTTGTTTAAATCCAACCTTCAGAACTGAAAACTAAGATCTAATCTAAGGTTTCCACAGGGCAGATCTGTATACATATGCAGTTTAGAAATCTTAAGGGGCAAAGATAGCCTGCTTGAACACACAAATTACATGGGTCAAGATATCCCTGTATCTCCTTCCTTCAGTCTGAAATGGTATTAGTTTATGACTTACTTTTAAACTCAAAAGACAATAAAGTTCAAAATTTCTTTTGGATTAACTGTTATCTTTCCAATACCTCTTAATCCTACTTAGTCTTTCTCTCTGATCATTCAGTCTTTGAAAACAATCTGATTAATCCTACCTGCCCCAAGAATAGAGCTAAGAAGAGACTTCATTTTTGATAGTTGCCAAGCACTTGCTAGAGTAGGCAAACCTGTGAGAGAAGCAAGACAACTTTGTGAAAAGAGTGGTTCTTCCCACTTCAATTTTGCTTGATTTATATCTTGTAGCAGACCTGAACATTAATAGAGTAACTTCTGTGCTTTCATTTGGCTATTCCCGCTTCTTTTTTTGATCAGAGTGCTGATCTTGGGGAATGTTCAGAGCATTCAGCTGTATTTCTGCCATCTGCTTCTTGCCAGAGAGTTGCTGGTCTCTGCCTGCCAGATAGGAAGGGCTTTTTCTCACAATCTGTCGCTTGATGCTGACATCTGGAGTTCAAAAGAAGGCTTACCCCAATGCCTTGGTCTTTCAAATTTGTCTCAGGTTTGTGTACACACAGTTCAATGGGATTTACAAAGACTTCAAAAAAAAAAAAAAAAAAAACCAAACCCAAACAACGCTATCCTTATTAGTTAGCTTCATCTGGACTCCTTTTAAAACTAGGCAAGATTAAGGTTACAACACCACAAGTTTTTAACAAAAACTGTCTTTTATTACAGAGATGGAAAATATGGTCACCAAAAAGAATCATAAGGCAGTGTAACAATTCCAAATTATATTTAATAACAATTCATTTTCATCTTAGTGATTCTCTTCCAAGAATCTCAAGGAATGTTTTGGCCTTGAAGGCTAAGCAAAATGACATGCCCAATGCTCCTAGACTGTCTGGAGCTATGCTGTTACCTCAAAGTAGCCTGAAGGTCTAGCATGTTACTCCTCTGTTTCTGAGTGTATTTTTTTCCCTTTTTGCTCCAGATAAAATGTGCTCTGCCTTTTCTTCTGAAGCTTAAGAAATGTAATTTCCTTTTTCTTATGAATGCTCTTGATTTATATACCTTTGTTAAAGTTGATGTGGTAATTCATGTTTTTACAAGTTTTCTTTTGAGTTGCTTCCCTTGCATATAAACACCCTTTGCCTTTAGGAAATAGCCATGGAATCACTAAAGACCACTGAGGTCTTTATAAAGAATAAGTTTGAAGATAGTGCTTCAGTCAGTACTTAGTTTTGGTTTTGTGTTGCCCCAGAGGAAATAATAAATCTTACTTAAATCACCTTCAGGCCAAATAAATATGCTTAATAAATTACCTTCAGGCCAAACCCTGGGCTTTGGAGATCTTCCAGTTTACTTTGCCTGTCCCTATTTAATGTGCCAGGCCTGAGATACCATTGCTGCAGGGAGTTACTGAAGCAGTTGGGTAAAACTTGTCAGTAGATAAATGCTCTTCATGTGTTTACAGTAATGTTCATATCAATGAATTTATGTTAGTATGTTATGCTATGGCCTGAGCTTTACTGTATGTTTCCCGTGTGTGCTTCTGTATTCTTACTCCTTTGGAAAACAAGGGAAATCATGTTGCTGATTAAATCAGTATCAAAGGTGAAAAATCTTGGACTGTTAGTAAAGCATTTGGTTTTAGTAGGCCATGCCTCCTTTTCTGTATATGATATATAGGCATAAATATTCAATGTTTCTAGTCTGACTGTGTCAAAGATACTTTAATCAACATATAAACAGCAAAAAGATAAGATGCAAATGAGTCAGGAGAAAACTTAACCCATAAAAAAAGCTGTTAAAATGACAGCTGCCTTCTGAAAATGGTCTTTTTTAAATAGTAACAAAAACATTTCTACATCCGATTCCACAGCAGATAGGATGGAAGAAAAGGCAGCTTTAGCAGGGTTAGGACCCAATATCTTGTAGATTCCACAATCTGAACAAGTGGTGCAATAAGCAGTTGATAGTCTGGCTTATCACTGCAGAACAAAGAAGCAAAAAATAATTAATTGTTCTTATGCTCATCCTTGTCCAAGAAACAGAACTGGAAAAAAGGATTACCAGGCGAACCCCCGCCCAGCCTCCCTCACCTTCCCAGTTGCCCTTACAGAACAGATATGGGGCCCTGGAAGTTGAGGGCCAGGCAAACAAGGATGTAGACGAAGATCCATCCGGGAGGTTGCCCAGGGTGAGGCAGTCAGCCCCACGCATTATGACTGCCTCTGCCAAGAAAAAAAGGAGGGTGATTGTCATAGGCGATTCCCTTCTGAGGGGAACAGAGGGCCCTATATGCCGACCGGACCCGTCCCACAGGGAAGTCTGCTGCCTCCCTGGGGCCCGGGTCAGAGACATTGCTAGGAAGCTCCCTGATCTGGTGCGGCCTTCGGACTACTACCCGCTGTTGGTTATACAGGCTGGCAGCGATGAGGTGGCAGAGAGAAGTCCTGCAGTGATCAAAAGGGACTTCAGGGCACTGGGGAGAGTGGTTGAAGGATC
>NW_008824243.1:2393904-2403426 GCF_000699105.1 Pygoscelis adeliae
TCTTTACTGAAAGAGTGGTTAAACATTGGAACAGGCTGCCCAGGGAAGTGGTTGAGTCCCCATCCCTGGAAGTATTTAAAAGACGTGTAGATGAGGCGCTTAGGGACATGGTTTAGTGGGCATGGTGGTGTTGGGTTGACGGTTGGACTCGATGATCTTGGAGGTCTCTTCCAACCTTAATGATTGTATGATTCTATGATCCCAAAAGAATATTCCTATAGATGTGAGCTGTGTCTGTCATAAATTTGAAGTAGCATTTTTATGCCTTACCTAATTACTTACTTGACTTATGCTTCAGTAACTTTAGAACTGCTATTTAGCTCTTTTCAGTTTAATTGCTGAGAGTAGCATTAAAATCTCACTCATTTCATAACCAACATTCATCATAGTCAATTCATATAGGATTATCATCTGTAGAAGAGCAAGAATCTTTGGTTTTTTCTTTTTACCCCCACAGTTCCTTTAGGTACCTTGGATATCACTAACGACATAGAGTTCCTTGGCAAACTATTAATCTTTCAATTTTCTTAATCTATTAATGTTAATCTCTTAATTTTCCTGTAAAAAGATTTGAAAACTAAATAGACTTAGAAATGGATAAATATTTCTATGTCTCTAGTGAACTGGAAGGTATCAGTTCTATTGTGTCTGTAGGGCACCACGAAAAGCAACGATGAGATAGCCACTACTATAAACCTAAAAGTTCAGCCTTCACTGTGGTGTGCCTCCTGACTCTTGAATGTGTAACTGTATAACCTTTAAGTTATACTCAAGTACCTTTAAGTTATACTCAAGTACTTTTCAATAGATGTGGGAAGTGGGGTCGTTTGTTTTAAGAAATGTATTGAGAGAAAGGTGGGAATAAAGGAGTGAGTATGTATATATGTATACGTGTGTGTGTAAAACATAAAAGTAACTGAGGAGCAGTAAAACACCCTCATTCAAAATCTTTTGGAGGTCTGAGTGATAAATCTCTTTTCGCTGTTGAAATTTAATTAAAGGTGTGGTTTTTGGACTCTGGTAAGCTCTCATCAAACATTCTTTTCACCTTTCCTCAGCAGCCTGTAGTGGGACAATGGGCTGAGTAATGCGTAGGTGACTGCATCTAAATTTTTTTCCCATTTGAACTCATTTTACTTGGTTCTCAAAAAATATTGTTGAAGTGATATTTTGACAAGTTGCCCAAGTGTAAAAATAGGACATGGATTTTTTTATCCTCTGAAAAAATCCATAAATAAATGTGCTAATTTGTTTTGTAAAGGCTACATTCATCATGATTTTCCTTGAAAATTAGCAGAATTATTAACTGAAAATTATATTTATGCAACACATAATGGAATATAAAAGGGCCTCACCTGCCTTATAGGTGTTGCAAGTTGGTATAAACATCTCTTCCAAACTTCCAGCTTCCTGGGAATCAATATTCCAGTGTAGTGCATGATTTATTTAATTACACAGGCATAAAGAATAGGAAAAAGTCATGTGTGTTGGAGAAAATGAGTGTTATTTTCAAATTTTCTACTTGAAAACAATGACTTTGGAGTTATGTAACACAATTATATAACCGCTTAGTGTTTTAAGATATGATGGACAGATCATACAGATATGTATGTCCATCCATATACATCTGCAGATGTGTTGATTTTCAAGAAAAAAATGTATATTTAGTAAACAAAATACAGCATCAATCTTATTTCACTCTTACTAGGCTTAGAAATAAAAACCTCTTGAGCAATCAATAACTGCTATTTAGAATATAAAAAGTAAAGCCTTACAGCTATTTGAGCATATCAAGCTTTAAATTATACACACATAATATGATTATGAAAATTTTAACCCAGACTTTCTCAAGACTTTACGTGTGAACCTCTCCCATGATGTAGGGAGGTAAGATTTCTACTTTCTTTAGTATAAATTTTCTTAAATGTAACAGTCAGAGGTAACAGTGGTAACCTCCTTAATATGTAATGCACCTATTTTCCTTCATAATCTTTTGTTGGAGAACTTGCATAGGAAATGAAAGAGCAGGGTTGTTGTGGAGGTATGAAGGCTACTAGAGAGTGAGCAAGAAGATGGGAGTAGACAGTGAGGAAAAAATGATTAAACTGAATTGAAGAGTGGGAAAAGAGGGATTTTTTCCGATAAGGCTGGAATGGGAAATATCTGTCAGGGACACAAAAGGAGACACATTACCAATGACAGACATATTTAAGAATGAAACTGAGCTGGAATCATAAGCTAATGCTGACCTACTTTTTAATGTGTGTAAATATTCTATTAGAAAATAGAACGGCATTTTCCCTGTATGACACTCTTTAAAACTTTTGCTGTTTTTTTTTTAAATCATTTTTCACCTTAGACCTGCTACCCACACAAAAATATAAAATAAAATCCAAGCTGGTGTTTTTCCCAGGCAGTTCTCAACTTTGCGAGTAGCCAATGTCTTATTGTGCTCTTAATAAAGCAAACAACCTAAAGGAGAAATAGTAAAATACATTTCAAAAAGATGCATTAGGACATAATTTATTTCAGTGTAATTTGCTAGTGGTGTGCTTTCTAGTCAAAAGCATATTATGGGAAATGACTGCATCATGTTATAGAAAAACCCAGGTAAAGAGAAGATTGCAGATTTCACATCAGGAAGTATATGACTTTGTGGAGTCACATACTTGCTTCAGTAGTGAAACATAAATATAAAATGTGCATAGTGTGGACTTCAGGTCTGATTCACCCTACAGATCCTCTACTTCCTCATGTAGTTATAGCCTCAGGGAGTTGAGGCAGGCAAGGGAAAAGAAGAGCCTTGTGGAACAGGCTTGGATGACAGCCAGAAGGAAGAATGTGATAGAACTGGAGACACCAAATGAGGCAAGATAGAGAAATCCTGGCAGTTGTGCTCCAGCCCCTTTAAGCAAAGTGAAAGAGCTATGAGGAGGTCTTGAGCACAGCCTGGGAAAAATGAGACTGAAATGAAGCAGGCCGAGACATGCATTAGGTGGAAGAACAAAAGTCTGAGTGGTGAGGCTTGGGGAGACTGATTCTGACTGCTCTGGGGAGCACTACCAATATGTAGTATGAAAGCTAATACTTTCTAGCTGTTTGCAGACTATCTTTGAAGTCTATGGATGAGTATTGCTTGTTCTACCTCCTGTGCTAGCCCATGGTGATATCTTGCTATTGCTAGATTCCTCCCCATACTCATGCAACAGTTCTGAAATCGATTTTAATACTTCAGTTCTGGTGCCAAGCTCTGCAGACATCTCAAAAATGCTATAGATGGAATATGCTTTTAGTTTCTAAACTGCAAATGAGGCAAGCTTTGCCCTGAAGGTGTTGATTTATGGTATCTTTCACATCTTGAGGAGCTGGTTTTCCAACCTTACGCTTTTTCAAAAGTTTTTTGTGTTAGCCGATGTCAATATACAGCGAACACGTGAAACAATTTTGCTTGTTTGGGGTGTCCGAATACCTCTAGATTCCACTGCTTAATGGAATTTTGCTGGAATTTCATTTGGGTTCTGATGCTGCTCCAAATGTTTGGTACCTTTCAAAAAATAAATAATTCCAGAGCTCTTCAGGCTTTGTGTCCATCCAGTAACTTACTTCAACATTTGAGTTCATTCATTGCTCTAGGCTCTTACCAATATGACAAGACATATCAAGACTTTAATCTAGTAGCTCAGTGAACAATACTGCCATGACATTAGGGGAGTTAGTCATTAGGGATACAAATGTTCTACTCAATGGCTGAGATACCACTTCAGCCACTAAAGGGTAACAGCAGCTGCCAAGTGCTAAGGCTGCTGGTTTTTGATGGTAGAGACTGAATGCCCACTGTCAGGAGCACGCTTCAGCCAGTGGCTGGGGAATGGTACTGATGGAGAAAGGACATGCGAAAAGCAGTCACAAATTATATTTGGCTTGGGCTACAGTGCTAGAGATGAGGGGTTTTCTGCTGCTGCTGAAGTCAATAGGGATTTGTCACTATCTTCCACATGAGGCCTCTGACACTGTAGGAACACTTCGATGCATGGATCTGGCCAGCATGTCTCCACATTAAACCCTCTAACTACTTAAAAGAGAAACAGAGCCACTTAAGCTGATGATTCCCACCTGTTACAGTGCAATAATTCTGCAACCATTGAAACTTTTTAGCTGTTAAAAGGGGAAAATGTGGAATTTTCTGTTCCCTAGGGACCTCTCTATGACAGCAATTAAAGACTTTCTATTAACCATGTGCTAAGTGTACCTGCTTTTCTCTCTAACTGGTATTAGTGATGGATATTAGCCAGCACTAACAGCTCTGCAAAAATCTTCAGTATCAGGTCTCAAGTTTTCAGGTTAAACTTTCTGCAGTTCTACTTTTCAACTCCTTTTGTCTTATTTTTTGTTTGTTTTGATGAAAATGAAAGCCAAATACAAAATTAATCATAAATGACCAACTTTTTTTAGCTCTGGAGACAAACCAAGCAAACCTTGATTCCCACCTCCCAGGTTGCAAATCTAACCTAAGATTAAGATGTTTAAAGAAAATCCAGAATCATGAAAGCTTATTTTATTTATTATCATATAATATGAAAGCTTATTTAAGACTTCTTTCAGCAGTTTAGCATGGCTTTAATTGCAGGCAAAATGCATCTGTATGTTGTATTTTCCATCTTAAATGTCAACTTTCCAGTTTACATTCAAATATATTCTCTCTGTATATGTGTATGTATAGATGAATTTGTAAGATTCCATCATTACCACATCTTCTATTACATTCAATTATAAGAAATATTTTTCTTTAGCTTTTAGTTGCATAGAAGCTAGTTTTTGAGATCAGTTAGGAGAGATCCACCTGGTAGCACAAGAAATTATATTCTTGGGTTCCTCCTGAGACAGTATGAGACAGTATGAGACTGTTGGTAGTCCTTTTCATGTCCAAGTTTCCAATCCCAGAGACTGGAAGTTCAGTTTACTCTGGTGGCTGGAAAGAAGCCCTTCTCTGTCCTGTGAGTAGAAAAGAAAGTGTGGTTCCTCTTTGTTGGGCACTTTCATTATGGGAGCGAGGTTGTATCCTTTTAAAGAGCTTTAGCAGTTATGAGGTCACTTGTTTTGTGAAGGTCATGCTCTCTCCTTTGTGTTGCAGCTGATAGAAGTGATAAAGGAAATTTTAGAGACTTAAGCTCTTATGAACTTCAGTAGCTTTTTATGTGGGTGTCCTCCCCCTTTTTTAGTCCTCTCAGTGTATGTGTTTGCATCATTTTTGCTGAGGGGAGAGAGAGATGAATCTATAAAGATAACACCGACTTTATTTCCCATAGTTACTGCTTAAGATGAATGGCCTCCTTGTCACTTAAAGGTAACATCAATCAGCTAAAGAGGAAAACTTCATTAAAAAGTTCATTACAGTCCTTTTTGAGTAGAGGTGTTAATTTAGTCTACTTGAATACATTCAGTTTTCATGTTTTCTAAGCTATATTGGTGATCTAGGTATAATCTGGACAAAACTGAGTATCTGAAAATACTTCTTGCAATGTCTGTCCATATCATCTTCACATTTTGACATAATTGTGTGCAGGCTTCTACATGCAGGGTGAACAAACGTGACAGTTTCTGCTTCTTAAAAAAAAAATCTATCAGCTTTGTATAATTGCATTTTTCACAGCACTGTCAACTGGGAAGAGTCTTTGACAAATCAGTAGTGCTCAGATTAAACTGAAGATGCAGTACACCACTAAAACTGGCAACTCTTATCTGAGTAAGGAAAACAAACAGATTAAGCAAGAAGGTACTGTGGTGCTTTAATATAATAATTAGTTATAAGTAAGCAAAGAAACACATTCTCTGCTTTTGCAGTGACTAGCCCGACAGCATTGCAAAAACTTTGGATTTTCATCTTCTGCTTACTCCATTGTTATTGCTAAAAGACAGATACACAACTTGCATTTTGTTGGAGTAATATTCCTTTCTCTGTAAGCCTCAGAAAATGAAAATACAATTTCATCTATAAATAGACTGCGAAAACTGGAAAAGCTCTCCTCCAATGTGTGTATGTGGGAGAGTGAAAGATTTTGTTGAGGAGCCAGCATTATATATACCAAAAGAGAAATGTCTAACATTTCTATATGGCTTCAACAACACATGGGGTTTTTTTCTGTAATTAAACTTGCACAATAGACACTTAATGAAGGTTAAAGATAAAAATCCATTTTTATGGGACAAATACTGAAGTCAGAGTAAGTTCCTGGTAGTGTAAGGTCTGAATTTTGCTTTCCTGGTGTTTGGGGTTTTTTTATCCTTAGGGGCATAATCCTAACTTCTTGAGGAGAAATACCCTATACAGTTTTAGATCACATACCAGTCTGCTTGTTGCTGTCTGAGTGACTGTTGCTATGACTTCTGATCAAAGAGAGGCAAAATAATTGTTGGTGATGTGGCTACTAGTCATAGCGCACCTGCAAGGAGGTCTAAGGAGGGGCAGCACTGGCATACCCAGATGATGTGAAAATGGTAGAATCAAAGAAAATACCACGATTGCCTAAGGAAAGGTTGGGAAAGTAGATAACTACTTCAGAAGTAACAGCATTCTCTATAATCATTTTATTGAAGCTGATCAGCCTCACGTGTTGGGAAAACATGCATGTCAAATCACATCTGCATAGTCCTTTCATGTCTGAAGAAATGATAGTGCTACCACTGTTGTCCTTGTCAGAGGTACACTTATCAAAGAGGAAAGGAGATGTAGAAGTGTGTGCTAACTGCCTCCTGTGTTAGCAACCAGCTTTAGCATGACCACAGATTATATGATAGAGAATGAGTTGTGCTTGCTTACAGCTGTTCTATCCTGATAGCAGCTGCATCTTAGTCATGGCAAAACCAATACTGAATGTAAATGTCAAAGGCCACTCTTCTGTAGTTGAGAGCACTTAAGATCATCCATGTGATATTTCCAGAATTAGCTCCATAAAAATAAACTCAGGTCTCAGCTAAACTTTACTTGGAGAAAACCAAAACCTGGAAAAGTTCTGATTTTGTGGAAAAAAGTACTGTAGGAAATTCAAGTTTTTGTAATCCTATGTTGAGAGCAAACACCGTTATTTAAGGTAATGCGCAAATATTTTTAACTTTAACAAATGCTCTGAACTGCTTGTTGAATATGTGTTCACGTGAACTGATTTTAGGCCTGAAGTTATTTTATGAAATCCAATCTCATGGGCTTAGAAAGTCATGTACTGTAATGACTACTCCACAGATCACAAAAGCAAAAAATGCCTAGAGACTGTCTTTCATCTTAAGTTTTTAGGAAGACCTATGCTTTTCATCAGATTGAGACAATCACAAAATAAAGTTTTGTCAGAGATTTTTAGCTTCCTAGCATTTTTGGCTACTTATTTTCAGTATGTTGAATATTTTTGGGATTCAGGTCTCATTTAACTTAACCGTAGTGTGTGCCTTCATCATCAAGTAGTGAAGCAAGCCAGCAAGGGGAAAAGAGATTCTTGGACTTCTTTGAGAGAAGCAGAACATGTACATGTCTGCATACACCTGTCTCAGTTACCTAATACTCAGAAATACACCATACTTCACAATTCAAATTATTTCATTAATTTTCTACTGAAGTGCACTGGATTATGATTCTGAGGAATCTAGAAATGGTGGTAGCATCATTTTGTACAAAGGTGGGGGAAGGAAGTTTAGTCACACAAAATGTAATGTTGATCTGTTAGTAAAAGAAGTAATATCACGTTGGATTTTGTGCTTTTACTGTAATAATGATAATGTCTTTCTGAGTTTTATCAAAGACATGGGACATGTAACACCAAAGGTATGCATTTGTCATACATGACAGCTAGCAATTTGCAAGCCATTTATAAAAGATATTTTACATGTTATAGCTCTATTATGTCATTTCACTTTACCTTTTTAGCAGGCACTATGACAAAAAAGCTCCAAGCAGATCAATTTGAAGTATTGTAGCTGTCTTGAACTTTTGTACAATTCATTTAAATATATATCATTATAAACAATCTTATATTTAATTTCACCTAGGCAATCTGTTGGGGTTGGTTTATTAGCTCAGAAACATCTACAGATAAAAACGGAAGTTGATGATTTTATAAGCATCTTAAGGTTCAAATAGCTTTTTCTGTGGAAGAGAACAGAAAACATTTCCTGCATTTATTTTCTTTGAAATGATTCTTCCTTATTCCTTAATTTCACAGAGAATCTTTAAATGTCAAACAGTTACTTCACAGCTTTCCCATATACCTTATTGTAAATACTGAGATAGCAGCATTAAGAACACTTTAAAAAGACAATTAACTTGCCATGTTAAAGTGCATAAATATTCATATCCTTTTTGTAAATATTATTCTCTCCAGTCTTTCCAGGGTACGGAAAAATAATCCTGTATAAAATCATACATGACCCATTTCTCCAAGTATATGCTCATACTGAATATAATGGATAGTCTGAAAATAATTGGAAAAATTAACACTACATGTGTTTTGAACACTTGGAAACTGAAATGTGGTTATTGCTTGAAGATGGTTACAAATTGCTAAATTAGGATATGCTAAAGATATTATAGTTCTCCTGACTTCATTTCCTGTCTAGTGGCTTTTTTCATTGTCTGCTCTATCCTCTATGGAGGGCAGAAACTGTTTTTGTCTGATAATGCAGTACATATGCAAAAGGTATTCCAATGCTTTTCAAAACTGCTGGGTATTGTGACCAATACAATTATTAAAAATAAACTTAGTAACCTAAAATTTTGAAAATGGTACTAGATTTTCTCAGAACTATTTTTCCTTACCAAGGTGAAAGCTTCTGTTCGAAGTACAGTTTTCAGGTGGATAAAGGGGCTGCTCATTTGTTTTCTTTAATATTATGCGAAGTGGAATGACATACTTCTTCATTTGTCACATCCTGAACCTACCCTTTGAGGTGAAGTTGGTCTAAGAAAGCTTTTTCTAAAAGAAAATGTTTCAGTTTTAAACTGTGTACTACATAAAAATCAGGGCATGTAGAAATCAATGCAAACATCAAGTATCTCTCGAAACTTTGTCCTACCTTTTTTGTAGCTAATATTTCTACAACGTTGTTTTGTCACTGGTTTAGTCCACCACACAAGTGTAATAGATGTAAGTGGTGACCAAGAAGAATTTACTAGCTTTTTGCATTCATGTTTGTTCTTTTGAATTTGCATCTATAACAAGCAGTTAGAATATGCACCCAAGAAAGAATAAAAACAATTTTAGCAAGCCACAGATACTCTCTATATACTAGATATAAACAGAGATAGCAGTTTGCCATAAATTACAATTTCAATTACAGTTTCACCAGCGTGGCCACCAGAATTGCACTGCTTGACTGAAATATTTCTGAAGTACATTACTGCTTAAATAGCAGATAGATGCAACTTTTCCCTGTTAAACGAGTGAATTTCAGCAAATCATTCCTTCAAGTGTATTGTCACTTGGAAAATCTATGGATTCATTTGGGAAGACTGAGGGGGAAAAAAAATTGTTCTTTTCC
>NW_008824243.1:2403440-2407465 GCF_000699105.1 Pygoscelis adeliae
GTTGGTTTTGCTCTCTTGCTGAGCTCAAATGGTAGTTGAAAAAATTACAGGAACAGAGTAACTAAAAATACTAGGAAAGAATAGGGGCAGCAAGAAATAAGAGGAAAGACTAAAGGAGGAAAGACATAACTGAAGAGAGAGAAAAGAAAGAAGGACTAGACAGAAAACAGATGTTAAGAGGAAAGAAGAAAGCAAACAACTAATATAGGAAAGAAGGATACATGACAGAAGGTCAAAAGGATACATGATACTAGATCTTTTCCACCTATGTTCCATTTTCTGTTTGGAATCTTTTCTTGTAACATTAATTCTTTATAGCTCCTAATTTTGTGTAGTAGACAGTACAAACATATAAATCATTAAGCAGAAAATATTATTCAATATTCATATAGCATTCATGAAAAATATTGCACTTTTCAGGTAAAATAATTTATTTTAACTTGATGTTGTATCTCTGGGAATGATTTAGAGATGTACATTGGTTATGTATCCATGGCAAACCAAAGGTTATAACAATCTTGTTTTAGCAATTAAATTATATTTCAGATGGAAAAAAAAAATCTTTTATTTTAAAAGTAAGAGGATATATCTAATCTAGATCCATGGGAGGAAAAATACGCATTTGCATTATGCATGAGGTGACTGGGAGTGTTGTTTTGCATTTAGGTACGCACAATTATATTGATGAGCTACCCTATTTCTCACAAAAGAGTATGGGATCAGGACCTTGTTCTTGTTGGGCTGAAAGTCACTTTCTGACTTCTGTTTCTGCTCTGTCCATCTTCTGTGTGTGCTGGGAAATACCATTTTCCACATCCATGTTTCTTTTGGCGGACTGGCTCCCTTTTACTTTCTGCTTCTGCTGCCTTATTTCTATCCTTTTCTTGGTTCCTGCGTGTGGTTGCTCTCTTATTCACTCTGCAAATCTTTTCTGTCATTAAGAATTTTGTTATGATGTAGAACTTAAAATCAGGCTAGTACAACATCATCAATTCACCAGCTTTCCCTGACTGTACTCCCTGCAATGGGCCAACTGTGTACTTAAGAGAAACAATGTTGAAGGTCATCAGCTGATATGAAAATATACAAATGTGTTTTTGAAATCTTAATCTATGAAGATGAAATCTATGCCATGAATTCTGATGTATCTAGTAATGGTCACAAGCTTATCAGTTAGCAAGGAAATCAGTCTGGTTGCCAGGTGCTTCAGCACACCTTGTGAGCTGAGAGAGTTATGAGCATTTCTTCAAGGACATGAAAGGTGAATTTACAAGTGGAAAAGCAGAGTGCTATAGTTAAACATTACGTAGACTTATCTATAAGTATTTAAAGGGTGAAAAGAAAGGCATCCGTCTCACATATTTCCACAACTTGAATTACTCATTACTCAAACTATTCATTTTTCCTCTGCAGAAAAAGAGAAAGAAACGGTTGTAGATGAAGAGCAGTAGTTTCTAAAAAGCTGATTCACACAGCTTGCTTAAGGTTGTGTAATCCAACAAATGTTTTACCTGATTTTTCTCACAAAAGTTTCCCATTTGCTAAATAAGTACAGTGGGAGGGGAGGATAGTCTACATACTGATCCGTTATGTTGATTGTACTTAAAACATGTTTGTTTTCTGATCTAACATGCAATCTGGCTGCATCTGCCCTTTTGGAGCACAGTGCACCTAACTATAAGGATGTAATTCAAATTTGCTATCTGTGCAGTGAAGATACCAGACTTTCCATATGTGCTGCACCGAATGGGTAAAAGGTGAAATCTCATTCTGCATGTGAAGTTGAGGTGGTTCTGGGGCACAGCTGAAGCTGCTGCCTCCTTTCTTCAAGTCACTTCCAAGCAGCTCCAGTGATTGCCTCTGAAGGAATTGTCTTGGTTACAGGCCAGCATGACCCAGACCCACCTTGCCTCTCTCTTTGATCAAACTAAATAGGAAACTCATCCCAAAAGTTACAAAATTCATCCTGTAGGTATTACTGAATTGTAAAGTTGTCTTTGTGACAACAGGAGAAATGGAGGTAACAGAAGGAAGGGGAATTTTCAAAAAGAGTAAAATCTCTTTTACATAGAGGTCCTATCTTTTTTGGGCATTGAGGTTCAGGAGAATTGTGGGAAGCCTGCTTGAAAGAAGGAAAAGAGACGGAGGTAGGTGTAGCCTTCTAGGCCAACAGCTGTAAGAGCTGTACTGAACGCAGAGCAGAATCATGGGCTTGGTATAAACAGCTATAAGTCTTATTTAAAAATTAAAATGCTTCCCCTTTACTTCCATTTTTTTCTCTTTTATACCTACTTGTTTACTATTAAGGGGCTTCTTGCTACTCTTCTTCTAACAGTGATAATAGGGTATATGTCAAGTAAGAAGCTGATGGAGAAGACAGCACAACAGTACACAGCAGTGTGGCCTTTGCATGTATTGGAACTACTTACACTTTGATGTGTAATTGGAAAATGCTTATACAACCACTTCAGCAGAGATGCTTAAGAGAAACAAAGACTGCTAGAACTGCACAATTTGTGGAAAATAACTTTATGCCCTTGTTATTGCCTGGAAACAAGGATTTTCAAAGCAAAAGCTACCAGGATGAAAGAGAATGGAAAATGAGAAAAGCATGCATTCCTCTAGCAAAAATAATCTCTTAAATTTCTGCAGTGATTATTTACACACATTGGCATTTGAAAACTTGCATATTGTTTCCTTGTGTAGTGCAAAAATGGATCTGTGTTTAAACTAGGATAGATGGCAATGATCCTCTTATAAGAAGAAAGCAATAAAACAAAGAAAACCATAAAAAGTCAGCTATGCTTGGCATAAAATAATTCTCTCTAGTGGCAAGAGAAATAACGTGTATAGGTAGTAGAAACAAGTTTTTACCACAGCATTCTCCTGGAGAAACTGGATGCTCATGGCTTGGATGGGTGTATGCTTCGCTGGGTAAAAATCTGGCTGGAAGGCCGGGCCCAGAGAGTTGTGGTGAATGGAGTTCAATCCAGTTGGCGGCCGGTCACGAGCGGTGTTCCCCAGGGCTCAGTATTTGGGCCAGTTCTGTTCAATATCTTTATCAATGATCTGGATGAGGGGATCGAGTGCTCCCTCAGTAAGTTTGCAGACGACGCCAAGTTGGGCGGCAGTGTTGATCTGCTGGAGGGTAGGAAGGCTCTGCAGAGGGACCTGGACAGGCTGGATCGATGGGCTGAGGCCAACTGTATGAGATTCAACAAGGCCAAGTGCCGGGTCCTGCACTTGGGCCACAACAACCCCATGCAGCGCTACAGGCTTGGGGAAGAGTGGCTGGAAAGCTGCCTGGCGGAAAAGGACCTGGGGGTGTTGGTCGACAGCCGGCTGAACATGAGCCAGCAGTGTGCCCAGGCGGCCAAGAAGGCCAATGGCATCCTGACCTGTATCAGAAATAGTGTGTCCAGCAGGACTAGGGAAGTGATCGTGCCCCTGTACTCGGCCCTGGTGAGGCCGCCCCTTGAATACTGTGTTCAGTTTTGGGCCCCTCACTACAAGAAGGACATCGAGGTGCTGGAGCATGTCCAGAGAAGGGCAACGAGGCTGGTGAGGGGGCTGGAGCACAAGTCTCATGAGGAGTGGCTGAGGGAACTGGGGTTGTTTAGCCTGGAGAAAAGGAGGCTGAGGGGAGACCTCATCGCTCTCTACAACTACCTGAAAGGAGGTTGTAGCGAGGTGGATGTTGGTCTCTTCTCCCAGGTAACAAGTGATAGGACGAGAGGAAATGGCCTCAATTTGTGCTGGGGGAGGTTTAGATTGGCTATTAGGAAAAATTTCTTCACTGAAAGGGTTGTCAAGCATTGGAAGAGGCTGCCCAGGGAAGTGGTGGAGTCACCATCCCCGGAGGTATTTAAGAGTATAGATGAGGTGCTTAGGAACATGACTTAGTGGTGGACTTGGCAGTGCTAGGTAATGGTTGGACTTGATGACCTTAAAGGTCTCTTCCAACCCAAATGATTATGATTCTAGAAACCGTAGAGACTATGGAGTATTATTGAAAAGACAGCAGG
>NW_008824243.1:2407478-2429999 GCF_000699105.1 Pygoscelis adeliae
TTCTAAAAAGCAAAAATTAGTATGCTAATGCTTAAGTGTGAAGTGCGTTATTTAGTGGTAGCTGTACAATTCTGTGTAACATATACAATAAGTATTATGCCTCCATGATTCAATGTTTTTGGTGGCAAAAAAGTAGGTGATTCTTAGAAAGCAGAAGGCTCAGTTTTAAAAGGAAGGTAACCTGAAGTTATGTCTTTGGAGATATGTTTATTAGTTTTCAGAAAATATGATACATAGTTATGACTGCCTTTCAAGATTTTAATGGAAGTACAATAGCCTTGTCATAACATACTTTGAAATAATTTCTAGGAAAGAACATTGTTGGTGTATCTGAATATGAAATAAATCTTTTATTTCTGGTAATTTCTGCTTGAACTCAAAATACAGAACCATAAGTGAACTGGTAGCTAGAAAAACTGTATTTTTGCAAATAAGTATTGATCAAGAAAGATTTTAGAAACACTTTTTTCCTATTCTCCTTTTACTTCAAGTCTTGAAATAAAGCAATGAAAGAACTAAATAATTATGAGCTGAAATAATTAAACTAGAATTTTATCCATTTAATTTTCTTATATTGCCAAAAGAGAGAGCTCATGGATTTTTGAAGAAGCTTTAACAAACTTGACTTTAAATGTGGTTTTATAATAAAACCACGTCACACAATACAGGCTCCAATTCTTCCTTAATGTCTAATTTTTTTATATCAGTCTGACTCTACTTGCTTAAGGTATGGATTACAATTTACACTGGATTACAGCAGTGTAAATTAAACCAAAAGCTGAACAACAATGTTTTATTTTTAATTGCCTTATAAATACTATGAAAAACATTAATATATGTGGATTTTGGAGCTCCTTTATATTGCATTATATTGCGATTAAGAATGTGAATATTGTAGTTTATTTTGATCATATATTTAGCTTTCATTTAACGCGCATTACAATAACTACTTTTTAGAATGCAACTTTGTTAATGTCCTGAGTAAATTTACAGTTATGAACCTCTTACATTTTATTTAGTAGCATGAAGAGTGCTTACTGCTTTATCACTTATTTGAAAATATTGCACAGACAGCAGCTGGTGCATAATTAATATTGGCCTCAGAAATTAAAACTGATCCTTTAAAGTATGCAAGTTTCTGATCAGACCAGGCTGTAAGCAGTTGATTTAATTTTGATGGACTTGTGTTTGAAACTGTAAGCCCTAGCAAAAGCATTTATGCTCTCTTAAACTGGGTCCTTAACCCTTTTTGGCTTTTGCATCTAAGAATTGTTTCAGTGAAGAAATAAGGAAACAAGCAGTACTTGTTGCATTTTGCCACCTAGCAAGTTATACTGAGCAAGTTTTCTCTGTGGGGTGGAGGACTGCTGATAACCAGAGAATATTTTCCTTCTGCTTTGGGGACATGCGAGTTTGATAATTCTGTATGGTTATACCTCTGTCTATATATGATGCATGTACCCTCTGCTCCAACCCACTGCCTGCCACTGGCACCCATCCAGAGTCTAGCAGGTTTTGTCTGAGTAGCTACAGTAAACTTCCTACCCTCCCTGGTTTATGTGCTGAAATGAACACATACTGAGTGGAGTAAATGGAGGAGTATGAACAACCTTCCATCCCTCAAGCCGCTGTCACTGCAGTAAGCCTTTTGTGTTTGCAGAGCAGTGCCACAGCCTCTCCAAGCTGTGTTCATCCCTGCTCTCTCCAGAGAGAAAATGGTACCTCAGCAATGCAGAGCTTATGTTTCTTGTCATTTGCCTTTTCATGCTACTAAAGAGTCCCAGTTCTATTTCCTAAACTCTGGGCTGAATGTTACCATCTGCTTTTCTACTGTGCTATAATTTTAAGACAATCCTAGGAACAGTGTTGAAACCTTAGGAAGGATCCAGGTAACAGCCTAAGCATTTTTATAAAGAAATTATTCTATCAAAGTATAAATAGGGTTTCAAAGTATGGTGGAAAATTTCTAAAAATGATGTGCTGAATGTCATTGGTTTTGTACATTAACGCACTCAAAGGACTTGAGTTAGGTCATTGTTATAGCCCATTATTTAGAAAACCCCCTAGAAATGTACTCTGGACTGCAGCGATGTCTTTTTTTTTTTTTTGACCCTAAAAAGACCACTTCCATATTGACTGTTTTGTCATATTGAAATGAAAAAGGAGTTAATTGAAAGCAGAAATTATTTTTTATATAATATTTATTCAAAGATGCCCTGTCCATCTTTTAAGATACTCCGTAAAAAGGCAACGATGTTGATATTATGACTGACTGGTATATCTACTTCTCTTATAACTACTGTTGCCGTTTTCACAATAAAAATAATAGCAATATTATGTGACACCCCCCATCATCTGTTATACTGAGGAATTGATTTCTATAGAAAAATCAATAGAGACATGACATATTATGATGTTATACTAGTACACTCACACAATTATGTCACTTTTGGGAAATAAGTGCAATTTTTAATAATTGAGCATATAATTTTTATTCTTTTTTATTCAATTAATTTCAAAAGCTGTCCTCACAAAGCAAAGAACTATGCAGAATGAGGAAGAAAAATGAAATACAGTCTTCAGTAATGGTTCAGTTTCCTGATAATTGTTTTTGCAACATTTTTAAGAGAAAACATTGGGCTAAACGTAATGCTATTTTTTAGTTTGCCAATTTCTGAAACTGGCCTTTATGATAATTGTTGCTCACAGACAAAGAGTAATCAAAAATAATTCAGACTGAGTAGCCAAATGAATAAAGGTGTTAGGTCTGCATTCACTTGAATTGTTCGAAGGAATGCAGTATGCTTTTCCTTACCACTTCAGATAAAATTGCAGAGCAGATAAATTCCTACAAATCCTTATGCTCAATGGAACTAACAGGCAGAGCTATATTTGTACAACACTGACAGTTTTTTGTATTTTTTCAAAAAGAATATTTATTAACTCAAAATATTTAGCAAATTCATGTCTGTCGCTTAGCAAATTCAATAAGTTGCTTAGTTTCAAATAGACTCCTCCAGAACTTCAGAAACAAAATATTTTGGTTTTGAGATTTCTTGAAAATATCCTTTGTTTAGAAAGTCTGTTTTTCATATGAGCAGTTGTAAGGGGCAAAATGAAACCAAGTATTTCAGTTTTTTAATATTTTTGGCTCAACTTGGTGAATCTTTTTTTTTTAAACTTTCAGGATGGACTGAAAATCTGTCCACCCATGTCTCTGAACAGAACAAACTAAGAATTTTCAATGAATAATGTTGAATGCTTTATCCAAATGGTAAGCTTTTGGCACTTTTATTGGATTCTTTGGTCATTCTCAGTTTTGGAAAGTTCTTGAGACACTGGAAAGCTTTTAGTCTACAGCCTCACTTACATTGCTCAGGTCACAGACCAGCATATGTCCCTGGGCAGTGGTATACTTTGGAAAGAGAGCTTCTGTACCTGAGATGTTGTCTGGATTAACTGTTTTAGGTGGGCACCTAAGGTGAACAGTTTAACTGAATCTTTGTATATTCATGGGATATAGCAGAAGTGTAGACAAATAGTTCAAATAGACATCTACATGTGGACAGCCCTCACAGTCACCTTTTTAGGTAAACAATTTATCTAAAAAGGTGCAGGTAGTGATTGTTTATTTTCCTTTCTCCTGGTGCAGATTGTGATATGCCTTTCTAAGAGCACAGAACCCTTAATTCAGTGCTCTGAGAGATGTCACAAGATAACTGTATATGGCTGAAGCTCTGATTTTAGAGTTGCAGGAGCACAAGCCCCCAGTGACCACTGCTTGATGTGGGGAGAGGAGTTTTACACCTGAAATTACTGACTGGGGAAAAAATGTTGTGGTGTTTTCAAGTACATGCTGAAGTCTACAAGCAGAAAAGAAATCATAGAATCATAGAATAGTTTGGGTTGGAAGGGACCTCTAAAGGTCATCTAGTCCAACCCCCACCTGCTGGGGACAGGGACATCTTCAACTAGATCAGGTTGCTCAGAGCCCCGTCCAATCTGACCTTGAACGTTTCCAGGGATGGGGCATCCACCACCTCTCTGGGCAACCTGTGCCAGTGCTTCACCACCCTCAGTGTAAAAAAATTTCTTCCTTCTATCTAGTCTACATCTACCCCCCCTTTACTTTAAAGCCTTTCCCCCTTGTCCTGTCGCAACAGGCCCTGCTAAAAAGTTTGCTGCCATCTTTTTTTATAAGCCCCCTTGAAGTACTGATAGGCTGCAATAAGGTCTCCCCGAAACCTTCTCTTCTCCAGGCTGGACAACCCCAACTCCCTCAGCCTTTCTTCAGAGGAGAGCTGTTCCATCCCCCTGATCATTTTCATGGCCCTCCTCCGCATCTTATCCAACAGGCCCGTGTCTTTCTTATGCTGAGGGCTCCAGAGCTGGACACAGTCCTCCAGGTGGGGTCTCGCCAGAGCAGAGTAGAGGGGCAGAATCCCCTCCCTCGACCTGCTGGCCATGCTTGTTTTGATGCAGCCCAGGAGAAGATTGGCCTTCTGGGCTGCAAGTGCACATTACTGGCTCATGTCCAGCTTTTCATCCCCCAAAGTATCCACCCACCAAAGTATAGTGCCACCAAAATATCAAGGTATGAAAAGCTAACCAAAAACATTGCTGATGTGAGATGATTCTAGCTAGGCAATTGATTTCTCATGATTTATTTTGTTTTTGAATTGAACCATCAGTTCTAAATAACCTAATAATCCCCACCTCTTTTTCTTATAGCTACTTTCTATATTTTGGTTTTTTTTTGAGGGGATGGGAGGGTGTTCGTTAATCTCTAACTTGCTTGTACTCAAAGCTGTATGGGCACAATGTTTCAGACCAGGTCCAGTGAGGACAGGGACTCTTAAGTTCTGTCACTTCTCTATGAAAGGCTTGTTGCTACAATCTTGTGCTTAGCATAGCGGATAATATTACCTCAATATTTGTTTTCCTAGCTATAACACAGATAGTGAATATTCCAGAGCTAAGGTAACAATTAGTTACGTGACTGCTGGAAACTCAGGGAAAGCTGGAGGCAAATCCAGTGAATCCTACAAATGCAAGATTTCCAATCACAGTGAAAAATACATGTTCCAGTATTCCAATATGGCATTGCTTAATGTTGTTAATTATTGTCCTTTATAAAGCTAATCAGGCTGCAGACAAATATCTTATAACACAAACTATCATCACACTCAATTGTACCAGACATTGAATGAACCTAGAGGTTCATTCAATAACCTCTAGGTTAATGTCTCCTAATATAACTTAGTGATTAATTATTAGAGAAACAGAGCACAAGTGATGTGCAAAGGGCTACTGAGTGATTAAAAAGACTGTTAATCTTGGACTGAGTATTTTTTCTAACTGAATACTCTCAGTGGAGTAAAGCACATACACATGGGTTTTGAATGACTCCATTCCATATGGGTTGCAAAGAGTAACAAGGTAGTTATAACTTCTGTGTGCTAATGGACTCAGATTGAAGGAGGTAATCTGTATTAGGCAAAGTTGTGAATAACTTTGTTAATCCTGTTAGCCACCAACCTTCCAGCCTGAATTTCTCATTAACCAGTGTTTAGTTTTTTTCTTTCAAAAGTACATTCTTTTACTTTCAGTTAACTTTTTACTTTTTTCAGTTAGTTTTAGTTAACAGTTTGATGGTAGAATATTTATTTTTCTATCAAGTATCAGGATTTGTACCCTGTGCATTAAATAAGGAAAAGATCAGAAAGGGGGAAAAATAATTAAACTGCTTTTTACGAATATATAGAAAATGACTTCTAGGATTCTACAGACAACTTAGTTTATTTTTTTAACTTCTGAATTGTGTTTTTTAAAATCTGCTTTTAATGCAGATAATAACAGCATTATGGTCATCTGTGTTTGCAGTACAATATCATTGTCATTCACTGCAAGGAATTTACCTTCTAATAGCAATTCCATCGATTTTAATAAACTTCATGAAATATTTAGTAACCCCCCAAAATGGCTGCTGCTCAATCTTCATTCATTGTACTTCTGCTTTCTGTTTCTCATGTGGGCTTTATTTGATATAAATACATTCCCTAATGATTCTAAGGGTAATCTTATTAGACTAGAAAAAGGGCTTAACAAAACACCGTATTTTATTGAAATGCGTAAAACCCACCCACGTGTATCACCTATGGTCAATACAGCTATAATGTAATTTGGGTGTAGCTCTCTACTATTATTCTTTCTGCACATTTACAGCTGACTTATCATATCCAGAGAATAAAATTAACTCAAAACATGTTTCAACCTCTTCATCCTTGATTAATATGTGGCTAAAATTTATTTTCTGAAGTTAAACTTCTAAATCAATGCATTCATGCATTGGATTTTACAAAAACCCATCAAGTGTTCTGATTTAAGACTTACAGAGCGTGTTAGTCTTAAAAGCCTTGTGCCCATCAAAGCAAGCACAAACAATTCAATTTCTTCCTAGCTATTGAATAAAATTAGCTTAATCACCCCACCCACTCAGCAGAATTTCTTTCCAGCTATCTAGCATATAACTCTTCAGTATCTTTGAATTAAGAATCCTGCCCTTCCAGCAATTTGGTATACCTGAATGCTGGTTGTTCTTTGACAGAATAAAGTTGCTAAAAAGAGTCAAAATACTCCAAAATCCTCTTAAAAACTCACCTTCCCCCTCAAATAATAGTATTTAAAAAAGAAAAAACAAACCCACAATCAGGTGCTTTATACCGTAGGAGGAAAAAAGTCACATACTGCAGCTGCAGTTTGTGCCTCTTCCATCTGGCACAGATTTTCATCAGCCTCAACAGATGTATCACAGTAGGTCAATACAGGACAACCTAGCTCATCAGATCAGACTAATGCATTGCTTCCTTTTATGGCAGTAGTAAATTAAAATTCTTGCAGTATTCTTGGACACTACAACACAGCAGTAATTTGGTGCATGTTGTTGTGCCTAAGCATATTTTCAACTGTTGAATGGATAGATTACTGAAGGTTAGTTTCCATGTTTGCTTAAACCTCATTCATTACTCAATTACTACATCCAAGTCCCTGACATGTTTTTTTCCCCTCGTTAGCCACAGATAAGTCCATTGAACTTTGCCCAACGAATCTAGGTGGTGAATGTTCAGTATGTGCTATTACACAGTGATTCCTAAGCAGATCAAAACTACTGAGGCATTCAATAAATGACAATCTCATGCTAGAAAGTTAGTATTTGCTAGTTCATTACAGTTGTTTAAAATTATGCAAAATTAAATTGGAAGCATCTTAACATATTCCCTACCTTCAGATGTGTAACAAACATCTATCTTTCGACACATGAATACTATGTTTTCAAAATATAATGATCATGTTCTTGGATCTTTTAGTTAACAATTGTTTAAAATATTTTCTAAAGGCCCCTCTAAGCCATTAAGGTAGCATAATGCACTCCTGCATATCTTTGTGAAATTAATTACATTTCCAGTACTTTATCATTTCTAATACTTTATCAGATACTGAGTAAAGGAGTATTTGGCATTTTAATTTAACAGACATTCTTTTACATTTCAGTATGCTGATAAATTGTTCAGAGTGAATCTAAATTTCATAAATTACAAGGAATCTAACAACAACAAAAAAAAGTTCTGAAAGCTTGAATAAAAATATTTTGCCTTTTAATCTTCTGAGAGTTGCCTGCATGAACTTCAGTCTGTCATGAGCATCTGCCAAAAGTAAAACAAAAAGTTGCTAAAAGGAGGAATAAAAGAAGGGGTGGGGAAGAAAGAAATTAAAACTCAGAAAATCATATCATGCCACAGATTCACAGCATTATTTAAAAAAAAAAAAAAATACCCCACAACCTTGAAGGTATGATCCAGTCTTAAAACTTTTGTGTATGATGAGAACCTCTGACACTGTCATACTGAATGGACTGCTTGGTAGGACTAAGTCAGTATTATGTCTAATAACAAGGTAATATCTGAAATTGGGTAATCTGAATTTGACTGAAACCAAATTCTTTCACAAACTGTAGTAATTCTACAGTCCTCAGAGGGTGTTACTGGACTTTTGATATCCTTTCTGGGTGAAGGAGCCATTAGATTTGTATACTTGTTCCTAAATGCAGATTTCTCTCTTCCTCGTGAGCAGAGAGTTTAAAAAAGGAGAGACCTTATGCCTGCCAATTTTCAGACAACTTGCATCCTTCCCCATGTTCTTTGTAGCTACTGGAGCTGTATGACTAGGAAGGAAACACCATGGTCTTTCTCTAGATATCCTAATCTTCCTTGATGCCATTTAGTGATAAATAAATGAAGTAGATTATCTAGCAGAAAAGGCATTCTTATTTTCCCCACACATATATCTATATGCAACATTTCAGTGCTATGCTACAAGGATTGGCTTTTGATGGGTCTTCCTTAACCTGTCCAGTGTGTCTTATCCACCATGGTTAGTGAAATCCAAGTAGCATGCCCAAACTGCTTTACGTGTAGGTCTGCACAATAGATCACTATGGACTAAAGAAATTTTCAGACAATGTCTAGCAAGTACTAAGGCTGCTTCCTTTTGGTTTATCTAGTACATCTGCATTTCTCATGTGTCCATCGCCATATGATTATTTAGTCTTTATAGTATTTCAACAGTCATTCAGAGCCAGAGTGACTGGCGGAAATCTGCTTCATTTAGAAAAAAAATTCATTTAGATTCTACATTCTAAATATTTATCATTAATTTCTTCAGCATTAACCTGGTCCTACTTTCTCTTAAATCTACAGTTTCCTTATACCATCATTTCAGTCAAATAATGCTAATGATAATGATTAACAGTGTATGAAACCAAACGCAGACTGTAAATACCTGTAACTCATCTGCTTAGAACTGCTCAGTTCATCTCTTAAGTGTTTTGAATTGCTAAAGACATGCTGGCTCCCTATTTAAGGATCAGGACCTGCTGTTTTCAAAGAGCAAGAAATCTGGTATTTCTTGTCGTACCTTAAAGGACCATTTGTGGACAACTCATATCACAGCATCTGATACGCATGTGCATTTATTTATTACTGCACTAATTATATCCCTCACTTTGAAAATCTGGGCTCAAGACTCCTGATACAGTAATGTAAATGCCATTTTAGTATGCAAACCAGTAGTTGAGCAAGAAGAAAAAATACTTGGGTCACTTCAGCAGAAGAGAAGCTTTCTGAAAAATTGACCTCTAATTGTTTAGTGCTGGAAGCTTGTCTTAAAATTTAGCTTGGATTTTCTAACTTCAGGACTGAAAAAATCCCAAATAAGGTAGTTGGGGGGGGGAAAAAAAGAGGCTTCTTCACATTCAGTTTTTGCGCTAACAGATATAGTTACTATCTATTTAATGTTAACTAATATTGTACAAATACACCTGTAAGAATCCTGGCCTATTGCTCTCATCCACCAGGTATAAACTATGCTTACAAACATGCCAAATATAAACTGTGGTAAACGCAAATAAACTATTTTCTATTAAATTAACTGTCTTTTAGTCATGTCCAGGACATCTACCCAAAGAAAATAACCAATTGTTCATTAAATAAGTTTCACAGAACCTTAAGACATTTTAACAACTGAAATTGTAACAGGTCTCAAATTATTTTATTCTAATTAATTTTTTATATGGAACAGGAAAATTTGGAAGTAACTGACCCTTAAGTGGTAAAACTATTTCTGCTACAGATGATACTGTAAATTAAATTCCATTATAATGAGGGTAATGTAGCAACTATAGTAATTGCATTACAATAAGGAAATTTTAGCCTTGAAAGATTTAAAAGCTAATTACTGAATGCCATAGTGAAACAAATGGAACTCTTTATTTCTCTTGTCATGATATCTGAATTGCTACTAAGCATTTCCTCAGTGAAGATACTTTCTAAATGATGGTAGGTGTAAATATTCCTATTTAAGCTCCAAAACAGTTTTTGCACAGCAGCCGCATTCAATCTTACTGGCACGGTTGCCTGCTGCACTCCAGTAGAGAAGCAGCCCCAAGGAAAAGATGAAGAAACACTTCACCAGGATGGGTGATGAAGAAATAGTCCTCTTACACCAATGATGGGAATCAGCTGGCGTCCTGCCCTGAAAGAGAGTGCTCTGAGTCACGCCTGCCTTGTTTAGGTACAGCCCCCTGCTTGTTCCTAGGGCATCAGCATGGATCTCTTGCGGGGTTCTCTTCATTGCAGTCATCCCCCCGAATACCCTTTAAAAAGCTTTCAAGAATAAAACCTTCACAGAATAACACTTTTGAAAGGCAATGGGAGAGCCTATGAGTAAACTGGGTTTCTGATGTGATATATAACACAAAAAAGAACTTGTTATCCATGTGTGATTTAAAAATTTTTAGATTGGCCCTCCATATTTAAACTCTACATAAAAGAAAAAAGGAAATAAATAGCACAGTCTGAATTTTGTTTATCCTTTAGTCATTTAAATTTTAAAATAACCTTAAATTATCTTCAGGGAGAGTAACTACTTGAAATTATGTTATTCTCTCAGATCGAACAGGCAAACAGAACTGTTTCCATTAATGCATTTTGAGTTTATACTCTCCTTTAAACAGTGAGTATAAGTATTTACCAGGGTACTTTCAGAAGCTAGTATGTGCAGCCTAAATAGATATTGGCATTTCAACATAAATGATTGCTGTGAAAAGCAGTGAAAAACTCCAGCGTATGTGTATCTGCTTCTGTTGTAAATGACTTGGAGGTTTGTGATGCTTGCATTGTATTGGGCTCCTGGAGTCTGTGAAACTGTTGGACTAGTGGCCCTAGAAGGAAGCATTTTATCTTCCTGGATAGAAGCAAACATCAGGTATGTTAGTGGGACACAGATGTGCTTCACAGCTTGCCAAAGGAAGAAGGTGTACTGCCTCAGTAACTATCAAACCGGGATTACAAGGAGTTGAGGCCCTGTCTGCTTTCTCACCGTGCACAGCAGTGGTTTTGGGGGGTGGTTATGGGTGGATAGTGTACAATGTCACGGCGACAGGATTCTTGTGAAGTGTGAATTTAATTAGAGGCCAGCATTGGACTATCTCCTCGTATAAAAGTACTAATTATTTGGATATGGCTAACTTATTTTTGAAGAGAAAGAAGACAGACATCAGACACCCCATTTTAAAATATTTGAATTCTGGATTATTTGCCTGTGAGGTACCATTCTCGCAGTCAGGCTTTGAAGAGAACTGACTTCTACAGAAAAGCAAAGGTGCACAACACAAGGTTTTGCAGAGAGATGAGCACCAAAGCATCTCACTCTGTGTTTTTGATTCAACCCCTTTGGTCTTTTTCCACAGTCACCCACATTCCTTTATTGTAATGAGTAACTCTCATCCTCAGAGACCCACAGTGACTGTCCCTCCCTTCATTAAAGATAACAGGAGATTTGCCAGTAACTTCAATAGAGACAGGAATAAGTCATTTATTCTCTACCATCCAAACACATAAAAGCCTGTCAGCATATAAATAAGTAGTTTCATCCTTTTCTTCTTCTTTTAGAGTCTATTTTCAAATGTTCAGGCACTGGACCTTCAATGAGAAAACTAGGCTGGGCTACTTACTTAGAGACCTGGATACTATCAATAACTGTCTCCTGAAGTAAACTAATTTTTTCAGACACTAATATTCTACAGTGATAGTAGTACAGGCTGCATTATTTACAGATTTCCTAAAAGACATAACTTCCCAAGATAGTTCTACCTCTTTTTTTTTTTTAATGGACATCATCAAGTGAAAACCAGAATAACTTCAATCACATCCTGTAATCTTACAACCTAGCTGTAATGTTGAATGTGTTTGTTTGTCTTTCCTGCTTCTGTGGTTAAACATGCAACTGGCTACTATTTTACATTTTCTGCAATTAATAGAAATGGGTTACGATACAGGACAGATAATGGAACCCAACCACAGAAATGCCTTAAGAGAACCCTTCAGGGGAATGTCTGGGAATATTTGAATTGCAAGTTCAAATGCATTTTCACACTGAATAATCCTTGCAGAGTTGAATTTCATGAAAGAGTGAACTTAGCTTGCAAGACTCGGGAGAGAAGATTATTAGCTGAACAGCTCTGTTTCATTATATGACTGTTAATTTAATATTCTCTTACAAGCTTAAAAATAGACATTTTCCTGTCATTTCCCTTAAAATCATGTTTGTTTGACTTCTCTATCTTAAAAGGTACAAAAATAAAAGGTACAAAAATACTTGAAAGAGCAGTTATTTTTATGCAGAAATTTTTTTCTGGCAGCTATGGAGATTTGTTATATTTAGAATATTTCACATTTATTATATTTTTACAGAAGGAGTTTTTTCAAAATTACTGTACTACATAACAGTTATCACAGAACAAATGATCATCTAATCCAACCCCCCTGCTGAAAGCATGGTCAGCTAGACTAGGTCAGGACCACGTGCAGGACCATCTGCAAGGATCGAGACTCCACAATCTCTCTGGGCAACCTGTGCCGGTATTTGACCATCCTCACAAGAAAAATGTTTTATTACATTTAAACAGAATTTCCTGTATTTCAGTTTATGCGTCTTCTCCTGTCACTGGGCACCACTGAAAAGGGTCTGGCTCCATCTACCTCTTCCCATCAGGTTTTTATATACAGTGATGAGATCCCCCGAGCCTTCTCTTCTCCAGGTTGAACAGTCCAAGCTCTCTCAGCTTGGACCTCATATGAGAGATGCTGCAGTCCCTTAATCATCTTTGTGGCCCTTTGTTGGATTTGCTCCAGTATGTCCAATTACTTCTTGTGTCAGGGAGCCCAGCATTCCAGATGTGTCTCACCAAGGCTGAGTAGAGGGGAAGGATCCCCACTTTGACCTGCTAGCAATGCTCAGCAGCCCAGGAGGCTGTCCAGAGGGGCATGTTGCTGGCTCATGGCCAACTTGTTATCCACCCAGGCCTTTTCTTTCAAGCTGCTTTCCACAGTTTAGTTATATATCGCTGGAGGAAAATATTAGAGGAGTTATTGAAGAGACCAAATTTTCTTTCCAAATATGACTTCACTCAGCTTACATTCCTGTGATGACAGAAACCAGCCCAAAATGGAAATTTAAGCATCTGGTTCTAATTAACCTCCTTAATTCTAATTAATCTCACTAGCTCCAAATGCAGGGGAAAGGGTGAGTTGGTGTGTTATTTAAAAGCTGCTTAGGGGACAGGGGTTCCTGCAGAGTGTTGAAGAGCAAAGCAAGGAGCTAATTTAGTAGGTGAGATGAAGTTACTGTGTTGAAAGTAGCTAGAGGGTTTTTTTTTATGAGGGGTATGTGGTATCTCTAAATAGCTTGTAATTTAAGCCCCACATTAGGGTGGAGGAGAAGGGAAGCACAAGGAAGTAAGTTCAAGGACTATAACTTTGTCAACAGTTCCTCAAACTGTGAAAAACAAGCTTCTAGAAAGCAAGTTAAAGTACTTTTAATCTGTGGAGGAGGTCTAGTTATGTTAAGTGACTAGAAGGACAGCTCTTCCTTAATCTAAATCTGTGCTATAGACATGTCCCTGAACTGAAAGGTTTCATTTGCCAGCATAACTCTGGCTTTCTTATATTTGAGATTCTTTTTTTTTTTTCAGTAATATGTGTCTGTGTGCCCCCTTCCCCCAATCAGCTCTGTGGTGCTCAGCCACTCTGAAGCGAAAGCAGCACTTCTGAAGCATGCTGTCTGTACAGTGCATGTGTAATTAAGCTATGCAGATACAGCAGCTGAGTCTGTCTTAGAATCACTGCCTGTGTGATTGAGCTGAAATACTGGAGCTGTGATGATTATGCAGAGAATTATGCTTGTTTGCGCAGGACTCTCCAACATAAGTAAGGCTGCAAGTATCCAAAAATCTCTTTATATCACCATTGCCAGAAGCATGCCTGCTTTAGACTCCTGCCCAAAGCAGCTGCAGTGGTAGATACAGCTTTCCCTCCAGTGATCTTCAGAGTATCTGACTGTGCCTTACAGTTGCCTTCAGACTTTTGAGGATTAAACAGCTGGGTAAGATATAGGCATTAGACTTCTATAGATAGCTGTAAAATACTAATTGAGTGTTTGAAACGTCTAGTATTTTAACAGCATTTGGACCTGCCTAAAGGTAAAGCTTTAGCGTGTGCAGGGGAACAATAGGTGGTTGTTCACTGTCAATACTAAAATGCACAAGCTTCTGTAAGAGCATCTGTTGTGTACAGGCTATGTTTGGTAAGCCCTCAGTTACTGGTCTTCAAGCAAGCCAAAGCTCCCTATTAAGCCTCAGTTGCTGCTTTTGACTTTTCCACAGTTGTGCCAGCACTTGATAGTGAAGAAAATGCCAATTTTTACTTCCAGTGGAGGAGGTTTGGGTTTTCTCAGTTGTTTTAGTTGCTTCATTTCTCTGAGACTGACTTTTCTGTGTCACTCTGAATTATTTTGTGCTATTCTATGTTAGCAACATCTAATTACTTCTGCATTTAGGTCTGAATTTTTAGGGGAAAAATCACTGTATCAAAGTGCCTTAAATAACACCAGGAAACTGCACAGTTCTCTCTCTTGGTCTTTTTATGTAAACGTCCATATTTAAAGAAAGGTATGACCTGGCTTATCAGCAAGATCTCATTGCAAAACTCACAAGAGGTGGTACCGTTCCTAACTTGCAGTTCCTGCCTGCTGGAATGATTTCTCTGAAATCCCAGGTGGTCTGGAGTGGTTGCTCGCTGATATTGCTGGAGGTTTTCTTTTCTGTTGCAAGATTATTCAGGTAGCTGTTATACAAACAGCACAATCATTTTGCCTCCTCCCTGAGACCTCGAGATGTATCAAGTTGAAAAAAAATTGTTTAATGTGATAAACTGCCTTTTCATTTAAGCTGAGGTATTGACAAAACACTGTCAGTTTTCTCTGATGCTTCTTGCCCACTTCTGGTTTTATTCAACGTCTTTAGAAAAAAGCACTAACCAGGTGAAGTTACATGGGAATTACAGCAGTCAGTGGGGTCTAAACTTTACCTGTTTGGGTGGGTTTTCTTCCTGTTGTTTCTGGGTAGGGGGTGTGTGTGGGAGGTGGGGTTTGTTTAAGATTTTACTTAAGTAGCTTTAAATGCAAGCAGTCATTCCATTAGAAGTCCTTTTTTTTTTTTTTTTTTTAATCTTCAGGGTGTTGTATCATGTCTCTGAAAAGCGGCGTTACTGTCAAATCAGATTTTATTTTTATTATGCTACTCAAGAGAAAGTGCCTTCACTCATGAAATCCCCTCCATTTCACTGTGACCATGGGTGTTTCACTGTTACCTTGACTCGCTATAAAACAGTGCAGATGGTCCTTACACTGTCTAGTCTTATTACTTCAGCTGTTGAAAAGCTGCCGTTTATTTTTAAGCCTTGGATCGGAAGGAAAAGCAGCAGAAGACAACTGATGTTACAGCATATTTAAGGCAAGGAACAGCTTTGTTCTCACTCAGGTCATGAGGCTTTACTCTCATTTTCTTTGCCCACAGGACTGCCACGGCTCTACGTGAACGGGCTCTCCTGGAAAGGATATCAACAGAAAGGGAAAGGGGGGGAGGTGTGGAAGAAAGAAGAGAAGGAAGAACAAATGGTACCTTAGTGGTCAAGATAAAATAGCCGTAAACGTAAAGAGCTGAAGGCACTTGCCATTCATTCAGAAATGTGTGACAGAAACAGGTGGATTCTTACTTAATGTTCATGTAAGGCTAAATTCCCTTTACAGGGAATTTAGTAAATTGTAACTAAATGTGTGGTCTTGAAAGAAAAACTATTGGATTTTGTGTGAAGTAATAACAGGGGCTATCAAAAAAAATGGAAGTGAGTATTTGTCTAACTTTCTTCCCTAGAATAGTAATTTGCAACATAAAGGGTGGTTGACATGACAGGAGGCACTAAATGAAATCTAAGTGCTATATTTAGAGCCTGTTTTCTGAATCTAGCTAGCAGCAGTACTTGACTCCTGGCCTTCTGACTTCATTCTTTATAGACATCCTTATCTGAAATATTAATAATGAAACATTAGATACTCAGTTTGAAATAGTAATTCAAATAGTGTCTTTTTAAGGAAGGTTCTCTTTCACACTTAGTGTAAGACTGCAACTTTCTGAAGTGTGGAGTACTTGTTTTTGAAATAACAAAATACTTAATTGCTTATTGCCAAGTGGTAGGAATGAGGAAGGCATTAAGAGATGCATTAGAATGCAGAATGGTTGGTCTGATAAGTCACTTAAAATTTGTAATGTTTTGCTACAACCTTTGTGAACTGTGTGATGTTATTAATTTCAACCATCTGCTAAGAGGAAAAATTTGTAGATTGGCTAGTCACTTTTCAAAGAGCTATTCATAAACTGTTCAAAAAAAAAAATCACAGTGGTTTTTATGAGAATGAGATTTCACAACATGCTGGTAATCGTGACGTGAAGTATTAGAGCTATTTAACTGTTCTTTCCACAATGACAACTTGATGCAAAGCTGCTAAATTCTGTGGTATTTATCGGTAAACCCAGAAGAAGTAGATAGAAGTGACAAAATCTAGTGCACCAGGGCAAACCTACCTGCAATGGCAAGGTAACAAGGGAGCCTTAAGGAATAGCTCTTTTGACTACTTACCTGATATATTCCCCCAGTTAGGCACAGGAAGAAAATTTCAAGCAAGCATTCAGTTGAGTCATAAAAATAGATAGCTACTTGTTTACTTTGTCACAGTGATGATATTGGACCTTGACAGTAAGGGCAAACAGCTTAGCAGCTCTTTATTGAAATCTTAAAGAAAACAAAGGTTTTCAAGAAGGATTAACTTGTGGAAATCCTCTGTGCCATAGGATGCTGGGATGGCAGCAGATGCTGAATGGTCCTTGCAGCAGGGCGTGCAGCTAGCTTTGGTGCCCAGGATCATCAGCTGTTTGGAAGAAAATAAAAATGACACCTGATACCACATTTGAATAGTAACAAACTATAATGACAGTGCTTTATGCCAAACACAATGAAAAGTTAGAGCACTCTACCAAGTTTTGCATGATTTGTGTGCTGTGACATGACAATTAAAAATCGTTTGGATCAAGTAGTAACTGTCATATCCAGCCAGTAGGGAGTGTTTGACTACCAATTTGGCATACGAGCATATGGCTGGAGTCCCTAATAGCTGATATAGTGGTAGACCCCTCTGAATTTGCAGCTGTACCTCATCTGATGATAAAGCAATTTGAGAACCATGTGGTAAAGATGTCAAAATATTTTAGGTTGCCACAACAAACTGTGTAAGCATGTGAAAGTGATGCCTTTAAGTGTCTTCAATGTGTAAACTTTCAAATTGGTCTATTACAATTATCACATATGAAGCTCCTACCTACATCTAACCAACACAGAGTATGTACTGTATTTCTTTCAACTTTATAAAAATTGTCAATCCATTCAGCAAAATTAGATGGATTGCTTTTTATTTTGGTAAGATTTGCACTCATCTAAAATAAATCCTGGCCCATTTAAATGCTGCTTCCTGATTATCTACAAGAGAGTATTACTTCTACACAAACATTACACTTATTGGCAATGGTATCAAAATACCTATCTAGGCACCAATTCAGTAATTTATTTAATCACTTCTGGAATTTATTGTTTTTTCCTTTTTTTTTTTAACAGAATTGCAGATAAGCGTAGTTTATTGTAGGAATCGTGTCTTGAAGAGAGTGGATTAATGTAGCGAAAAGCTGCTCTGCAAAAATATTCTGAACAATTTAACATGAAAACCATACCCCGGAATAAACTTCTAGTGGTGGAAGGTCCAGAGAAGAACCTCTGTGTGCCCAAACCTAGTGAAATTATTTGAGGGATAAAGAGGTTGTGTTGTCCATGGAAACAAGGTGATACTGATCCAGAATTTAAAGACTGACTAAATCAGATAGGTTCTACTATTTTAACTCATTCACTGTTTCCAGAGGTGGAGGGAAGGGACAGATGAATGTTTTAGTCCAGGTGCGAAAGGTTTAAGTAAAGCATGCATAAAGTTGCAAAATCAGACATGCTTTTTGTGGTCTGGATACCTAAGGGTGACAAACATACCATTGTCCTACATTAAGCTGGTAGGAAAAAAATTGGTTGCTGAGTTTTAAACTAAATCCCACCTGGGTAGGTCTGTTTACCAAAATGTGTAAATGGTATCTCTGTAAAGAAAAAAAACAGTGAGATACACACATACTTTCACTGAAATCATTTCTTCTCTGCTCAGTTAAATCAGCAGTTACCACCAATGCTAAATACAGTTGAGTGAAGATAAGCTGTGCAGCTTATTCTGGTGAAAATTTTACTTAAACACCTAGTATCTGAGATACTTTGTTAACTAACTCAATATCTGAGACAACAGGCATGGCTCTAAATGTTCTTAAATTTTCACTTCCTATGAAAGGCTTCATAACAAGGAACCTTGTTTTATTTAATAAATGTTATACCATCTGATTTTTAAAAAAAGTTAGGTCCACTGCTGAGTTTGCAAAGATGCCACTTTCCTCAATTGCCTGCATTAGTTCAAAATCCCCTTGTGTCTTTCTGAGGCTAAGCCATCAAGGACCTGCCTGGTTTAGCTGATACTTGGGATCACATGTTGCCGTTAACCCTCTTTCATTAAGCTTTGCCACCCCTTTTAGGAGTTCAGGTATCTCCATTTTAGTTCTGACAGATCTGCCTACAGCCTATTCATAATGTCAAAGTTTTGTTTAATGGAACATATGGGAGCGGTGGGCAACCAATACTATAATTATCCAAATGATTACCCTACTTACTGCCAGCATCCAAGATCAGATGGCCAGTGTGTGCTTGGATAAACAAGGCTCCCTTCTCACAGGCTCCTCCTTGCTGTAGTTAATTTTGTCTTCATTGCAGGGTGGGGGGTGGTTTCTATAGTTGATTTGTAGCTATTCATTTCCTATTCTATTAATACTATTGTAAAATTTATTCTTAATCTTACAATCTTATTTAAAACCCAGCTATCTCATTGCAAGCCTCAAACATAATTACTATGCAGTGTAAGTTTACATTTTAATGGAAAAAAGGCACACCTATTCTACTTCCTTATTTTATGGATGAGGGCATCTTATAGCAGTAGCCTCTTTTTTTTTTTTTTTGTCATTAAAACAACATCTTTTTGCCAACAGGGCTAAACTCTTTTGTCCCACAGCTACTAGTTTCATTGCCCACTTGAGCAAATAAACTATTCGCTTCAAGGAAGAAACTTCTCGGCAGAATTTTAAGAAGGTACTTGAAAAATACTACCAAACTGCTCCAAGATTTGTTTCACTAGTAAATAGGCAAATCAAAGTTGTGAACAAAGGATCCAGATGATCTAATCATGAAACACCTTCATATTAGACTCACCAAGGAAAGATTGAGCCCAAAATGCTCTCACATTTTTTATCAAAGTATAAGCTTTAATGTGCTTTTATATACATACGCATACATTACACAATGCATACACAATATAAACCAACTATTTTAAAGTAATATTGCTCTCAGACTCAAGTGATCTACAGTGAGGGAAATCTTAGTTCTACCTGTCAGTATAACCTTAACTCTGCCTCCAGCTGTCCATAGTACTACACATTGCATATAGAAGGGAATACTGCTGTTACATTGCTATCTACGCTAGACCTACTTTGTGCAATGGTATAAATATGTACGTTATAATGAAACCAGATCTGTTTTGTTCTAGTGGCTTTGTTTACTTAGCTCTATTCCTGGCTTTAACTCACTGTAATTCAATTTGGCCGGTGATTTCACTTGGCTTTCTTCTCAGAGAAAGCATCTTATGCCAGTAGTGAAATATGACTTATATATAGAAAGCAGTTGTTGAAGATGCCTGTTATGGGACTCTAGTAAAGTGGTATTGAACCAATGGAGTTCTTGCCTGTGCAATGAACGAACAAGCAGCATGCACATGAAGCATAAAATGTGTGTTGCAGAGTAGTTTTTGTTTTAACAAAACATAAGGCCTCCATGTGTGGTGGTGCATGCAGGTCAAAACATCCACCTGGCATCCAGCAGTAGATCTTTAATGCAAACTGCTATCAGAACCAGAAAGGAAGAATTTCATCCCAGCAACGACCTGGGAATTCCTTGTATTTATCCCTGTTACATACTATAATTCTGTAATAGTATTATGAAATCTGGGAAGTTGTTAACGATTTCTTTGATGCCCTTGGGCCTCATCAGAAAGAATCCCTTAATTGCATGCGGTAGAACATCATGCAGTGTCATTGAAATGGACAGTTCATTGCCCCAGGTTCCTGGAACTCAAACTAAGCTAACAAAACTGAGCATACCCAGCTCACAGACAACGTTTCCCATTTGGAAATACCTTATTTGGTGGTGTATCTACATACCAAAACTGTGGACTGCCATTTGATACAAGGAATTGGGGGTGACTGTGTTACCAAGAAGAAATCTGTATCGGCAGCCTCTGAAAAGTACTTGAAAAGGCTTTCAAAACTGTAGTTTTGTTAAAAATCATGTGATAATGGATCTATTAATATGATCTTTGAAGCATCGCTAAATTTTTCTTCTAGGAACAGATAGAGAATAGAGAAGAAATATTTTTAGGCATTCTGGCTTAGAATACAGTTCTTTACTTTCAAATAAGAAATTAGATTCTTGATAAACTTCTTATTGAGTGCACTAAACCCAGCACTTTAGACAAGAGCTGTCAATATTGCAAAATAATGTGTAGGAGAGTGTTACATTACACCTACCAAAAAGGATTTGCCTGATTTCATTGTCTGTTGTGGAAATAAGGAGCCGGATTCTCAGCTGGAGCATGCTAGTGAGCTTGCATTGACTCTCTGAGTGTGTGTACAAAGCATTACTGCTATTGATTCATAGGAAGGGTCATTCTTGAATGTCATCATGCAAGTATTGCAGTATAACTAAAACTAATGAGTTAGAGAATGCAAAAACTTAGAACCCTCTACAAGTGAAAGGACACTTTATCACTGGTCAGCATACATAAATATGCATGTGTGTATATATCTAAATGTGTATATACAAACATATTTATGTATATATTTATGTCTATACATATGCACATCTATATGGAAATATACCACTAGTGATTAAAAAAAGGAGGGGGCTATTTATGATGAAGATGCTAACCTCCTGTTCTTTCTAAGGATGTAATTTACAGCAGGTTATTGGAACAGATGTTAGTTTCTGTCAGAGACTGGAGGCTACGGTGAGTTCATGGTCAAATGTATCCTCGTGTTAATTGCCATAATTAACTTAAGTCATAACTAACACAATTAAATCTAAGGCTTCTGCTTTTTTGGAGTAGAGAGAGGAGTAAAGGAGAATCTCAGAAAGCTGACAGTCATCTTAGCAATGAAAGCTGGGGCTGGTAGCACTGTGCCTCTTTCAGATGGGTGATTTATGTATTTTTATCAGTGCTTTGACATTAAAAATTCAGGTTCCGAAAACACAAAACGCCATCCCTAAACAAAGAATTATGTATATGGATACAATATCCATATATTGTATCTAGCACTAATGCTCAGTCCACGCTCGTTATTGATCTCCGATAACCTGCATGTGTTCAAGCACATAGTAGTAAATACAGCTAGTTATTGGGGTCTTTTCTGCTGCTCTTTCATTATGCTCCTACTGTCTCCTTCGTTCAGAAAGAAAGCATAACTTATTTTGCACTGAATTTTGAAATGTACATTTTACAATTTCATTCAAAGCCATTTAATTTTCATACATTCAAAGTCAGTTTATATTTTAACTTAAAACCTTGTTTTTCTTTAATCTTTATTTCTCTAATCTTGTTTTGATTTCTTTTACTTGTAATACTTATTGTCATTATATAGTAGCCTTATGAGGAAGATGAGAAGAAATACTTCTCTAAATAAGATACACAATAATAATGTCTTCCCTTTAGTTACTACAAAATTAGATGTTGTTAGATATCGAACAATAATTGGCTTCACCTCTAGCTTTAGCTCTGGATCATGTGCAAGGAAGTCCTCTGTCCCCCAGTCCTCCTTTTGCCCCTGCCCCCTGTGATGTCCCCCATATCCTGAGAGGTTAGTTGGTCAGGAGATTTGAATCCTTTTAGAAAGGAAGGAAATATCTGAAGCATAGATGTTTGCCATAACATTCACATTCATTGAATAGTTCGTCATTTAAGAAAGTGATTGAACCAAAGACTGTTATTCAAAATTATTTGAGAAAATGTTTTCAAACTTGTTTCCTCGGGTTTTTTCCCACTAAGGGGAAACTTTTGCTTTGTGTAACTTAGATAGTGTAAAAAAAAAAAAAAAGGGGGGGGGGGGAGAGGTATCCTTTGAGATGAGGCATCTTTTACAACAGATGTTGATTGAAAGTGAATGCAAACCCTTCTTTGAATTGAGTGGTGCACTGAGTGCTGTGGTTGAAATGCCAGGGGGACAGGATGCCATCCAGAGGGACCTGGACAAGCTCAAGAAGTGGGCCCGTGGGACCTTCATGAGGTTTAATAAGGCCAAGTGCAAGGTCCTGCACCTGGGTCAGGGCAAGCCCCGGT
>NW_008824243.1:2430598-2434439 GCF_000699105.1 Pygoscelis adeliae
GGGGCTCTGAGCAACCTGATCTAGTTGAAGATGTCCCTGTCCCCAGCAGGTGGGGCTTGGACTAGATGACCTTTAAAGGTCCCTTCCAATCCAAACTATTCTGATTCTATTTGCAGTAGAATTGCAACAGGTACTTTGGCTTTTTCAGTTTTTTTTGTCATATTAATAAGTACCTTTTATGCCACACCACTGACTCACAGAACCATGTGCGTTCAGAAGTCATGGATGTCATTAAATGTTCCTGTACTACTGGCTTTGCTCTGATTGATATAGTCTATGGCATCAAAAAATAATTAGCAAAGGAAACAAGGAAATGTTTTTTTTCTTTCCGAAGTTTTAAAACAGAAATGAAACCTCGTAACTCTTAAAAAGCAAGCAGTAAGGAGTTGTGTAAAGAAGGCAGCTTTAAAAACCCTTGTTTAAGATCTCTTAGTACAAGTAGTGTTTCCTGAACATCTGGTTCATGAATCCTTTTTTTCGTGGAGGTAGCTCATTAGCAACCTCTGTCATGCACTGTAGATGCTATTCCATCTCAAACCAGTAATTGGCCATTAAGTCTTCTTGAATCAACTCATCTAAAGGCAGTTCATCTATATGGAGTTAAGTGATGTAAACAAAAGAACTTTTCTCTTTTCGAAGTAGGATAAATATTTCAATAAAGAACAAGTAATTTTTCTTTTTTTTTTGGTGGGATAGGTTTTGCACATTCAAGTTATGTGAAGGTGAAAGAGAGGATGAGGACCAGCTTGTCTTGATATCTGCACCTTGAATTACATACTGTCACTTGGGTGAATCTTTCGGGCTGAAAAACCTTTCTGCAGCAGTGGTTGAATGAAAGGTTCTGCTAAGGTACAAATTTATTTCAACAAAAATTGTTGTGTGGATGTCAGTAGTTTTGAATCAAACCTGAGGGTACCAAATAAGGACATATAAACATTTATTGTTTATCTGGCATTCTTGCCCTCCTCTGAGCCTCTAGAGAGCCTTACTATTATGAGTGTACTGTTTCAGGATACCAGCCCCACTGCCTTTCATGCTGAAAACCTACTACTGACCTTTCATGTGCTGCCTGTACTGTCCAGAATAGGGTTGCTGTGACTGTAACTCCGCATGAATGCCAAAACCAGCTTAAAAGCCATCTAATGGAACATAAACAGTTCGAGCGTCTCAGCATGTGCAAACTGGTGGGAGCCTCAGTGGATGCCTCTGCCAAATTGCATTTAGTTAATAGCTGTGCTTTTAAATCACAGGGAGGCGTGCAGCAGCTCTTCGCCTGGTAGAAGAGGGGTGTTTTCTACTGCGTGCTGAACTGAGACTCTGGGGTTTTGGGAGGCTTTTCTTTTCCTTGCAATTATGTGTTTTGTGCCTTAAAGTTATCATCTCTTTCGGCTTATTTCTCAGTGTGGTGTGGGGAACGTGGTTCAACTCTTTGTTCCACTAACATTTGATGTGGCAGTCTAGCAGAAGGAAGTGTTTTGCTGTCCACATAGCTAGGTGATGCTCTGAGGTTTTGGGGGTTCCAGTGTACTGCTCCTCTTTGTGCACTTTCTTAAACTCCTTTCATTCAGTCTCATGGGTACTAGCTGGTAGAGTAGCCCAAATTCAGTATTCAAGCATTTCTCCCTCCTTTGAGTATGTCCCCTTTCTACTTTTCTACTATAGCTGCTGCTGCTGAGCAATCTCATACAAGGTAAAAATGTCTGTCCTAGATCAGGCTGTTCGAATCCTCTTACCACTGCTATGGATCTGTGCCATATCCTGGGCTGTCTGGCAACTGAGAAACAGCTATCCTGGGTCCAGCCCAGGATCTTCAGATACTGCTGTACTTCAGCATAGAGGTGACTTCTTCTGAATGTAAGATTTGACTTGGGTAGTGAAACATATCCAAATCACGTCCGGGGTTTTAATATAGCTTCGGATCAAAGAAATGAATTTAAACTAACCCACAATTATCATTAAAACTTGTTCTGACACATTAGTCATAAGGCTTTAGCTGGAAAAACAAAAGCTGAAAATGACAAAGGAAATTAGATTCAGTCATTGAGACTTCCCTACGCCTTTCTTTTATTTTACTGTACAAAACTTGTTCAGTCTCCACTTTTCCTTTTGTTTTCCCCAAGCGGGAATAGACATTCAAGGACAATTTCCTTAAAATTGGCTGTGGAAAGTGAATGCTATCTAGTTGCTAGGAGATAATTATTTGTTTCTCTAATGAGGGATCACTTTGGCTGCTTCATGTAGAAGACCCCAGTTATAGATCTCTGCTGTCACTTTTTTACCTAGAGATAATAGGCCAGTAAAAGCTTTTATATGGCAGTACATATCAGTAGACTTAAACTAAAAGCAATTCTACCAAAACAAGAACTCTGAGGAATGCTGGCTGTCCTTCAGACTTGTGGATTGTTTCAGGAAAACAATGACTTGGAAATCTTGGAAGAAACAAAGGAGAAAGAAAGCTTCCAGTTGTTATAAAGGTTAAATTTATGCATGAACAGTCCCACATATCTGAAACTTGTGTACACCACATTCTGTAGTTCAACTTCAGCGGTAAAGTGTGGATGGAGGTTCAGGAAAGGGGAAAACATAGTTTTGGAGTGGATAGAGGTGTTCGTTCACTAATGTTGTAGAGAGTAGTAAGTTTTTGAACAGGTAAAGTATGCTGTTCAATATCTCTTCTGTTCAAAAACAACAGCTTTCTCCTGTGAGAGTTCTCAGCATTCATCCTAAGAAACTGTGCGGGAGGAAGAACCTAAATTGCTTCTTTCAATGTTCTGTCTGTGTACTGAACTCTGTATGTTCAAGGACAACACTGAATCAGCATCAATACACTATGTTAGAGTCCCGGAAAGCCTACAAAATGAGTCAAAAGGAAGGAAATATAAACTACATAATGGCGTGTCAGCAACTAAAACTCTATTTTTGGGTCCCCCTCACCCTACACTGATAGCTCTGGTTCTTTTTCACTCTGCTTGCTTGAAAGCACAGCAAATCTAAAAGAGGGCTATTTTACAGTGAATATCACTCAACACAGATCTGGGTCTGGATATTATGGTCTTTGGTGGAAATACAAGGTCTCTTCTTAAGTTTGACAGAGCTGGCTTAATTTCTCTTAAGCTCATAGCTATCCCATGTTACAGATGACTTAAAATTTGAAATTATTCCTATTGGTTTTGTGTAACTTAATCCATCTTGCTTGTGAGAATAGTCTCACTGACTGTTTAATTAGATATGTTTTGCATTCGCTAACTCTACAGATACTCATTTCAGAAGACAGAGCACGAACTACTAATAAATCTGCAAAGACACTGCAAGCATCTGTGGGGCATCTGGTATGTAAGCATCCCACTTGCAGTGAGAAACTCTGTGTACTATATCAAACTGAGTAAATGGTTACTTCTGAGAGCTCAAACAAGTTAATCTGACTAGCATGTCAGTCTTGTCCTTGCTCAGAATAGTATTACCACAGGTTGGATACTAGACTTGCTTCATTTTGGGAAAAAAACTAAGGCATTTAAAAATTTCTATTTGTCCTCAGAGTATAGGGCTAGGAAGGATACCAAGAGGTCATTTCATAGAATCATAGGATTGTTTGGGTTGGAAGGGACCTCTAAAGGTCATCTAGTCCAAGCCCCACCTGCTGGCGGCAGGGACATCTTCAACTAGATCAGGTTGCTCAGAGCCCCGTCCAACCTGACCTTGAACGTTTCCAGGGATGGGGCATCCACCACCTCTCTGGGCAACCTGTGTCAGTGCTTCACCACCCTCAGCGTAAAAAATTTCTTCCATCTGTCTAGTCTATATTTACCCCCCTTTAGTTTAAAGACATTCACCCTTGTCCTGT
>NW_008824243.1:2435051-2452205 GCF_000699105.1 Pygoscelis adeliae
TTTGTGTTGGAGTTTGTCCAGGAGCTCCTTGTTCATCCACGCAGGCCTCCTGGTGTTTTTGCCTGACTTCCTCTTTGTTTGGATGCATCGCTTGGAGCTTGGAGGAGGTGATCCTGGAATATTACCCAGCTTTCTTGGGCCCCTCTTCCCTCCAGGGCTTTGTCCCATGGCACTCTGCCAAGCAGATCCCTGAAGAGGCCAAAATCTGCTCTCCTGAAGTGCAGGGGAGTGAGCTTGCTGTGCACCCTCCTCTGTGCCCTAAGGATCTTGAACTCCACCATCTCGTGGTCACTGCAGCCAAGGCTGCCCTTGAGCTTCACATTCCCCACCAGCCCCTCCTTGTTGGTGAGAACAAGGTCCAGCATAGCACCTCTCCTCATTGTCTTCTCTGTCACTTGGAGAAGGAAGTTATCATCGACGCATTCCAGGAACCTCCCGGATTGCTTATGAACCTGCTGTGTTGTCCCTCCAACAGATGTCGGGGTGATTGAAGTCCCCCATGAGGACCAGGGCCTGTGAGCGTGAGGCTGCTCCTATCTATCTATAGGAGGGCCTCATCCACTCGGTCTTCCTGGTCAGGTGGCCTGTAGCAGACCCCCACCATAATGTCACCTGTCCCTGCCTTCCCTTTAATCCTGACCCACAAGCTTTTGGTTGGCTACTCGTCCATCCCCAGGTGGAGCTCCATGCACTCCAGCTGGTCGGTCCCTGCGAGGGATTTGCTCAACTTTGGTAGAGTTGATCCTTTCAGAGCAGTAGTTTTATTTATGCAAGGTTCTGCTTTTGCAAGGTTGGGCTTCTGCATCCCCATGGACGTTGGAAGGAGATACTATTTTCCAACTAAATGCATCCTTTGCTCTGAAGGGCTGATGTTCCCAGTCCCTGCGAGGGATTTGCTCAACTTTGGTAGAGTTGATCCTTTCAGAGCAGTAGTTTTATTTATGCAAGGTTCTGCTTTTGCAAGGTTGGGCTTCTGCATCCCCATGGACGTTGGAAGGAGATACTATTTTCCAACTAAATGCATCCTTTGCTCTGAAGGGCTGATGTTCCCAGGCTGACAGCAGGGCTCCCAGCTGGGTCTTCTCCACTTCTCTCTCCCTACCTTTTCAGGGTCCAGGTCTCTTCTCACCTGTCTCACTCATATGACCATCTCGTGCTTCTGGCATATATACCAGCAGTGGGAGGCAGTTTGTGTGGTTATTCCCCATGTCGTTGTGCTTTGTTCAATCTCAACCCTTATATAGGCAAACCTCTTGCATTTTGCGGTGTTGCCACACAGTAGCTAGACAAATGGTGATAACTAAATTACCTAACAAACTTACCTAATGCCTCACCTGAGAAATCTTAGATTTTGAATCATCAAGTCCCCACAGCACATTGGCCTTTTGTTTACCATCTTTGTTAACTCTTTAGTACTTTGTCTTGCAAACAAACTGCAGAATTACTTGTTGTCTGGGGGGTGTTTTGTTTCTGTGGTACTGTCTACCATAGCATTTCAATTCTAAGCCATATCATTGGTTGCCAAACTAATATCCATATAGTGTATATATATAGTGTGTATATACATGTATTAGTTTGGCAACCAAAGACTGTTTGTTAGACAGAAATTCTGTATTGTTTTTCTCTTATGCTTTAAAAACTTTGAAGATCCTGGGGGGGAGGGAACAGTTGAGAGAACATCTTTCTTCATTTGTACAAATGGCATCCTCTGCTGCTGCTTACTTGACTTAAGGACTGATGTAAAAGTTAATTTCTGTTTAAAAAAAAAAAAAGGTAAAAAAAAAAATAAATCTGTGCTCTTTTGTAACAGGCGTTTGTTTTTATTGAAGGGATGAAGGTAAAAGTCTCTTCTTTGGAAGACATGATACCAAATTCATAATTCCCCCATCATTATTTTGCTCAAGAGCTAGAGTACTGTTTTCAAGCAGCGTAAATCAGTTTTATGCCACAGTAATGTGTATGTTTGACATTCTTCTGATGCTGTATATTGTGTGACTGCTGCAGTTCACCTGTTTGACAAAGGACTGCAGTTTTAAGTTGATCTAACCAAAAGCTAGTGTACAAAAGTAGTTTAGAAACCTCTTTTGAAAGACATTAGTGTGATCATTGTTGTACCTAGTATAACATCTTGGTAGCTGAGAAAATAACTTAGAGCTGATGCTGCTGACTAAATGTTCTCTATTAATGACACAAGTAATTTTAACTGGAAATCTTTCAACTGGCTTCTATAATCTCTGTATAAATGTCTGCACTGTAGAATAGGGCCTGCATCTTAATGTGCCCTTTACTTTGTTAGCAGTAGCACATTGGCTGAGATGCAGAGCTCATTTTCTATAACATACTGCTAACGTGATGCAAGCAATGTTAATGGTTGAGGTCAGTGCTGGAATACTTTGAGGCTAAATGTTGGTGCAGTCCACCGCAATGTTCAAAATATCTGAAGCAGGAAGGGTTTTGTTCTTCCTTTAACGTCACACTGAATCTAAATGTTCTGAAAACAAGACTGAATAATCTGGAATTCTGGACAATTTATTTCTATAGCACCCTCATCTAAATGACCCATCATATTCTGTCTCTTATTTAGCAGTCTTTTGTTGTAAAACACCAATTTTAGCAGAACAACTCAGCTGTTCTAGGAGTTAAGCTGCAGATTTAGGAAACAATAATGATGGCATATGATTTCTGTTTCCTACTGCTTGGTACATGAGAGCCATAAAAAATCTTGTATTTAATATTTTTGTATTTTTTATAATATGTTTTGAAGATGTTTCTGCTAGATGCTGTGTCTTATGAAATAACTGGGACACTGTACAGGTAAATGTGCTTTCTGAGTATTTGTGAGTTGTAGTTGTAATCGAAACTGCTTACAGATAGAACTACTAGCACAATGTATAACGAGCCAACCTGTCAAACTCCACCCTAAAGCTTCTTGGTATGTTAAAGTTGTTGGGTTTGGAATTGGCCCTCATTTGCCTTGGTGCAGGTAATCCCATTTTATTCTATAAATATAACTTCATGAATGCTTAACAAGTTAGAGTTTAGCACAACCTTCTAGGGAAAAAATGAAAAACCTTATGCTGGCAATAGTAGGACTGTATTGTTGATGGAATATTTTAGGACACTTTTTTGTTCTTGTGATTTTTTTTAATTCCTCCCCCCCCCCCCCCCCCCCCCCCCCCCCCCCCCACCCCACAGCACCCACATTGTAACACAGTGCTGTTCTGCTATAATAACATGGTATTAAAGATCTTGTAGGCAGTATTTTAAAGATGAAGAGAAGCACAGATTAGAAGACAAAAATAGCAAAAGAGTAAGGGTTAGCTAGAAAGGGCATGGGGGGGGGGAAGGTCACCCTACAGAAACATTCTGGGGAAATGAGAGACAGAAATTATACAACACATCTCAGACACTTTAATAATAAAACTGTAAACTCCAATACTGATTTAGTTGTCCCAAACTATTTCTGCTCCAGTATTTCTCATCTGGTCGAAGTCATATTTTTAGAAAGTACTGGTAAAATGTCATTATTAAAGTTAACTACAGGTCTCACTAAACCTGAGTAGCTAAACTTTTTGTGAAAGTTGTTGATACTTTTTTTTAATTAGAAGCAGTATATCAGTATGTATTCAAACAGTCTTTTTGAATATAAAATGCCTCTACAGTAAATGTTTGATCGTACAAAGTAAACTAACAGCATGTGAAAATACTTGCAGACTGAAGTTAAATATTTTATAGCCTTGGTATAAACACAAATTTGTGACTCAGCAATTTATGCTATAGTCAGATGTCATTAGAAATCTGAAATTATGATGATATACCAACCATGAGCAACTTGCAATTGAGTACTGTTGTGGTTTAACCCCAGCTGGCAACTAAGCACCACACAGCTGCTTGCTCACTCCCCCCCAGTGGGATGGGGAGAGAATTGGAAGGGTAAGAGTGAGAAAACTCATAGGTTGAGATAAAGGCAGTTTAATAGGTAAAGCAAAAGCCGTGCATGCAAGCAAAGCAAAACAAGGAATTCATTCACTACTTTCCATCGACAGGAAGGTGTTCAGCCGCCTCCAGGAAAGCAGGGCTCCATCACGCGTAACGGTTACTTGGGAAGACAGACACCTTAACTCTGAATGTTCCCTCTCTTCCTTTTTCTTTCCCCAGCTTTATATGCCGAGCATAACGTCATATGGTGTGGAACATCCCTTTGGTCAGTTGGGGTCAGCTGTCCCGGCTGTGTCCCCTCCCAACTTCTTGTGCACCCCCAGCCTGCTCACTGGCAGGGTGGTGTGAGAAGCAGAAAAGGCCTTGACTCTGTGTAAGCACTGCTCAGCAGTAACTAAAACATTCCTTGGTTATCAACAGTGTCTCCAGTTGATAATCCAAAACATAGCCCCATACTAGCTACTATGAAGGAAATTAACTCTACTCCAACCAAAACCAGCACAAGTACATGCTCTGAAAATTATTAGAGGTAATAGATTACTGAAATAATCTTCAGTGCCTACTGACTGGGCTTTAAAAGTGGCTTTACAGATACTTTATTCTTAAATTTATGTAAAAGATATTTATTAAGTGAAAGCTTTAATGTTTGAACACAAAAATATGTTGTAGGTTTTATACTTCTGGCTGTGCCAGAGAACCTGCCGTCCCCCTTGCCAGAGGCATTGTCTTTTCGTCTCCAAATTCTGCTCTAAACCCGAGTAAATACCCAGATTTCCCTTTTTCTATGCCATAGATCAAAAAGAAAGGGGAGGGAATATGTTGGCTATTTGCCACAATACATTGTTTAACATTCAGTAGCTACTCAGCCAGGCGTTGCTGCTCTTACGTAGAATAACCATTGAAATACTGTTTCACACTTGCTTTGCTATGTAGCAGGTTTGCCTGAGGGTTAGCGGGTACTGGCACTACTGTTTTCTTAATATGCATTAGGATTAGTTTTGCTGTTTGGAGCTGTATCATGGAACCAGCACGCTTGAGGGGGAAAATCACCCTAAATCTGTTGTTTTAACTGGTTGCTAGTTGACTCATAATAGTCTGTTAGGTGACAAATACAGTGTTAGCCAGGCTAAGCTGTGAGTATTGTCTTCAGTACTGGAAACTTGAGGAAGCCCATGTGGTATAAACGTGGAGCTGTTGGTTTATATGCATAGTTCCGAGAACCTACATGTGAATGGTAGCAGCACAGTTATGACCTACAGACACAGGCAAGACAAGGTTGGTTGGTAGAAGCAGTATGTTATTAGACCCTCAGTAGTAACTAGGAGAAGTAAATATTCCTTTAGTGGCTTGTACTTCAACAGATGCAGATGTCCTCTTAGTTGAGGTGGCACTTGGTTCAACTGTCAATTAGAATTACGACTATTGGTATTTCTAACAACACATTAGATTACAAAGCTTTAATAAAATGGTAGGATAGTTTCCTACAGCTATGTACTTAACAGTGTCATGGACTTCAGAGTATTCCTAGAAGAAACCAGAGTTCCCATTGGTCGTAGACTTCAACAATATTGGCTTTTGAGGGCTTCTTCACATCTTGTTGTTGGCATCGCAAGGATTGGTTATGGTATATGTACCTCCTCATTTTGCACAGTAATTGCTTTTCAATACTAAGTTTGCTGATTCCTCTTTTGTCTTTGCTACCTCTGTGTTTCTCCATTCTCATCATGGTTTGGACCTCAGAATCTGGAAGTAAACTTCTCCTTAGGGGAGAAAGATGAAAGTAACTTCAGGCTAAAACATCTGTTTTCAGAATACTTTCTTACAGGATCAGTCAGTGTTAGCACTTTCATCATATAACAGATTCCAGGTACTGCTGCAGCATTACAGCTTTCTCCTGATGCCGCCTTGTATGTCTGTCTTGATCCACAAAACTGCTAACAAACTACCATGTTTCATAAAACTGATTATTGAAATCCCACACGGACACATCTGCATTCCTGAAGTTCTGACTAATGTGTGATAACTACGTAGTGATAATGGATATAACTATAGTAACAGTAACTGTAGTAATTTTTCAGTTGCACTGGCTTTATCAAGTGTAAATTGTCCTTGAGATGTAGCTGATTCTTAACAAGCCACTTCTAAAGACAAACATGGGAAAGTACTATAGCATTATCCATATTTTATGAAAGTGTTAATCCACACTCTATACTTAATTTATTTTACCTGATAACTCAGTGCTTTAATAGTCCATTTAATTTAATTAAATTGCAATTCTGTGCAAGTGAAGTAATTCTTATTCTCAATATGAAAATGTAATTAGGAATCAAAATTAATATTTTCCTTCATAATTATCTATGAACATAGGCTATTTGACGAAATAATCTATGGGTATTCTGGGTTCATTGATATTTTAATTCACTGCGACACCTTCCCTTCGCAATGTTTCACTTGGAAATGTCAATGGACAAGTATAAGAAGCTGAGGCACCAGGAGATACATTTAGGTATGCTCAAAAAGAGCACTTTGATAACATTCATCCTTGAGCAGCCATTAAAACTATTGGTACTGTATGAGCAGTTACACAGGCATAGATACAACTGGCTAACCGCTAGTGGGTAGCACCAGGAATTTTGTGTGTAATTAAGGGCAGAGGAAAGCTCTCAAGATCAGGGTAAATGTGGGTACTATAAAACAATGTAGGGTGGTGTATTTATTTATATACATCTGCACGCTTAGTTTTACTAATTCTGTGTTGAATTTCACATCCATATAAATTTCTTTGAGGGGGAGGACACTTTTTAGTTTCTGTGCACTGCATAGAACATTAACATGTAATAACTGGACATATTTAGATACAGAAAAATATTTAACAGATAGTAATGTTCAGTAATATATTTGATATCAAAGAAACTTCTGTGAACTATTTCTCAAGTCTTAAAAAAGCCCCAAATTATTTTAAATATGTGATGCTTTCAAGATTCTTTTCAGATAAGGTGTCTGATTTTGCATTATTCTGAAGTGATCACTGCAGCAAATATTTAGACGCTTTTTGCCAGACTTGTTAACAGTCTTAAGGTTAAATGATCAGCTGAGGTTAATGAAACTGCTGATTTTGTCAGTGAAGTGGCTTCTCAACTGGTATATTTTCATGGAGACATGGCTGAGTTTGATTTACTACACAAAATAAAAGGATCCATTATGCTCTTCTCCCCATATAATGAGTTTCTGTAAAATAAAGTAGTTATGCTGATTGGCACTCTTGCTGGAAAATGATTTGTTTCCTGTAGCTTCACATAAAAGTGTGACAAATAGGAACTCAAGTTCTGTTAATGCCCTAAAATGTAATAGAAATCTTCTTTTTGCTCTCTAGTCACCTTAAATAAAAAAAAAAAAAAAGAAAAAAAATCACTAATTCTTAGTCATTCAAAGCACTTACAAAATCAGGTATGTTAGGATTGGAACTTTTGGTTTATGCATAAACTGGTATTAAGCTATTAATATCAGTATTCTTGCTATATCTTTATTTGACTGTCTTCATGTAATTTGTTTCCTAAAATTCTCTTACAGTAATCTCAAAACCAGAATGTTTTAAAAGCTTCAAAAGTACCAAACTACCTGAAATACTTACAACATTTAATGGAAACACCAATCAGTTTCACTAGTAGCTGTCATGATATTTCCTCTGATTCTTTTAGGCTGTGAGTTGTACACATCAAGTATGGTGCTCTAATTTAATCAATGGACACATTGAACTCTATTTCAATGCTCGTAAGTCTTGTGCAAATTGAGGAGTAAAAATGTTTTCTCAGTGCTTATAATTGAAAGAACTAATGAGCAGAAAGGAAAGATAGCACGTGCCACTTTCTAAAATGGAAGTGCTAGAGAATCAATTTACTTCAGACAATTGTACATACACTCTGAACTTGTTGCTTTAGTTTCACAAATACTATAAATAACAAAAACAGTTTCTACATCTCCCTGTGGAACGTAAATAGCAACTGTTGTTTACACATTTACTGTCTGGAGCCTCAACATGGAGCTACAGAAAGAATCAATCTTGCTGAATAATATCCATCTCCTTTCTAATTTAAGCTTTATGCAAAGACTATTTATGTCTCCCAGGTTCAGAGTGAATGAAAAATATTACCATTACAGAAAGGTTGAACCACTTGATTTGGATACTTTCTGGAATAAGGATTAGACAAAATAAATCTGGAAGTGTAGATCTGCTTATCAGTGGAAACGGCAGCATCTTTGCTGGTTTTTGTACCACATGCATGTTTAACTCTGGTTGCACAAACCGAAATGACTGATTTCCACCACCGCCTCCACACACACACAGAGGATCCCCCCTCTGATTTTCTATAGTGTTCTATTATGAATACAAGGCTAAATGTGATTTATTTAACAAATGTATTATCCACTAGGGTGCTATATTATCTGTGTTATCCAAGTTTGCACAACTATATAGGGGCTGGTAGAAGGCTGTAGAAGAAGAGAGCCTGCAGGTAGAGAGCCTGGGGGGATTCATGTCCTAAATATTGGTATGCTGCTGTTTTATTTGAGTAAAATAACAAAAAAGGGTTGGGGTGAGGAGCAGCAGATTGGTATTCTATTCTGGGACAAGCATTGAATATGACCATTCTGTTTTTCATCAAAAAGGCTTTCCAGTTTGGATTTAACTGAATGAATTCCACCTGTAATAAAAAAGAAACCCAAAACCACAACAACAAAAAACCCAGCAAAACCAACCAAACAAAAAACAACACAAACTTTTAAAACAAATAAACATCTTCTAGTCTATCAATTAGATTAAGTACAAGTTATGTACTCAGTGTTCTAAACTTGAAATATTCTATTGTTTATAAATTCTGTTTGTATAAGACTTTTCTCTTGAATTGATGACACATGTATGTGTTTGTTTTTTTTTAAAAAAACAAACCCCAAGTAATTTTTTCAATTAATTTGCAAGGATTGTTTGTAAATATCAAGGTGATGAATTTATGTGAATGAACTCATGAATAATTCAAGTATGAAGTATTCTATCCCCTACAGCATTTGAACTTGTTTGACCTGTAGATATCGATGTAGTCTACTGGGAAGCCACTCTTCTGTGACATGTTTTCATAACTAGCTTTCATTAGAACATCTTTGCAAACTTTTCCTTGTGTGACTGTTTAAATACGGTTACACAGAGGCAGCCAATAAAGCATTCAAACAATAGTGCATAAATCTTTGTCAGCATTCAGTACCATTTTAGAGAATGCAAAGTATTTAAACTGGAATGAAGTCAGATCTTTATCTAAACCCTTGTTGCAATCTAGCAGTAAAGACCGGCTGCACTTTCAGTAGGCGTATTAATGATGGTTGATGGACTTCTCCTTCAATGTTTGTGTTATCCTAAGTGCATTGTATGCAATGCTTTAGCACAGGCTGGATTTTCCTGAGGCTTTCACTTCTAAACAGGCGTCTCTGTGCATGCTTCTGTGATGTTCCAGAAACATCTTCTCAAAAAATACACCCTTTTTGATGGGTGCACCCTAAAAATTGTATCTGCTATGAAAGATATTTCCTGCTTGTAATTAAAAAGGGACGTCTCAGTTCTGGGTGTGACAGGTATAATTGAACCAGACCTGCTGTTTGTATGTTCTTAACTCAGTAGAGGAAAAAATAACTGTAGGGAATTGTAGAAAAATGCCTGTTACACCATGCCATGGATATATATTTAGTATTCTTGCCATATGCAAGTAAACTGCATCTTTAAAAATGGATGCTTTAAGAATCAGATGGATTGGAAACAGGTTCTGCTGTGTGAGGAGATGAGTAGAAAAGAGATCAACAGTAATTAGAAAGCCAACCAGCTGAACCTTAGTAGAAGGAAATTGTCAAGAGAAGGAGTTGATCTCGGCAACATTATCTGAATGAGAGGCACACATTGACTCTAGGAACCAAAACCTGGTGAAAAACAGAATATCTAAACTAGGCTTAGGAAAAACTTAGAAATACGAAGACCTTGTTGACTGAAGATATGATCTTTAGGAGCTAGTGGGCTGAGGGAACAACTATTACTTGAAAGCTAGGTTTTGATGTATGCAATAAGTCTTTCTTCCATGTTGTCATCTAGTGGTAATTGGAATGGAAAAAGACCAATGCTGTAATCAAGCAATTGAAATAGTAGAGATTTTTCCTTTAATTTTGACTTTGCTTTGACTCCTACCAGGATTGGGAGGACTGTTTGATTTGATTGCAATACTAGACTGCATAGTTACTGTTGTGTTAAAGTGAAAAATAATGCTGGGAGGGGATGGGAAAGGAAACTGAAGAAATGGCAAACTTAAGCATTATCGTTTGTGTGTTATTCATAGTTATTTAAAAAAAAAACAAATAACAAAACAAAGCAGAGCAATAGGAAGAGTGAAGGGTAGGAGGAATGTAAATGCAAAGAAAAATAGGAACAACAGGTATCTATACAATTATATTGCAGGTTTCAGTGAGAACACTGGTTAGAAAAAGGATCTTTCTCAGTTTTGTTGTGCTAAACATGAAATAGAATATTTCATTGCTGATACTGTGTGCTCATCAATTCTACATTTCATCTGCAGTGTACTTCCACTAAAAAGGAGCTCGTTTACTGCTTGTGTGTTTACTTTTATCTCTATTTGGTGGTAAGTGGAAATCAAAGCTTTGACATTTTCTATATATAACACTGAACAGAAAGCTTCAAAATGCAAATCCAATCATAGCACATATAAAAAAAAAAAAAGAGCTACAAAAAAACCCTAAAGAAATTGGAGGATATTTGAGAGGATGAGGTGAATGGGACTGGTGAAAGACTGTCAAAAGATGAATGAAAGTGCATTCTGGGCATTTGAACTATAAAAATAGAAAACAGGAGCTAGATGCAAATGTGTTTTTCTAAACACCAGGCCTTATGTGCACCAGTCTCCCTTGGTATGAATAGTAACTAACTTCTGCTCAGAGTAGAAGAGGTGCAGAGGGAGCCTTACCTCTCTGTAGTAGATCTATACAAGTAGCAGCTTCCCCATCCCCTAATTTTTTGCAGTTTTGTAAAACTTCAGTTTCATTTTGATGTGAAGCCCTTTGAATTTATTGCATATAAGACACCTTAGATTGCATTTTGGTGCATATCTTGGTGACAGTCGACACACATCCAAGACAGGAGAGAAAAAAGGAAAAAATATTCTTTCTATTTTATTGAGGTCAAGGACTTTGACTCAGTCTGCCATATGCTGTGAAAGTTTTATAATAATAGGCAATCTCTGCTGAATGTCCGTGCATGACTTTGTATTTGGTCACTATAGAAGAGCAAAGACCAGTGTGCTCCAGATTACTTGAACTTTAAAAAGGGATGGAGGTGATGTGGGATAATTTAGGCACAAATATGATTCTTCTATGATTCCCACAGTCTAGACCAAATGGCTGCAGAGAGATATGAATCTAAGCAGGAATCTACTATGAAAAGAAGCAACTTTCTCCAGTAGGATCTTCACTGGACACAGTGTATTTTCCTGTAAAAGCTTTAGAATGATGAATGGCTATTCTCTAAGATTTCTCTACAAATTTGCTAACAAACTTATGACAGAGAATGTGACACTCATGTCCATGGCTGTCTCTAAGTCCACTGGAGGACTGGCGTAATGAACCAGTATAGGACATTATCTTTCCTTGTCTCTGATAATTATTTTTTTTATTTCATTTAATGTCTGTTACTGGAGAGTTCAACTAGATAGTAAAGATATATGAATAGAGTCTAAAGAACAGCCAAGTAATACTTAATCAAAGGAATATTCAGTAAAAGGGGTAAAATACGTCAGATAATCAAACTACTGAAAGATAAATAGGTCTATTAGGACCCCCAAAAATTGCACACCTGAAATTTCCTACATTCTGAATGAAGCTGATACTAATATTCTTTTCCAATTGTGGGCTTCAGAAAATTTAAGATATTTTTAATGTTATAGAAAGAGTTACTTTAGGTGAAGCAATCAAGGCAACTCAATAGGTGTGCTCAACAGAACATTTTGTTAAAGATTTATCTGAGTCTTGTGATGGCATATGTTAATAATTGTGAGCCTGGTTTTCCTCTTAGGTGCAAAAGGCAGTATGAAAAATTTGTTTAAAATGGAATGAATTTATGTTCTGTCATGTTTTGGCCACCATGTACCACTCTGAAAAATAATAGCTTTTTGTATCAATTATTTTATAAGTTAAGTATAATTTTACAAATTGTACATTATTTTAAAATATTATTTCTCTGCTTTCTGAACTTATTGTGATCTTGTCCAAAACCACCTGGAAAGTGATTTAGCAGCTAGAGGTCACTGTGCTGGATTACTACCTTCATGTTACCCTGCCTGCCTGACCATAGGAAGCTCATGAGAACACTGTCCACGTACTGCAAGCAGCTATGTACTGAAGCACACATAGGTACATGATGTGAGTATGTGGAAAATAATGTTAACTGAAAACTTTATGCAATTACCATTTCACAAGGTTTTTGGCAAAGCGCAAATTTTGGTTTAACTAACGGATTTTCTTTTGGAGATGAGTGTTCTCCTGACAGTTCTTGTTTAATACTCTTACTGACACATTGATGAAGTATTTAGAAGCAAAATCAGTGACCAAATTTCTGGAAATCAAGACCTTTTGTCATCTGACCCAGCTGGGAGATGCTGAAATCATCAAATTGATGGCAAATGAATATGAAAACCTGTTGACTTCTAAGTAAAATACCAACAGGATAACTTTGCTAGTAAAAAAACCCAAACCCTACTCTACATTTATGTAGCATGGTATGAGAAAAAGTATGCCAAATGGGTCACAATGGGAAGACTCAACTTCTCACAGTCACTTTAGTCACCAAGTAACGTTTCAGTCCAACTACATGTAGTGGCTGTTAACTGCCTTGTCGATCGTGGTTAAATTGACTGTTAGTCTTGAAATTAACTTTTGCCTTTGATAGCAGCAGAGAGAAGTCTGTTCATTTGTATGTCTGGCAAACAGTTAGTAAATGTGGTCTATGAAAGGAATGATGGAAATATCACTGCTGTTGCCATGTGCTTTACTTTGCGATGAATCTGAACTTGAGCATATTGACTTCCTGTATTATCTGCAATTAACCATGGGCTGTGCCTATGCTCTGGGGTATGTGTGAGACTGTCCCTGATAAGGACCCTTGTACCTCTGCTGAGGCAGCCGTGCTAGGACTCGGGCTATGTCCATTTCTAGTGCTGAGAGGATGAGGGATGACTTAGCTAAATCCACAAGAAAATTGCTTACTGATGGTAAGGGACCAAATTCTGCTTCTGTTGAAGCTGAGTAGATTTTTGCACCTGTTTTCCTGTTGTTTCCTGGTCTCAGAGCAGTTACAACAATGTTCCTCTTTCTGTGACCTTGTTTTTAGAAAAAAAAGACTGGTATAGTTTGTACTTGAGGAACTCGGTACCTAAGAACTCTTCTAATGTAAGTCAAAGCACACCATGACTGAGTTGTTTGATACTCTTTGGCCATTGTGGTGGTACAACATGAAATTGTTTAATTAGAATGTAAAAGTTCATGAGGGGCAATTATATCTTCTCTTCATGTCTCTTGCCTGTAAATTCCCAAAAGTTTTAATATATTGAAGATAAATAAGACCAAGAATAAGATACTGCAGTGTACAAAGCCGATCAGAAAATGATGCCATTTATTATAAAACAGCTTTTCTTCCACTAAGTTCAATATCTTCTCAACAGTGTTTAAATAGTTGCTAATTGAGATAAATATGGAAGTAATATGCTTAGATTCTGCAGAGAGATAAGCAGCTGTTGGGACTCCTGAAGCTTTTTTTTTTCCCCTCCCATGAAGTAGGATATTTTCACCAGAAATCAGAAGATAAGACAAATCACTCCATTTTACTTGTAATTCCACACTGAATCACTACATGACCTTTGAGTTGATCACTCAGACCCTCTTTTTTCCTAGCCTATAAAACAAAATAGCATTCCTGTGAAGTCCTCCAGGAAAACGTTTTAGCAACACTCTTCAGCTTGTTTCTGTACATATGAGACAGTGGTTTGGCAGCTCAGAATGTGACTTTGGAGTGTTTCTGCATATTAAGCCAAGCTTCCATGAAATGCTGGTGCTATAGGAAACTTAAATGAGCCAAGAGCTTTTGCCCCACTGTGCCTAGAAAGCTACAGATATTTTTCTGCCTAGCAAATAGGCAAGCATACTGTAGTATTCATTTCAGGATGGTTTGTTGGCTCAGTAACATATTCTGTTTGAGTATTTCCATATCACTTGAAGTCTTTTTCCTGTGCTGCTGGGGAACATGTCATACAAGACAACCTAAAATGGGAGAAGCTGCCATATAAACACCCAGTGCCACAGATGATTGATTCATAGCTGCATGTAGCTTATCCAAAACAGAGCTCCATAACCCAAGTTATTCAGAGGCAGATGTTACTGGGCAGATACAAATAGAAATGAGTACTGCAAGTGGCTGTGAATCAGCACGTTACTCTTAACAACTACTCAGATTTATTATTTGACTTGTTCTAATGTAGGTATAGTGTCATCCAGAAATTTTGCAGGTGGAGATCCTTGGATCTGAATCAGCATACCTAAGCAAAATGATTTTAACCCGGACTGTTGCTTAGTTGATCTTGCTTACTTTTTTTTTTTAACTTCTTTGATGGAAAGCATAGAATGTATTTCTCTCAGAAAACCTTGGTGCCTCCTAAAATTATCAGACGGTGAGTGTAATTATGTCAGTATATTTATAGGAGCAAAAGAAAAGCCATTCTGATGGTATGAACACCACCAACAAACCACTGGAGGAATTACTGATGGAACTTGCTGTAAGGGAAACAACATATGACTGTAATTGAATTCTTTAGTGTGAGCCCAGACACTATAGTAAAGAATTATACAAAACATCGTATTTCTGTGTCAGCTTCCTGAAAATAAATGATAAATCATCCTCTTGAGATTCATGGCTTCTTAGATGGAATAGTACACTTTCATGCATGAGGTACGCTTAATGTTGGCCAGCACCTTGGAAGACGGAGAACTCTGACCCACCAGCATTTTTCACTGTTCTTCTCTGATCTAGTTATGGATCTACACATTAGCCATGTTAGCCGAACATTCCAAAAGTCTGTGCACTCTGTTACCAATATCAATGTTCTGGTGTGGGTAAAAAAGTAAATCTTAACATCAAAAAGACTCCTCTTTGTGGTCCACCTCCCTCCAAATAAGACATGAAAGCTAACAGCAGTGTGCTCCTACATTATAGGAGTGGCTTTGGTGAAACCTTAAGAGTATGCATGGCTTCTGAGCCCCACTACTCGTGACACTAAGTGAAATTAGAGGTTGGTTTGCAGCCAGGGTAGCTGATGTAGCTGTCTTGACAGAGCTGCAAAGGAAAGCAAGGTGCAATAAAATGTCTGGTGCTGTGAAAGCCCTTAAGATTTCTTTTCAAGCATCAAAGCAGGACACATGATGTGTTGTCCTTAGGCTGGAAAAATGAAAAGGACCCCTGGCTGCATTTGTACTCATCCTGTCTGAGTAAAGTCCCTCTTATTGAATTATGAGACGAGGCAATCTACTCAGTTTTGCAATGCTTTTGCAAGAGTTTTCTAGTATGGCTGATATCAAGGACTGTGGTACAAGAGAACTACACTAAAGAGGATGGGCTAAATATGAAGGTAGTGATCTTATTTGTTAAAGGATAAATCACAGTAGTGATTTGAAAGTTCATGGCTTCTTAATATTTGTACCTGAAGTACTGCATACAAGCAGGCAGTATAGGTACGGAAAACAGGAAAAGAGGGAAATCGCTCAACCACTAAAGGGGAAGCATTATTTCTCATGGCAGAATGTGCCCAGGAGTTCTGGTAAGAAAATAAATTCTGTAATAAAAAGAATTTGTTAAATAGCTTATCTGCATATAAGAAAATGCTGGAATGATCACATGCTAATCAGAGCATTTATTAATTTAATGCATAAAACTATAATGTGTCTCTAGCAGAGAATACTGCAGGGTCCAGACATGAGGAAAGTCATATTAAGAAGCTTCAGACAAGATCAGAAACATTTTACAGCCTGGTAACAAACTCAGTAGTTTGCTGTATGATTTGTTGAGTTTGTAGGACCCATATTTGAACTGGGGCTCAACATTTAATAAAATAAGGCACTGAAACTGCCATGTGTCTGTGATGTAGAATCACCTTTTGTAAACAACATGGAAATACACAAATATTTTCAACAACTACTTGAGCCAAAAACTGCATCAGATTTCTCCCTTTCTGTGTCCAGACTTGAAAGAATTGGACCTCCTGTAATGCGTCTTTTTTGAGAAAGGCTGATTTTGAAACTCTTTGCCAGGGCAGTTCTCTAGTGCAGCTTTCTGTCTGGCGCTTGGAGACTAGCTGTGTCTTCAACAATCAGCGCAGAATGAAAGACAGCACCTGGGATCAGTCGAATATCCTTAAGGGTTGTCTAAACATGTTCTCCTGGAGAGGAGAGATCTGGTGAACTAAATCTCAAAGAAACTTGTGAATGTTAGCTTGGAGCAGATTGTTTGGAGATTGATGTTAATCAATGTACGTAGCTGCTGACAGAAGCTGACATCTGGTGGACTCCTTTGGTCTGAGGAGTCCTACGTTACTGTAGTAGGCAATGAACAGGATTTGCTACCACTGCTGGCTAATCCTGGGGGGGCAGGGGAAAATGGGCTGTAAGTAGAGGACTTTTCCTCAACACAACTGAGGCCAGAATGAGAAGGAGCCTTACTAATAGCTTTAACTTAACTTCTACTTGATCTAACCATATGCTTATCTCTTGGGTCTTTAGTGGCTACTCAATAGCTATTTGTCAGCGACTTTGAATAGTATTAGCTTTTTTCACTTTCTTCATGCTGTACTGTACCACTAACTTGTAATCTCCTAATAAGACAGTTTCACAACTCGAGGTATGTATTAATTTGCTAAATAGATAATATCTTGAACCCTTCAAGCCCCACGTTGGGCACCAAAAAGACTGTCATGGTTTGACCCCATGTCCTGGTTTCAGCTGGGATAGAGTTAACTTCCTTCCTAGTAGCTGGTACAGTGCTGTGTTTTGGATTTAGGATGAGAACAATGTTGATAACACACCGATGTTTTAGTGGTTGCTAGGTAGTGTTTATACTAGTCAAGGACTTTTCAG
>NW_008824243.1:2452668-2478609 GCF_000699105.1 Pygoscelis adeliae
AAGTGAGAAAACTCGTGGGTTGAGATAAAAACAGTTTAATAGGTAAAGCAAAAGCTACATATGCAATCAAAGCAAAGCAAAGAATTAATTCACTCCTTCCCATCAGCAGGCAGGTGTTCAACCATCTCCAGGAAAGCAGGGCTTCATCACATGTAACGGTTACTAGGGAAGACAAACACCATCACTCCGAATGTCCCCCCTGTTCCTCCTCCTTACCCCAGCTTTAGATACTGAGCATGACGTCATACAGTATGGAATATCCCTGTGGTCAGTTGGGGTCAGCTGTCCCGGCTGTGTCCCCTCCCAGCTTCTTGTGCACCCCCAGCCTGCTCGCTGGTGGGGTGGTGTGAGAAGCAGAAAAGGCCTTGACTCTGTGTAAGCCCTGCTCAGCAGTAACTAAAATATCCCTGTATCATCAACACTGTTTTCAGCACAAATCCAAAATGTAGCCCCATACTAGCTACTATGAAGAAAACTAACTCTATCCCAGCCAAAACCAGCACAGCTGTTGATCGAGAAGGGGGAGAAAAAAAAATAAATCTCACAAGAAACTACAAGCCTTGAAAGCTGTCCTCAGTTTAATGTAGATAGTGCCTCTAATGAGTATTCTAATCATTAGAGGTTTTCCTTGTTTTCATGAATATGCTATTTCTTCTAGGAGAATGTTTACCTCACTGTATTTGAGTTTCTACAGTCTTTATTTTTAGTGCAGACCAGACGAAATTTTTTATCACAGGGGAAATACTGGCAATTTTTTCTTTTCTTATCAAATCCTTCTCACACAGCATATATGCATTCTTTTTTTTTTTTATTATTGTGTTTGTTTCTATAAGCACTCTGGTACCATGATGTATTTATTTGGCAGCATGACTGTCTTCCTGAGAAAGTCACCAACAGTTGGGACAAATCAGTCCTCTGGCAATTCTAGGTTGCAGGTCTGAGTCACTTGCAATTTAAGACCTGCACTTTAGATTATGCAGATCTTTCAGCTGGGATAACTCTGGAGTAACTTCTCTAGGCAAGCCTCACAGCTGCTGCACCCTCCATTTATCCCTCAATGCTGTAGGAACAGGGAGAGGAAATCCATTTGGCGTGATCTTTTCCTTCTGTTTGTGGTCTTCCAGCAGCAAAAAGAGAGGAAGACGAGACAATGATGCAAAGTGTATTATTCATCATGTTACTCAAATTCTTCTCTGTTCTCTGTGAAGTATATTATTCTCACTCTAGACCTCATTGAATCCCTATATGGAAAAAAGTACCATATATTTGGTGTAAAAGAATTTCTGCCTCAAAGCTTTAATCTTAACACTCTTGACACAGTTGATGTACCATGCAGAGCTGGTGCCATTTTAGATCCCTGCAGTGTGTGAAATGTCCTTGTGGAAGTGTGGATATGACACATCAGATACCTATACCCTTCTGATGTGGGAGCTGGGCACCCAGTGATATTTCACGTCAGGTACCTGCTTCCCACCTTCTAGGATCTTGGAGCAGGGTACTCAAGCCCTCCAAGGAAGATAAGGCCCAGTTCAAGCTACTGCCTTCCCTCCCTGGAGGAGCATGCGCTGTGCCTCCCTGCTTGGGAAGTCTGGATCGCGACTGAAAAGGTTACTGTCCATCCCACCTGCATTTTCTTGCCATTTATGAGGAGGTGGAGTATGTTGGGACTGATAAAAGTTAGTGTGCACATTCTTTAACTCAAGTACCTCTCTAAGTTCAGTCCATATATGAAAAAGAATTAACCACTGTTGGTATATTTAAGTTTTCTCTAGACTTTTGAAAATCACTATCTGAACTACTTGATACAGGCAAAGCTGGCCACTTTTAGTATCCCATAATATTCTATGGAATCCCTACTGTATCAAGTACTGCAAAAAAGGAAAGCAAAATTGCCTATGAAACTATGCAGTGTATAAAAATGATGCCTGCATATACTGGGAAAAGGAAAAGATGTTTCTAAGGAAGCTGCTGTTCTAAGCAGAAAAAAGGGGCACACAAAAATTGTTAATCCATCTTGCAGCTTGGCAGATTTACAAGACATTTCTTTTTCAACTGAAAATATAGCAATAAAGCACTAAGGTTTAAATTATTCAAAATCCAAGTACCAAGCTGGACGTTAATCTCTTAAACATAGAATTTTCAAATACATTTTCCATTCTAAGGAGCCATGATAATTTTGATACCTAGTAAAATGTATTTCTGTCAAAATATGCAACGATTTTGACAGAAGTTGAAGAAACAGTATGTAATTTTTTTCATATAAATTTTATGCAGACCCTTTACCAACTAGATAGATTCACAATAGAAGATGGATGCTTAAAGTTTAAGATTATTGCGATCTTCATTTCCTAACAGGAATTATTTGAAATGGCATTCATGTATTTTACCTGAAATTACTTGAAGATCAAAGAGGTATGTAAAAGATTTTCCCATTAAGGACAAGCAACTCATTAAAGAGCTATAAGTAGATCTGGAAAGGAATACAGTAATGGGATATAGCATCATCTTGTGAGAAAGCTAATAAATACTTTTTATGGCCATTCTACAGAATAGTCTTTTTTTCTTCGCGTTTATCAGCTTAATACAGGCTTCTAGATAAAAAGTTTTCTAGATATAGAAAAACAGTGTTGACCTGATTTTTCTGAGTTTTTGAGGCTCCTCACATGGGGATATGACAGTAAATATATTTGGGAAAGTTAATGCAGAGTAAAATAATTTCCAAATATATACCTTGCTCTGCATCTTACTATTGCTAGCAATAGCAGCGGTGCTTGAGCAGATAAGAGGAGATAACGGGTTGCTCAATGTTTGCCTACCAAAGTTTAGAATCTCTCTGTTTTTTTACGTGAAAGATGATTTTTTTAAAAAATAAAATTCTCCTAGAATAACTAGTAAAAACTCTATCACCCTAAACAGTAAATGTAGACCAAAGTACACCCAGAAAATCTTACAGCCCTAAACCCCAACCTTTGCTTGAGTGTGCCAGACCTATTCTAAGTCTGAAGTCCAGGAATGCTTTGCAGGTCGTAATGTGGGTATCTCCCCAGCATGCAAACTCTTACTGCAGTTTTGGGGAATGTTGAGCTGCCCTAGCAAGCTCTGATCAGTGTGTTTCAGCGCTGGGAAGACCAGAAACCTGGCAAACAGAACAGCACATATCTCCATTATAGACTTGGATTCAAGTTGTTTTGGGTTTGTTTTTTTTTTTGCAGAGCCACTAGTGAACCAGCCAGTGCTGTACTGTGGCACAGGTTAACTTATTGCAGGTGCAGGACTTTCTGTCTTTGAACTTGATGAAGTTCTCATTGGCCCATTCGCTGCCAGGCTGCCCTGTTCCTCAATCGCGTCAGCCACGCACTTAAGTTAGATAAGGCAAATAGAGGGAGGAGGCATTACTGACAACCCTGATGTTTTCCACTCTCTCTGTCAATAGTCGGAATACCAGTAATGAATGCTGACAAAACTTCTACCCTGGCAGAAACTTTTTTGTGCTTTTCTGTTCCTTAAAATACGCCCTACTTTCCAAACGCCTTTCTCTTGTCCCTCCAATGAACAACGCTGATCTTGTGTTGCCTCCTAATCTCCACCACAAGGCACCCTGAATGAGTGATATTTCATGGAAATTAATCTAATTCAGTTTCTGACAAAAAAAAAAAAAATTAAAATTCCTGAGCTTGCACACCAGCTTTAAGAGTATGAAATGATGCCTGATTTCTTTTAAGATATGTATTGTCTTTCACACTAATCTGTTTCTGTTGGTCAATACTTTTTTTTCCTCTTAATTGCCATTACACAACTGTATTTTCTCTTTGCCGCCATTCAGCATCTTGCGCTCTTATACTGCTGAACGAACGTCTCTCTTTTGTACCAGTTTAGGGTTCTAAGATTGTATTCTGCTCCATTTCTCAGAGAACTGCGTATTTTGGTAGCCAAGAAAGTAACTCGGATAGCACATGCCACAGGAATCATAAATTCAGATTCTCAGCAAACTTCTTCGCTTCAATCTCTGTCACATCAATGTTCTTTATGTTCCCAGACTGAGAATTTTCCTTAATGAAAACCGGTGTGTTGATTTCTCTGGTTGGAAACATAATCAAGAAGAGGCTGTGATCACTATACACCTTATACTTAGATTGATTTCATATTCAGTAAAAACCACTGAGTTTCTGCTGCCAGCGAGCATTTCTACCTTTACTATGTAAGCATTGTTTCAGCCTACAACTCTACAAGTGGAATTCATCAACTGTTATTTTTCTGCTAAAGATCAAAACAAATGTCTGAAGCTGCTATTTGCTTTCAACCTGTGTCATAAGGGTGATGCCTTATTGCTTCAGTTTGTTGTCCTGTGTTACTTCTAAAGGTCTTGTTTCTAGTAATAATGCAGTTGGTTTTATTTCTTCTATACACTTAAACATTTATTCTCCTTGTGTGTTCCTTCCATGTAAGATGATGCAAACATTTAATAATTTTTCAAATCACTATACAAATCTGATGGCTGTCAGACAGCTACGGTAGGCTCTTCAGAGGTGTTTGCTTCTTTATGAATGTGTGGTATTTTACATCTTGTCTCTTCTGTAACAATCTGAAATTGTTTCACCTTTAGTAATATCAGAAAACTATTTTCTTTTGGAATGTGATCTTCTGTTAGTGATTATTAGTCTCGCTAATTTAAGGCAAAAAGTAAACTCTTGGTTTGACTTATTTTGAAGTGCATGTTAGAGAGGTTTGAAGAAAACGTAACAGTTTTTATTACCCGTCATCTTTTTATTTTCTAATTCAGTCTCTTCCTTATCTCTTCCCCGACACTTTCAAGTATAACCTTAGATGTCATTTCTGTAATGAAGAGATCAACTTTTATATTCACTGATTCTTTTCAACTATTGTTTTCTCCCTTGTTCACATCTGTTTGTTCAATATAGTCCTCTTTAGATTTGCAAAGCAGTTCTTTTACTAATTGGAATTTTTGAATGCATTTGTTTTGTCAGACTTCTCAGGCCTTAGACAATATAGAATGTAGGTGTTTGATGCCTTTCATTTGTTTTCAAATGACTGCTGTTATTGTAATCAGCTGACTGACTAATCTTCATTCCACTTCAAGAGAAACCCGAAAAATCCACCTAATTGCTCCAATTCTGACTTTGATTTTTAAGCAAGGTATTATGAATACATGTTTTGTAGACAAGCACTTATTGAGTAAAGTAATCCAGACCAAAACAATTTAAGTTTACTAAAATATCAGAGTTGTTATTATTAACTTCTTGTATTTGCTTTTTTCTTGCTAACTAGAAAGATTAGAAACAAGAATTAAAAAACCTTCATGGATCTTTAACTCTTCATTAGTTGCAGATTGATAGAAATAATTGAAGTTAATCATGCCTATTTAGACAACACCTACTTAGACAACACACGTAGTTCTCATGTTATTCTTCAAAATAATGTAAAGGAATTCATAGTGGAAAGGTTTTCCTGTGGATGAACCAGTATCCAAGTCATCATCTTGTAATACTTGCAAGTGCATTGCTCCCTGTTTCTTTCATTCTGCAAAACTGAGATTACTGAGCAAAATATCCATAGCTCCACATATCTCCTGTAACTGTAAATGTGTAAATGTATTGATTTTGGTGCAGAAGGAATTCTTAAACAATGTAAGTGTTGGATCAACTTGATAATTATCTTGCATCTATTTTGAGATGTGCTGAATGAGCTTGAAAATGATAAAAAGAATTGAGTGAACGCTGATACCTTTACCAACAGGGATAAACTGAGTTCCTACGCAAATTGTCATTCTATCATCATTTCTCCCTTAATTTATGAGATATTCTTATATAGAATTAGCAACTGTATGGACGTGATGGCAGTAACTGCTGGTTATTACAGAAATTTTATCTAAATATGAGGTGTGTTCTTTTGTGGTTTAGTAAGATCCTAACTTCTCTGCAAGAAGGATGTTTGCAAAGAGTAAGACTATTCTGAGAATTTGTAAAATGATTGCTTTGCACACCTATACTTCATGTTAGATGTTTTCAAGTACTCTAAGAATACTTTTGGGGGTGATATTTCATGCACTTTGTTCTACTGCAGAAGAAACAAATAAAATACAGACTTTCTGATTCTGCCAGACACAGTGTCATTTAAAAGATGTCACCTTGAGTTAAAGCTGGTAGGAGATTTGTTGGTAGTGTAGATTATTCATTTTATTTCCCTTTTTGCTAATTGATGAGAAAATTATTTTTTTCAAAGCAAGCAGTCTTTCAATAATAATTTTCATCAAATATTTTAAAAGGATTTTAAAGTGTTGAAATAGTACATAGTGGCAGGTCTTTCTTATGACAAATGGTGTATATTGACAGGCACTATATATTACTGTCATAGGTAAGGCTGTGTAAATAATGCCATTTTTGATACTAATGGAAGGTGGGGGAAGGAGACTTATTTTTCTTGTTGGACATGAAATATTGTTACTCAGGAAAACAAACAAAAACTCTATTCGACTTCTCTACCCCAAATGAAATGGGACAGCCTTAATTAGATGGAAAATATGTCCTCAAATGTAAAGCTTGATTTGGTTGTTGATATTTCGCTCTTCAAAAATTGTCTGCACAACAAATATCTACCGCTTACAAATTATTATTTTTTGATGTATTATTATTGTTATTACTGCTACTCACAAATACCTAAATCAAAAGTCTTAATTTTAGCATTATCTTCCTTTAGTTTTGGTTGAAAAGTTTTGCCAGATTTAGTCATTCTGAAATTGCTAACGTTTTTAACTAATTTGTCTGTCCAAAAGAAATAATTATTACTACCAGGTAGTCCAAAGAAGGGGTTCCATGCATTCATCATTTTTTTTTCTCCTGAGTGAGTCATTGTTGGTATTTTTTTTTTTTTCTTGATTTGTTTTTGGAGGGCTAATGGAAAGAGTTTATCACAAGTGGAGACTGGGTCCTGGTTCTTGAAAATCCCATGAGAGTTGGAGTCAGGTGGCACTTGGGAGAAGCAAGCAGTGAGCTCGGTGTGGCTACTGCATCAGCTGGGGAGAAAGTGGGGAATGTCTTTCATATAGAGGGATTTGTGCTAGGAAAAATGTGGGTGAACCTGGCCACCTCTTTCTGCAGATACTGACTAGGATCATTGCCTAGTTTCCATGACTGGTCCTCAACCACCTTCTCTCCCCACCCCACCTGTATGCAGGGCAGTTCTCCCTCCTCTTCTCGTTTTGCCATCAGAAAAACAAGTGCTGTACATATGAGATGAGCTTGCCTTTATCCTCACTCTCTTGTGGTAAAGAAATTATGGATGGTAATAAACCTCATGATATCTTTGTTTTCCTGGAGTGCTTCATTTTATAAATCATAAAATCAGAATCATAGTTTCATTTAGGTTCAAACAGACCTTTAAGATCATCAAGTCCAACCGTTAACCTAACACTGCCAAGTCCACCACTAAAACACGTCCCTAAGTGCCATGTCTACACATCTTTCAAATACCTCCAGGGATGGTCACTCAACCACCTCCCTGGGCAGCCTGTTCCAATGCTTGACAACCCTTTGGTGAAGACGTTTTTCCTAAACCTTCCCTGAGGCAACTTGAGGCCATTTCCTCTCGTCCTATTGCCAGTTACTTGGGAGAAGAGACCGACACCCACCTCGCTACAACCTCCTTTCAGGTAGTTGTAGAGCACAATAAGGTCTCCCCTCAGCCTCCTTTTCTCCAGGCTAAACAACCCCAGCTCCCTCAGCCGCTCCTCATAAGACTTGTTCTCCAGACCCTTCACCAGCCTTGTTGCCCTTCTCTGGACACGCTCCAACATCTCAACATCCTTCTTCTAGTGAGGGGCCCAAAACTGAACACAGTATTTGAGGTGCGGCCTCACCAGTGCCGAGTACAGGGGCACGATCACTTCCCTACTCCTGCTGGCCACACTATTTCTGATACAGGCCAGGATGCCATTGGCCTTCTTGGCTGCCTGGGCACACTGCCAGGTGTATGGTACCAATGTATGATACTTCTGTTAACGAATGTATGTCATTCGGGTGAACTAGTTATCATTCAGGAAAACACTCACAAATTTGAAGGTGTCTGTTGATTTAATGCTGTGTGCCTGCTCCTTCTTTCTTCTGGGAGGTAAGTGCCCTGTCTGGGGGATGGCTGGAATGGGAGAAGGTGGAAGTGGAGGTACTGGGGATTCCTGGGACCTGCAGCCATCAAAAATGCGGGTTGCAGATGACAGGTGTGCCCCAAACCCCATCGTGTGGGTTGTTTTCTAAATAGGAAATATTTTTTTTAGAGTGGGGTCTCAGAAAGTTTTGGGTTTTTTTTTCTAGTTAACTTTAAAGAACAAATTAAAGAACAAGCCTTAAAGCTTGTTCCTCTACACTCAGGTTTACTTTTTAGAAACTCCAGCTCCTTCTCCAAGTGAGGTATTAGAAAATACTTTAAATTAAAAACTGGTCTTAAAAAACACCTCAGTCATAACATATATGTATTCGTTTATGAATTAATTTTAATTTATTAATTGATAGCTTAGACTAATATTTATTGATCTTAGACATGTAACTGAATTTAAATGTATCTTTTAGGTTAATATCAAAATGTCTTGGCACTGTACCCAGATTAGTCATTAGTAGTCAATTAACTTTTTCTTTCATGTGGAAAAATGAAATAAAAGCAAAAAACTCATCTATTTTTAGAAATAATCACTGTAAATTAATTAGACAGAGGATGGAGGAATATAAACAGTAGTTTAAAACCTCAAAGGGCTGTCCTGATTTTCACTGCCATTAAGAAGTTTGGGTTTTTATGAACATGTTTGTGAGGATCTATGATGCATCTTCATACCAAGAAGTGTTATAGGTAAAATACTCTAACTGATTTTCTAATGCTGCCCTTACAGTCTCTTCTACTTGAAGAGTAGGTCAACACAGTGAGAAGATTTCTATTCTCTCTTAGCTTTTAGTGATTTTGTTTGATTTTTTTTTTTTTCATTATCTATATTTCATGCTGATCAGGTAAGAGCTGACCTGAGAAGCAAGCCCAGTGATATGTGGAATCCAATATACAATTCCTGATAGTAGAAGATGTACAAAAAGAAGGTACAAGGACCTTGCAGAGATTATTATAGAATGATTTGATGACAGGGAAAATTTCTTGATAACACAATATTTTAAGATTTACTCATTGCCTTGAGGTTTCTAGAGTCTTTATAACTAATATCCTCAGTTATTTAGTTTTTGCGTGCTTGCTTTTTTAATCTCCCAAAGTATTACTGTCTGATAGATTTCCTCCTTGCAAGATATTGCATTTGGCAGCTTAAAAATTACTATTAAGCCAGCTACAGTATACTACATATTCTGGACTCCTTCCTAAACTTTCCTATTGAAACCTGTGCATATAGCTGGTTGCTCACTTTTAAAGTCCTGATCTATGACATTTCAGTATTTAGTTTGTGGTAGCAGATCTTTGTGAGTATTATTATTTTATTAGGTATTGTATATATATAAAAATATATGAGAAATATAAAATATATATAATATTCTATGATTGTTGCCTTTCAATTAATATGTTACATTGAATTATAACTAGGAGGGTTGTAATAAAATGCCTATATTGCTCTCATGCAGTTTAGTGTTTTTGCCAGAGTCTCGGTTTGGAGGGTATGTAGAAGTAGTGAAGATCAGGTTTACATTATTACACAGACTTGGCATTTCCCTGCTTTTCCCTTCCTCCCTCCTGCTTCCTGCCCATCCTGGACCCCCTTCCCTAACCTTTTCTGTGCCCAGAGGAGGATTTCAGTGTGCTTACTTGGCAATTTGTAGAGGAATATTGAGATAAGTGAGTGCTATAAGATGACAGCTTGATGGTATCTTTGATTGGACGTATGAAGTGGCTAAAAGGCTTCAGCCGTGAGTTCCTACCTCCATCCTTGCCATTGTCCAGCTGTGTTGGATCCATTCACAGCCTCCCAGAGTGGTGCTGTTTTCATACAATCATACAGCTGTTGGCTGGAAGTGGGCTCTGGGGATCCCTAGTTTCAAAGTCTAACTACTGCAGGGAATTGGGAGAGTTTTATCTGTTTGCAATTTTTTAAAATGCCAAATGGAAAGTTAACATGATAAATCCCATACCTTATTCTCATGTTATCCGTCTGCATTAATAAACTGGAACTGGCAAATAATCCAAACCCCAGGATCGTAGTAATGCTAGAGGTGGGCTGAAGGGTAGGAGGCAAGACTTCCCTTTTGGGGAGAATATAACTGAGGATTAGGTGACCCCATTTTCATTTGGAGCTCTTACCACACACAGCTTAGCTGCATACTAGAATACAAAAATTATAATTAGTCTAACTGGACCCTGATGTATTCCTAGAAACTTGCTTAAGTTATATCCCAAGTTGCATCTATTATTTCTGGCAATGTCATACGAGATCTACAGATCCATATTAGATGTTGCTTTTGATTTATTCTGTTTGTTCAGGAGAGCATTGTTTATGATAATTATATAAGTAATTTCTTACTGTTTTCTGGAAGGCTCTATTCTCCATTACCCGTACTTCAGGCTTAATAACTCTAACCTCAGGGTGAGGGAAAAAGAGGAAGAAGTTAAGAGAAAAGAGGAAGAAGTTGGAGAGCAAACAACAATAGCTAATCAAGTATAGTAATGATGCAAAGCTTATTTTCTTGTTTAACTAAACTGTCTGTGCCAAACTAGGGCCTGATTCAACACCTCTGTAAGTCAGTGACTGGCAGTTTGATGGCAGTTTGCAGTATCCAGCTCAAAATTTTCTCATACAACCAAACTGAAGAATTACTTACCTTTTGCTAAAAATTGGTAGACAGAATTATTAAGTTATTCACAACTTTTTGCTCTGCTCCATTCTCATGTCTGTGGTTGATTATTTTGATCCTTTTAATCAAACAGCCTCCCCTCAAATGGTTAGTCCTTACCAGAACTGTCAGATAAGTATCTGCAGAAATATGATAGGCAATCATGAGAAAATTATATCCTTTTCTCTTAAGTATCATTATATGCTTGCAATAAATTCAGGTAAAACATCATTACATTGTTAAGATGTAAAAATGCATGGAATAGTTTATTTCTATAGCCATAAGAAATAAAAGTAAAAGGTATCTTTAGGGACGTAATAGAATTCATGTCAACAGTTATAAATATTAAATTTCATCTAAGAACTTGATCATTTCCTCTTGCAGAATGTTCCTAAAAAAGAAGTTTAGGGAGAGGAGAAAGCTTTTCCCCCATCCCACTCTTCTTTGTGGAAAACAAATCCCTGCAGGGACACTCAGATCTGCAGTTTTAATGGATTTCTAGGTGCCATGTTGCACCCCCCTCCCCCTCGCCCCTTCCCCACTAGCCCGTTCTGCCCCCCATCTTGTTGCTTTCATTGCTCTTGCCTTATGCTAGTCTGTACTGTTCCTAACAAACTCTCTGCAGATGTCTGTGGTCTTTGGAAGTTATTAATCCATTTTTGCATTCTGTGTCTGTTTCCTGTATCCATAATCAGAATCATCTACTCTGACTGTAAACTTGTGGAGATAAGCGCTGTTTCTCCTCAGGGCGCTATCGCAGTCTTGGTTGGGTCCGCAGCACTACTGCAGGGCTGTGTGATAATGATGATTAATGACTCCACAAAAATCCTATTACTACAGCTGGCTTGAAATGTCCCGGTGAACGTTTCATCTGTAGATGCTGATTCACAGAGCTCAAAATATGTCACCTGAAACATCTTCAAACGGAGCCCCAGAGCTGCTGTCTGGACTCTGCCAGTCTGCTCCATCTCTGTCCTTGACAGCTACCCGAAGCCTCGTTCTCCTTTCCCCGCCCGCGTGATACTGCCGTGCACTCAGCTGTTCAGCTCTTACAGTGGTGCATGTCAGCTCAGACACCTCACTGACCAACCACTGAACCCTTGCAGTTTTGCTCAAGAGAGCAAAGTAGTGCTCTTTTGCTCTGCTTGCAGTGTTTGAGAGTGCATCTTTCAGCGTAAAATACCTTCTCTGCTAAGCTTTCTGCTTTGTACCAACCTGTACACAACAAACATATCTGATCCAGACTTCTGCCCAGGATAAATATACAATGCTCGGTACCAGTGACAGTGGGTTTGTGCTGATTCTTGATGTCATCTAGGATGCTATAAAATCTGGTGCTAGGTCTTTCATCAATATTCATGTACCCAGGTCAAGAACCAGCGTAGGCCAAACTCCACAGCATTCCCAGGAGCCTGGGCTGGAGGTTGAATTAATCCAGACCCAAGCTCCTAGCAATTTATTTGGGCCAGATGGAATGGGGAAGGTAGAGATGCAGAATTTCAAAGCGTGATGCAGTGAAGTTCATCAAAAAATAGTGTATACTGAACTCTATGTGCAGTGTGAACACTTTGATCGTAAGCAAAAAACAGTGGTGCCATAAAACATAGTGCGCGTAGCCTGAGGAGCTCTGGCAGACCTTAACTGACATGCTTTGGGACCCCTGGCAGCAGCCCCAAACAGATAGGTAATAAATGTATAAAAAACATGGGAAGAATTTCTGTGACTTCCCAATTTTATTCTAGAATGAATGTTTTGAATTCTTCCAGAAGGACCGACCTTCCTTTTTCTTGGGAAGACAGTAGTCCACAAGAATTCTTTTCTGATGACACTTTACGGTGCACCTGACATCTAAATGCTGAAAGACGCTCCACAGACATTTGCCTTCTAAATTAAATTTGTGTATGAAATGTTTGCAGTGAGTAGTGAATTGAGCAATAAGGAGTTTGTATTTGCACAAGTGTTTTGAGAGGTGAAATACACTTTTTGATCCTAGTACTTAAAATTATCTCTGAGTTAATGTTAGGAATCAGATTTCAAATTTAACTTCTGCTGTGAATACTTGTGCAAGTAAATTGTAAGTGTACATTTGCTCATGTGGATTTGTTTATTCATTCAATTACAAAGGAGAAATATTATCAAAGCTTTCAGATGAATAAAATATTCCTCTAAAATCTCCAGTAGGGAATAACTAGAAGATAAAAACCTCCTGCTGTATCACAAATCAATCCTGAAATATGAAAACGAATAATAACATATTGAATCATTTCAGTTTTATATGTTAAACAAAATATCTTTGATATTTAATGAGTAGGAGAAACACTGACTATGCTAAGTTTTTCTTATTATTTTTCCTTGTAATTATGGTTTAACATGAATTCATTCAGAAATCAGTGCCCCTGTTCCAAAGGAAAAAAATCTATATAGACAGAATTATGCCAGAATTAAAAAAGAAAATGAAGAAGAAATACAAACTACACTAAGAACTGCAGTAACTGCACCCATAAGTTTAGGTCCTTGTTGAACTCTGGTCAGGAAGGAATGGATATATTAAGATATTTATTTTATATATAGTTTGTAATATGATGTTAACTGATTAACGAAAGGTAGCTGCTCTTTAGATGCTGAAGGAAACCTCTATGAGAGTGAGGAGAACTTTTGAGAGAGCGATCAGCCTGATGGCTTCTTGGGTTCTACTTGCTAAGGGAGTGTCCTCTCTGATGAGTAAACCTTCAGAGTAATGGAATAAAAGATTTTCAAGGAAAGTTTAGATCCACAGGAAACTTTTATCAATACTAAGATCAGTGACGCTGTGCAACGCTTCTTGGGAAAACCTTGTTCAAGCTGTTCCATAAAGAATAGTAAATCAGATAAAAGATGTGAAAATGTACATGAGAGGAGAAAATATACTGTTTCAGGTAAGGCATCTAAGAAGGTTGCTTTGTTCTCAGCACTTCTGAATTTAATATTTGAAGAATGAAAGTCAAAGTAATATTTTGAGTTCAGCAATAATTCAAACTTTTTTCTAATCTGCAGTGTTAGTGAATATACCATCTTCTACTAGTATTGTTCATCTCAAACTTGTATGATATATTCAGAAGCAGTACCAAAACATATCAAGACTTCCTGGATAAAAGCTTTTTATTATTCTGGCTTAGGTATTTTATTTTTAATCTAATGCACAGTTTTAGTCTTATTCCTCTCATTTTTTCTACAACAACCGTTTCTTTAATTTTTATTCTTTATAGCAATGCTGCTTTAACACCAGTTTTGTTTTCTTTGACATAAATGCATCCTGCTGGAAAGGGCTCTTGCTGCGGAAGTGCAAGAATTACAACATGGCAGTTGTTCAATTAAAAAGAAATCTCCTTCTTAAATGACTTAAAAAATCTGGTCATACTAGGAGAAGAAAAAATGGAATGGCATTTTAAGCTAAAAATCTGTTGACTCAAGCAAGGACCTTACCATTTTTCTAGACCACATAGCATTAATTAATGTGAAGTGCATCCAATTTACTGAAAACTGTCACATTTCTTTAAAAAAATGCTACACAAAAATCTTGCACATACACATGTGTAGATTAGAAATGTCAGTCTTTATGCAGTAGGCACATCTTATTTTAATTTTCCACATGAGGTTATTTGTTCCTCGTTTATGAATTAATGTGCTATCCATTGGCACGTGTAGTTTTAATGTACTAACAAAAACTAGATATATTTGGCATATAATTGCATTTTCATTTTTGTATGAATCCCTAAGACTCAGTTACTTCTTTTGGTTTGAATGCAAATGTCTTTGAGAAGGTACAACTTATTATTCAGGAAGCATCCTTAACTGTATCAAAAGGGGAAACAGATGACTACAGTATATTGCAACAAGGTGGCCTTTATTTGCAGCAATTAGCTAGAAGCTCTTTATGAAGTGAGAATTGTGCAGCAGTACTGAATAGGGAACTCAGAATTAAGAATCATTAGAGGCCTAAGGACTCTGTCCTCAGTAATTGCTTAATGTAGCTTAAATTGCATAATGGGAAAAATCTATTTTGTGTTATAAAAATGGAACAAATGTTTATTTTCTTGTTAATGTTTACTGCAGTGCTAGTATGATTTTGGTGTAAAACATTTATTTAAAGATTAATGTAAATGTCTTCAACTGCATGTAAGAAATGTATCAGGCAATAAGAAGCTGAACAGTTTTCTTCTGTTACATTGAATCTGTTTTCTGTGTGATGTATGCATACGTGGACACGCCCAACAGAAAAAGTTGAGAAGACAGATAAAGGAGAAGGGGCTTCTGGGGGTTGGAAGTGAGTCTTATGGATTTACTGCAGTGTGAACTAGATTAAGTGATTCACAATATGACATTTGGAAAAGCAAATAAAAAGCAACTAATTAAGATGAGAATTTCATTAAGGGGGGGAAAAAAAAAAAATCTTCTCTTCCTCCAGGTTCCACTATGGCATAGAGTTAAGGAGCTTGCCCTTGTCCAAAATTTTACCATGTTTAATTTAGTATTGTTTGGCATGCTTTACTTCTGGCTTCAAGTCAAAGAATGTATTTTCGGAATACCTCTTAGGAATACAGAAAACAGGTCTAAAGTGAAGGCTTTATTCACCTGCTAATTAATGGAATTGACAGCTGAAAGCTGCGAAGTTCATGAGATATTTGCGCATAAACCACAGCTGCAGTACTGGTGAAAAGTAGAGGGAGAAGAAAGGGGGAGAGGTATTTTCAGTACCCACAGTAGTATTATGAAAATAGTTGCTACTGTGTTTCTCTGGAATTATTAATTCTGATAGACAAAAAATGTAGCTGTGAACATTTTAGTATTAGCTATAACCAGCAAAAAGAACACTCCTGGGAAAAGGTTTGGATCAATTTACCAACTGCAATTCTTAAATGCTTCAAATTATGAACAGGAAGTACATTAGCTTCAATTGTACAAATTATCTTTGTATTTTCCTCTGCCTTAAGGAACAGAATATTGTAGTCCCTCTTGATTGTAGTAACTAGCCTGCTGCTATTTGGTCTTCTCTCTACGGCACTCTTCCTGATGTTTTTATATTGTTTCTTTGGTGGCTATGTAATTCTGCTCTTTTTGAGAGTTGGCCTGAAATAGGAAATTTCTTCTCTATGACTAAGCCTGTATGATAACCAACTTTACTGTATAGTATTTGCTACATGCTGAACTTTTCTTCTTTTTTCAAGACATGCAGAAATAAGGCTGTAGTTAATGATGGTCTTGTCATTTTGCTGCCCAGCTGTGACAGCCAGAGTTAGCTATAGGCTAAATGAGAGCCCAGAGAAACACAAGCTCTGTGGCTTCAGAAATTCTCCAATCTTGCAGTGCCTGTTACTGATACCATAGCTGTTTCAGCAATTTCTGGGTTCCGTAAAATCCCCAGCAAGTTATTGAACTTGTGAAGGTGTCATATCCTTGATAAAAGGCAAAAGATTTGCTGCAGCATGTGTTGCCTGCTGGGGTGTCAAACTAACCGCTTGTCCAAGCCTGTGAGGCTTTGCTTGTTAAGTCATAGTACCAAAAAAAAAAAAAAAAAAAGAACAAAAAAAAACCCCTTGCTGCTAAAGACTTTTCCCCTTTTTTTATTCTTAGAATTGTGGAGGATTTACAAGAATTTTTAAATAGCTCAGATTACTTTCCACCATGATCCCTGCCACACAGTTTTGACAATTACCAAATTTATGTCCACATTACAATAGTAAAGTCTGCTGGAAAAAGGCAGCTGAATCACAGCATCAAATGCAAATGTTTTTTGGAGTTGAATATATGGCTAGACTAGTAAATGGAGTGTATGAAGATCTAACTATAGCTGTGGTTCCTAAGAAAGATTAAAAGATGTTAGAAAAATTTCAGGCATGTTGAAGTGTTTAACATCAATATGACTGAGAGTTAAAGAAAACAGGGATGAAAAAGCCTCAGGAAGTAGCCTGGTCCATCTTTCTATCCATGATTAAGCCACCCTAAAGGAAATATAAAACCAGTTCTAGTGTTGGGCATACCCATAGCTCAAAGAAAATGATACCATACGTCTGAAGCGTTGATCAGACTCCAGTTCTTCCAAGTGTTGTCCTCAATTTGAATGGTGTATGTTGGATTAAAAAAAAGGAGTCACACAACTACTGCACGCCAATCCATGGACCTCTTGGGAACAATGGTAACCAAGTAAGTGGTAACACTTACCTCCTCTCAGGTCTAGGTCTAGAACCTGAATGGTAATTAGTTAATAATTACAGTAAGTATATATAACCCTTTTGAGGACTAAGCCACATACCTCATATAATCCTTTTAATAATGGATATGAATTGAAAGACTAAAAAGTCCAAATCTTACCTTTCTGGGCTTAAATGACTATGAAACTGTGTTCTACTATGTGAATGAAGACTTTTTTTTTAAAAAGGAGGGGTGGGGGGGAGGCTCCTGGAGAGACAACAGGAATGGCAGAGTGTGGAAAAAAAAATCAGTTAATGTAGGTATCTACATCTTTGAACTAAATAGAAAGGTGAGAACCCTAAATTTTATCATCTTTCACAAAAAGCAGCACTTCAGTATTTTCTCAGCACTGGCACATGCTTATATGCATGTAAATAATTTCATTGACAGTTCATGTCTCTAGGCTGGGACAGGGAAGGTATTAAACAGTGCCAAACACACTACATAATTATTTGGTTGTGAACAAATACTACTTTTTTTTTTAAATAAGTGAAATTGTAACCAGTAATTATCAGTCTTACATTATTGTTCTGGACAGCAAAAAATGTCTTTTAAGACCTCCATAATAATTAACTGTATACATAAAAGTACTCTTCTGAGAAATGATATAGTAGTCTATATTTCTTTATAATACATAGGCAAGGTATTCATTCCAACAGCTTCGCCTAGCCAAAGATTTGTGTTATAAAGATTTACAATTAAGATTTACAAGTGCTCCACAGATCTTGTCCCTTTTTGCATTTTCCATGGCAAATTTCAAGTACAGCATATTTTCTGATTTTGTAAACATATAATATTTGCACTGGAATAAAATAATTTAGCAAATACATGCTATGAAGAGAATTAATATCTAGTGTTCAATGAAGTTACTGGGTGGCATAGACCTGTTAGACTAGTTTCTGTTGCTGAATTTGCAAAAAGATTGGATTGCACAGGCTGTCTTTTCTGCTAATGTACTTGGTAGATCAATTCCCTTACTAAACTTCATACAGGGATCACTACTGAAATGCCCTGTAAATTAAATCTTCAGATTTGCTAGTTCTCAGCAAGCCATCAATTTTGGCTGACTTTTTCAGTTGAGAAGGTCAATTAGGTTCTAAAGCACAATATTGCTTTCAAAGTTTAGAATACGAAACCATCTGTTTTAATGGTAACAGTAGGTGGGATCAGTGGATGTCCTATGAACTACGTATACAAAATTAATAGTTTACTCTGCTAAAGGGAAATGTGTTGAAGGAGCAGCAGCCTTTTAATTCCAATGGTGTTCCCTGGTGGGGATCTGCTTATCTGTAGCTCAGCCAGTCCCCAAAAGACTGAAGCCGAGCAAAGTTCTATTTGGGTGAAAGCTGGAAAAAGAGAGATTAAGAAGACTGAAGTATTTTTCTTTTTAGCTTGGTTTCATGTTGCAATGACAAGCTGGCTCGTAAAAAGAGTCAGAAAATACAAGCCTAGAGATAAGTACAAACAACAGTTCAGTAAATCCGAGTGTAAACATTAGAAAGTCACGCTGGCTTGCAGCATTAAGCAAAATGTGTGTTTCTGGGGAGTTAATGATTTATAGATTTATAGACTGCAGCATGCAAATTCTGTAGGGCTGTTTATACATCTTTATGAAGAGTGCTGCAAATGTCCTTTTTTGAGAGGGAATGGTGCAGTTAGACCTTGGAGGACATAGAGAGGGCAAATGGACAAACATAATTTTGGAAAGGCAGACAGATTTGGTGGTGGGAGAGTCTGCTTTACACAAGGAGTTGGGATTCTTCTGCTTTTAACTCTGATTCATCTTCCACATCTTCTAAGACCTCTATATCCAGGATATACACAACTCTGTTATGAACTGTGCACCTGTCCACTGACAAAGAGTTCTTGTATCTCTGCAGATCAAGTTTTTGTACTTTGGGAGAGCATAGAAAACAGTACTTAGCAAGAAAATGAATAATCTGGAGAACAGCTAACTTTCTGAGATACCAATCTTTCACTCTACAACAGTTTCTCTAGAGGAAAAAAAGATAAAACCAGAGTGTACTATAAAAACAGACTATATCTTTCACACTGTTTCCCTGTTGTTTAATCCTGACCGTGAACCCAGAGAACCAGAAGTGTGGAATATTGCTATCAGATTTTGGAAATTAGATGGGCCTATCTTATATGTTCAAACACAGATATTTCCCAATTTGCTACTAGCACCTTCTTGAAAAACTTCTTGAAATCCCAATAGTTCTAATCACAAATGTTAGCTACGAAGACAGGGATGTGATGGTTTATAATGTAACATAGATTATTTTTAAGTGAAATTCTTTTTGATCTGAAATTTTATTGTATCTAGGGTTAGTTTTAGGTTTTATTCCAAACACATTGTGATCTACTACAAGTTACCACATGTTGTTTTTATCTATTCTCACCTTTTTGTGCTTTCTCAAGGTGCTTACCTGTATGTTAACCTTGCTTCTAAACTACCAAGACCTCCTGTCTCTACTTTTCACCTACTGATCATGAAGGAAACTGATAACCTGACAGTGGCCACCTGTAAAGGGACTGACAGAGAGAAAGAAGTTAACTACTAATACAAAAAAGGTGTTTGTTGTTTCCTGTTTCTCTCAGTGAAGTGATACCTATCAGCAAGACTTGCTCTAGAGAATAAAACCCTCTGCTGTGCCCTAGCCACTTGTTTCTCAGTCCTTGATTTGCTGTAATTCTAAGCTGATAGCTGGAAAATTAAGCAAGTTCTACTTTCTCCCTAATCTGAGAGAAAACTGATCTCCAAGAGGATGCTGTGGAAAGCAGAAGAATATGGTATGCTCCTGTGAAGCCGTTACAGTATTGCTAATCTACATTTAATGTCTTTGGTCTCTTCTCTGGCTGTCGTATATGCTGCTTGTTTTCTTACCAGAGGATCAGAGTGTGCACCGTGCTGAGGAAGCCCAAATGCTGCTCTTTGACCATGCCTTTCCCTTCTGATGCACTTTGATTTCAAGAAACAAATCAAGTAGCTCTCAAGCTATTCCTTGATTTTATGTTCTCTCCCAAGCTGACTTGCTGTTTCTCAGAGTGTATTTCAAGAGAGGTGGGTTTGAGAAAAGCACTGGTGTGGAAAGCAGGCCATCAGAGACTGCTGTATTTTAATTTATAGTGATTTTTTAAATCCAGATTTGTAAGCTTAAAGAGCTTTTTCCATCACATAACTAGATTATGGAAGCTGAAGACTCTAGCTGATTTTTGTGGTTGTTGCCAAAGCTGCACAGAACTGTATAGAAAGAAATGTGCATAGTGATGGGGGTCCTTAAAAGGCAGCGACTCACCCAGGGTCTGTCTCCTGTTTCTGCAGTGACAGAGCGTAGTGCCTGGCCAACACTGCAAGAACACCTAGGCATAACAGTAGCTTACTGGCTACTCTTCCTGTTGCTCAACCCTGAGAACCCATATATTTACTGTTTTTGAGTATTTCTGCCTTGGAAATCAGATGAGTACTTCTGGGGTTTGGGGGGGGGGATTTTTTGTTTGTTTTGGTTTGGTTTTTTTAAGTTAAAATATTAGGAGGCAAAGCTTCTTTTAAAATGAACCCAATAAAACCACATATGTTCAGAAAGCAAAACAATATGTTATATATCATAACATTCAGTTTTCTGGAGAAGCATCTTGACAGTCCAACCCATGTCAAAGCACTTTAAAAGCAAACTTCGTATTTTTATTTTTTAATAATAAAGAAATATTAATTTTTTAACTACTAATGCACTGAGGAATCACAGATAAAAGAACTACTTGTGCTATAAACAATATATTATTGTAAGCTGTTCAGAATGAGGAAATATTAAACAGTGTTCCTAGAGATATGCATTAACCTCATTTTAAGCAGCTGAAGAAATCAAACCGGTGTCTGTTACTCGCTTTCAGACTGGAAAAGGAAGAAGACAACAGTCATTCTGTGGAGAGGGTGCTGGTACAGAAGAACTACCTTTTTATTTATTTCTTGCTTCTTTCAAAGAGAATTTCTTCATATTGTTCTCTTTATAGACTACTTTCATTTTTGATCTCTTACCCTGAGATAATGGTATCTCAAGTCACAAGCAATCACATTGGCACAGCTGTAATTGATTTTACTAGATCAATTATTTCAGTGACACCAACTATCACCATTTATGGTAAAACTTCCAGCTATTAAAGGTAAAAGAATGGTTCCGTTACTCTTAGTGATAAAGGTAATGAATTTTAGAGGAAGAAATTATAAAAAATTTATTGATGCGCAATGGTTAGCCCTCAAATTTTCTTCTTAATATAGAAAAGTTTAACTAACCTTTATCAGTTGCACTTTGTGTCAGTGAATACATTTTGTCTTGTGGTGATCTGCAAATTCAGTCTTCAAAAAAATGCCATCCTAAGTAGTCCCAGATTTAAGTCTCATAAATCAAAATAGAGACTATGTTTGTTGGGATGAAATGGTAATGACCAAAATTCAGTGTTGGTATGTAGCAATATTGCTATTGAATCATAATTGTGGCCACATTGGTCCACAACGTGTAGCCAGACGTTGGTGACATGATATGCAACCATGAATCGCAAGATTGCACTACTGTCATAAGCAAAAGTTTGGTTTCAAAGTTGTATAGATTTAATGAAGGGAACGTTGAACTGCCTGCTTGATAGTGATATAAAGGCAGTCTATTAAGAAAAAAAAAAACAAAAAAAGAGGGGAGCGGGAGTAGCAAGTTAGTGTAATTAAGACTCTAGTGACAAAAACCAAGCCACAGCATAGAAGATGAAATTGGAGAAGTCAATAGGTCTCATAAATTGATGATAACCAGTACCTCCAAACAGTAACGTTACAGACAATTTCTAACTAATTTTGTGTTCTAGTTTGCCTATACATCTTTTTACTTTTCCCATGAAGCTGATGAATGATGATTTGGAATAAGTCAGATTTGCTTGGTAGTATTCTTGATTGGCCAATTTTTTCTGCTGTCTCTCTGGAATAAGCCAGCACATCTCTCAGCTAATGGATCTGATAGAGATTCTGACAGTCCAGTCAAGAAAGATCAACTGCTGAGAAGAATCCACAATTTAACTAAATAAATACAGGTTCAAATATTAAACTTGACAGGGAATGCTTTTTATTTGGACAAAAGTAAAACTAGCTAATAATTGTGAACTTATGTGTGAAAGAATAATACAGAAACCTGGTAACTCACATATTTTAGTGACGTGTTGTTAATTCTTTAAACTGTTCTAACTTATTTGAGTTCAAGCTACTCAACCACCAGCTTGTACTACTGTATCTGTGGATGTTCCTGCACCAATGTAATATTGGTCAGGCCATGAAAATTCATTATACTATAAATGATAAAAATAGTCTCTTTTCAGAATATAGGTTAACGAGCTGTTACAGGTTTGTAGCACTCCCTCCAGAGGATAGTGGCTCGCAAGTGAAGGCTTGCAGCACTCAGGCTACCCGGGCAGTCTTGAATACATTCACTGTTTCTTGTACGTTTTATCACTCCCTCCCACCTTTTTGTCTTTCTCATGCTTCTTTCAACAGTTATAGCGACCTTTATCTGCTCACTTTCTTTTTCAACCTGTTCATTTTTTTTTTGTCTGATTTGCATTAATCTTCAGTCTGTTCTTATCTGTTCCTGTTCCTTCTCTCCAACCCAGCTCGATGCATTAGCATTACTACTTTCAAAGCTAGAGACAGATATTCTCATAAGGGTTTTAACACCTACAAGTCTGACCTTTCAAAGTCTGTATTATGTTCCGTTTCTTGCCTCTTCACACTTGTGATGCAAAATTCAAAAGTTACTTCCTCTCCGTATTCTGCTGGAAGCACAACAGTGTGCAAAAATAGAACGATAGCCCTGTATAGCTCTGTAAGTGGCTTATTAGTATTTGTGTATAAAACCAAACCTGCAATATATGTATTGCATATTAGTGCTTTGGACAATATATTATTTGCCTATGTGCAAACTTTTTTTAGGCTAGTATAAGTGTTACAAGTTCATTTGATAAATATACATTTCTATGGGATTTGCACTGGTAGAATAAAAGAGTTTAATTATAGTATAGTGTGAACTGCTTAGACAGAAATGGAGGAAATGTTTGGCTGACACTGTAACAAAGACAACTAGAAAGAAGAATAGAGGAGTTGTATACACAAGTGCACAAAAAGATTTTGTTTTCATTCAGTGATTACGTCTGTAAAGGCTTGTAAGGGCTTGAAGACTTAATAATATGCATAGATATACCTCCTATTGCAAGCATTTTGTAAAGCTTTTCCTTATCTTTGACTTTTACTTTAAGTACTTCTCTTTGGACTGCTTTATAGCAGAAACTTGTTAACTAGGATTTTTATCATTCTATTGCTAGAGATAAATGCTAGTAAGTTTTTAAGAAAATACAATTTGTTTTTTTTCAGGGTATCAGACTGTCCATCTTTAAAGAGATGTATACTTATGGTTCTTTATATTCCTTCATAAATAGCTATGGAAAAGTGCAGTAGAAAAAATGGAGAAGTATTAAAAATTTCCTACTTTACTGAAGATAAATATCTTATTAGTGAAGAACAATGTTTTCAGCTGTCAAGCCATGTTCTTGGCTGATGTAATATGTACAATTTTAGTCTCTGTCTTCAGTTTTCTCTCTAGAGCTCATTCATTTCAGTTTTAGGCATTTACAATGCTATCTTTTTGTATTATGGCCAGGGAAATGTGTATTTCAGCCCTGTGCCACTTGGGACCCCCTTCTGTGGGGATTTAGATTCTGCGCAATAAGCTAGTTAGGATGATGTTGGTTCTTGAACTCTCAGTGACATTGTCAGGCGTGAACACTGTTTCTTTGGTAATGTTTCTGTCAGCCTCTGCTCAAAATATTGCTAATAGATTAGTAGAACTTAAGCCTAGTAGTGCCATTTTAAACAGGAAGGGTTTTGTTTCCTTCATAATATGTTCTAGTTAAGAAAAATCATGACCCTTTTTATAGAGAGTTCATTTAGGAACTGCAGCTCATCTTTTCTCACAATGTATAGCATTTGTCTAGATTTTCTATATTCATTTTTTTTTAAGCTTGTGTTCATAGCATAGATCTTTTCTTGTTTTCCTTCCCACTGGAAACTTGATCTTGCAGCTGACACAGTTTATAGTGAATCAAAACACTGTGTGTAAACTTGTGAATCCTGAGTGCATAGATTGGTATCACTGTATTCTAGTTTGTTTAACTAAAAATGCCTGAGAAGCCAAGATATCCCACTAGGACTTGCATATGTTCTGACATCCTCATGGTGGGTGTTGCTGTTTAGGTTTATGGGTAGTGAAGCTGGCTTTATCTGCTTTATAGACAGAGGTCAATATAAATAAATAAAAAAACCCCACCCACTGGAATCTGCACACTTTCATATTTTGGATAAGAACTGGGTGCACAGCACAGATTTTCACCTAGTTCCTCTCTCAGTAATGATTATAACAAACAGCTTTCACATTGCAAAATACTTACCCAAGTTCCTTTTCTGTTTATATAACACATTTATTAAAAAAGTCTGTCATGTAATCCAAACAAGACAAAAGGCAAAAAACACCCCACTTTAAATCATTTTCATAATAACAAAATAAGCCTGTGTGAAAAGGGCCGCTCTAAAATACTTGCCACTTACTGCTTTTGATTGTGATCACAAGATTTAAAATTAATTTTCCCTATTATCCTATTTTGAAAAGCTCATAGCAGGTAAATTTGCTTGGTAAATTAAATACATATGTATAGAGCGAACACGATTGAAGCTGTTCACTTGTTAAGTGGGAAACAGTGATGGTGTTTTGTGGGTTTTTTAGAGACACTGTACACTGTATTTACTGATATTTGGTTCTCCTCTGATTTTTATATACAGTTTCTCATAAATTAACATGTCAAGTATTCATGGAATTATCAGCTAAAAAAATATTAGTTTTAAAACCAGGGAAACTTAAGACTGTAAAGTTTAGAATTGTGTGTGCAAATTGGGTTAAACCACCATGAAAAAAGCTTCTGCAATGGTCCTAGTTTCTGAAGAGGTAAACCAAAATGTGAGAATAGATTTATCTTATTTATTTATTTATGTTTTGTTGGTCTCTAGGCGAGATGAAAGAATTGAAATAACTAAAAATGGAGGAGAAACTTAACCAGTTTTCAATGTTAAAATAGTTTGTCCTTTTATTTCAAACTTTATTCTGAAAAGGTTAGGAATGGAGTTTTGACTCTTTCTAAACATATTTCTACTAGTTAAAAGTAATTTTACTCTTTCAAAACAGAAAGATCTATTCAGATCCCCTAGGATCCTAAAGAATTTATTTCATAAAAGTAAATAAGAAGTCCATGTGTAAAAATTTTTACACAGGAATTATAAATATTCTTGCTTCTTTTTTTTTTTTCCCAGTGCGTTCACTTGGTTGTCTTGTGTGTTCAAGTTTCCTTTTTATTGTTAAATTGATGCTTGGTTTGGTCTTGCAGACTTTTCAGTAAAATAGAGAATTTGAAAAAAGCCTTAGGCAGCATTGAAGCAAACGCCTTGCCCGCTTCTGTTGCCATCTCCATGGCAAATTTGCTGAACAAGTTTCAGCAAAGTATGAGTTTACTCCACAGCTAGACAGTAATGATAAGAATCTGAATAAGGAACAATAGCACTTAAAATACTGAGGTATTAAATTAATTTCACTTACTGCAGCTGCTACCCAACATGGTAACAGGATTTTTAAAAATATTAATTGGAATACAAAAAGAAAATGCATGCTGACTCTAGCTTTTTTATTTCTTCTGGCACTCTGCATTGTCTTGGTTTCTGTTTGGAAAGCTGCAGCCTGAAACTCCCTAGGAAAACAGAGCTGTCTCTCTGAGACATCTTATACCCATTAAAAATATTCAAGCGGAGCACTGTTTT
>NW_008824243.1:2478648-2502850 GCF_000699105.1 Pygoscelis adeliae
TGCTAAAAAAATAGAAATTTCTAAATTTATATAATTTTATGTTGAACAGAAGCCATATGTCACAAAGATGAAAACATGCCATAGTTACCGATATCAGAGTTTTTTGTTTTGCCCCAGTTGAGTTAGTTTAAGTACAGAGGAATGTACTTAATGAGTCTATGGAAACAGTGATTCACTTGTTTGCCTTTATTTAGATTCAGAGCAGGACGGTTTCCAAAGGTACTAGATATCCACTAATCCTAATAAAGTCAGCACAAGCTGCAGGTGTTTCATACTGCTGGAAATAGGGCCGTAACAGTTGAGTGAAAAATATATAGCAAGCCTGTTTAAACAAATACAGCATAGAAAAGTGTTTATCAGATTCTGATAGGGAGATAGCTAGCCAAAAGTCTTATGCAGACTAGCACCCCATTTTAATGAGTTGTATTCATCTATCATAATTCTGTGAACTTCAGAGAAATACTACATGAATTACTTTGGTCTGCATGCTTTGCATAAAGTATAAAAAAAATTCAGGAGAAAAATATATTCCACAGTTAAGAATTTAGAAACAAATAGCTTAAGAAATTCTGTTGGCTGCTTGCCAAGAAAATCTTTGAGCCTTCCTATTCCACGTTTGTATTTAGCAGATGAGGTTCAGTTCTTCACGGTTCCTGTTTGAATTGTGTTTTCTGCTCTGAAAGTGCTCTGCACTTCAAAAAATAGTACATCCTAGCCTATCGGTGTTTCTGTCCATGGCATGTGTTGAGTTGCATCTGTAGACATTTTGCATCTGTAGACATTCAAGGCAAAAATAAGCTTTTGTTTTTCAGGCTACTTTGCTGCACTGATTTGGCAAGCCTATGAAGAGGAAGCACGTTCTTTCTGTGCATTAACAGTACAGTTTTCTGATTTTCTCTGGAACAGAGTGAAGGGAGTTAAGTTGCATAATGGTCTCCGCAGATAAAACAAAGACCCTCAGGTCTCAGCTCTGAATCCTCCCTTGCCTGCGATTCTGATGATGCACTTTCCTCTTGGATATTGCAGTGAATGTGAAAAGCTGATGATCCCTTTTAAAGTGAGAACACCTCTGGTTGCATACAAAGTAAGTAAGTACTATTGCTGGGGATGGGCACAAGCAAAGCTATATTACATTTATCTTCTATCTCTGTATTTAACTCAAGGCAGGAATTCTGTTCTTTGTAAGATTTGGCAGAAAGAGGCAAACAGAGCTTCATCTTAGGGCCTCCTTCAAAGAGATAATACTATTTCATAGAGTTGCATGATACCATATGTATCTGGAGAAATAATCAATACCATTAAACACTGAAAAATACTTTTACAGCACTTTTTACAGTTAGAATTTTTAATTAAAAAAAATTAAGGAAGCGTTTTCACTATAAGCTTGCTTTCTTACTGTTACTATATATTTCAAATATGCAGTATTGCCATGCTAACTGCACATGTGGATTTAGAGATGTATGTTCAACACTTGCAAATGAGACCATAAGGAATTTAAAAATATTTTCTAGTTGAATACCTGCCCAAGTAAGGACCAGCTTTGTGTTTTCTGGGTGATAGCTACCCTTTATTTAAAAAAAAAATAATAAAAATAATCCCAACACAAACCCTGCAATGATAGCAATTCCGCGATCAATCTGTGGAATCTATTGCCTTACTTCATTGTTCTCTCCTTTAGAAGTATTTTCCTAATGCCTAACCTGAACCTAAGCTCGAGTATGATCCCTTTCTTTCAGTGTCTAATGCAAATGTTGACAAGAGTTTAATTTGGTTTCTCCTTGTAGCTTTCTCTGTATTTGAAAACTCTTGTGTGGTTCCTTGTCAGACTTCTCTTCAATTCCAAGCTGTCCAGACAGGGACTCTCATCTTTATGCCTGTCCACCTAGCACAATCAGTTCTTGATTCCTGTGAGCTATAACAATGTACAAAAGGAACTGTCAATATATTATTGTTCCAGCATCCTATTATACTACTCCTAATGCCCTACTAGGTAGCCTCTGAGTTACATATATTAGTTCTGCTGTCAGTTTCAAGAGTAATGGAGTGAAAAATGAAGATAAGACTCTTGCTTTCTCTCCTAAATATCAATTTCTTCTTTTTTTCCCGTATATTTATTGAACCAAAAAGTTTGCACAGAAGTTCTGAGTTAGTTACAACCTGACAGCAAGCTGTTACGGTGCATTTCTTCTACAGCCTGATTCTCAGATTGTTACCTAGAGACATTTCGAAAATCCTCTGTGGTCCTGCCTTAAGACAGTACAAAAATATCTTCAAGTTCCTGGCATAAATCAATCTGATTGGGAATGTTATCACAAATAACCATATCATAACAGAACATGTGTTGATGTTTCTACAGTACTCATAGCTTTCCATCAAGCACAACCCTCTTAGTTTTTGCAAGATAAAAATGATATTAACACTCTTATGTATGCTGGTCTGAGTCTGGTAATAGTAATATTTGCGAATTTGCCTCAGGAGGGAATTTACCAATTTCATGGAAATATGTTCTTCTTATCATGGTGGAAAGACTTCGCCTTTAGTGGAGGAGAAGTTGAAGGGAAAAACAAAAAATACTATAGAATTTTCTGTGCTGTCATACTAATAGGCTTTTCTCTAATTTTTATTTGTAGTTAGCATTTTGCAGAGCTTGAATACAAATTTAAAGCTCCTTTTTCTTCTTAAATGGGTAGAAACTTTATATTCTTGGCACTTCTCTGGAAATCTAATTCTGTGTGTGTTTGTAATTTGACTTAATAGTATTCACTTCTTTGAAAAGGCCACAGCTTCAGAACATCACTTGGATTTCCGTGGGGGGTTAACAAAAAAAAATATACAAATGACAAAGATGAGCTTGTGCTTGACGAGGTTATTATGTTCCTTGCTAACTATCTAAAAGCATATTGATAATTGCTGCACAACTGTCTAGCAAATGCAACCACCATTTGGTTAATCAGCTGAGAGTAAATAAAGAAGGAAAATGAATATTTGTCATTTTTCAGAATGGACGATATATCTCTTCCTAAATCTGTCTGACTTAGCAATAGTTCTCAACATGCGTGTTTGTAGGAAAAACAAGGTGTCTGCCTCATGAGGATGCAACTTCCCCGGTGGCTTCAGCCTTCTCCTGGGAGGCTTTTGTTGTGCTCTTTGGTACCCCATTAGTCTTCAGCATTCTGGTCACTTCTATCTTGTGATTTACTTATTTTTAAATAAAAATTGCGCTGCTACCTCAGTAGTTGAAAGTAAAAAAGATACTCCAGGCAAGTGGCGCTCACAGCAGCATTTGCAGTGTACTGCTTCCAGTGACCTGACTTCTGTGTGGTATGAAAAGGAAATATCGCTTGCTCTGTCACATTTTCTGTTTCCTAAACTACATTTTCTATGTTGTGTCCTCTCTGCTCTGCTATGATAATCTGCTGGGCTGCTAAACAGAGACATATATCAGGGAAACAATGATCTGAAGAAAAAAAAAAAAGGAGGAAAGTGCTGCTTTGATGTTCTTTTCCACCAGATTTGCTGAGATAGCTGCTTCCGCAGAGCACTGCTCACAGGAGTACTCTTTGCTCATCATGGTGAAAGTAGACTTGTGCCCTGGTTATCGGGTGCCTGGGCTCTCTGTGGCCCTTGCAGCTGTGAGGCTGGAGGATGGTAAGCTGGCTGCCTGGGGTGGCAGCTGTGCTAATGCCAAAATAGAACTAAATGCTATTATCGCCTTCTGTGTTGTTACCGGGGGGCATTTGTACAGCCCCCAAGCTTTTTGAAATGAAATTGAGTAGAGGCTTCTCGTTTAGGAGCTATGATATTTCTTCCATTTCCATGCAACAAATTTCCCTTTTGACTGGAACGAATTATGTAGCTCTCACTGCAGAGAGAAATGAAAGAAATGCCAGGGCTATCATCCAAGGTGGAATTCAATTCTTACCTTTTCTATTATGTAAATGTGAAGCAGAACTATTATCTCGTTGATGGAGGCTGTACTTACTGAACATAAAGTAATACAGTTCAAGTGAAATTGCTAATGATTTTATATAGAATTACTGGTAGGGAAAATAACCTTTTTGGGAAAATATGACTTACTAAAAGATTATTCTCACCTTTAGATAGAAGTAGAGTTACTATTATGTTCTTTTTTGCTCAGAGTATTCAGTTTTAAATCCAGTTGTTCACATTATCTAGCAGATAGGCATCTTTCCTGCAGATTATTTCTTGAAAACCTGATGCTACATATATATATGGGTTGCTCTAACACTAAGGGTTTCTGGAGGGGAAGTCTTAGGTAGTTAAAGTATTTCTCATGAGTAGTATTTCTCATTATTTTTCCAGCATCTGCCTTTCCACTTCATATCATGATTACTTGGATTTGCTGTGCTCCTAACTACAGCAATGTAACTGTTATATACTTTAAAACATTCACTATATGCATCTAAATACTATCAAGCAGAAGAAACCCAGACTAAATCTTTACCAGGGAGTATCTACTCATTCATATTTGTCAGGCATTATATGCAAGTTTTCAAAAATTTTAATAAAAATAAATGTCAGTTGGATAAATTTTGAATGTTCTCTCCATTTTCATTCGTGTGTGTGTGTGTAGATATTCTCTAATAATAAACTATTTTCCAATATTTTCTCTGTATTTTGGCATAATCCTTGTATTGACCCAGCAGGATGATTCTGTTCTGAACTTGACTGGCAGTTTATTCTGTTTAATCAACTGTCACAAGTTAGGCATTTCATTTTCTATAAACCTGAGTCCTTTTCAGATCTGTCGATAAGCTTTTGTCATCTTTTTCATATTATATACTTATATCTTGCTCTGAGAAGTTTAAAAAACACACTAGTACAAAAGAAAGTGATGGGCCTCAACTAATCCTGGAAGGGGAAGGAATTAGTTTAGTTTGGGGCAGATCCTTGTGATGGCTAGCACTTCAGAGAAGAAATTTATGCACTCTTCCCAACACTACCTCTTCTGCTGAGCACATTACTTTGAAAATACTGGATTATCATTGATCTTCTTGTACACACAAATAATCAAGAAACTACGCACTTCATCCACACCCTAAACCACATTAACAGTAAATATATCAGTGCACAACCAGCGCTGAAGATTAGATAACATTGAAGTACCTCAGCTCTTCTGCTTTATCTTTCTCCAAAACTACTCATCTGTTCACCCCTTCCACCAATGATCCTCCAGTCTGACCTTAAGCCAAGGCTCTGGGTGAGCGCACCTTCACAAATCACTGCTCATTTCTTTCTGAAGCTAACTAGAGGGACAAAGATTTTGTCTTTTTCTGTGTAATGAAAAATGAGAATCTGGTTCTTCCTTTGAGGCTATAGCATTGACAGTCAATTATCTTTTCAAGAATAGGAATTCATTTTCAGAAAATGAATGGCGTATACTTAAATATGCGCTTCAAAAGATGTCTAAAGAAAGTGATGAGAGGAATTAATTTCATTGTAGGTGGCCAATACTTTTTTTAATAAGTAAACTCCTGTAGTTACTTCCCTTTGAAATTGAAGTATATCTGAACTTTTTGAGGAGCAGAGGAAGAAGGTTGAAACAAAATCATGTGTATATGATGAACAGTGTGAATTTCTCACATCTCCTTTTTGTAAGCATGAATGGCTCCTTTCTTCTAATTACTTTGATTCTATTCATTTCGGAAATGTATGGTACCTCAAAGCAAACTTCATTCCTTTTACAAAATAATACTTTTCTTTTAAAGAAAGCTGATATCTCCCTAATTTTATTAGTTTCCCTATTTGACCCTGGTTGCAAAGATTTATTTATTCTAAAATATTATGTACATAATAAAAACCAAATTCCTTTCATTTCTACCTCACTCACGGAGGTCAACACTTGTCCCAAGCCTGATATTGCTCCCTGTTTTTGATGAAGTCATGCACGATGTTAGAGTTGTCACAAGTACAGCACCTTAGACACTCTATAACAGTGTAATAGACTGAAAGGGGGGTGGGCACTAAATCAAACATCAATGTCTGCCCACTAACCTAACAACACAGCCTGCCATCATGGACAGATATATGGGAAACAAGTGTCTATATTCAACCTTCCCCCCCCCCCTCTTTTTTTTATTTCGTTCAATGCCTTGAGCCATTGCACACCATCCTACTACTCATATTCCTAGATAGAGAGCAACTGATACAAGGCAGCCCCTTCCACACTTCTTTTTTACAATAATGTACAGTAGAGAGGGAGCTCCCTCTCTTGCTGTCATTGCAAGAATACTAACTGGTGTGCAAACAGGCAGGGTTCCACGGCCTGTAGTCCTTCAGTGCTGGGCATTGTTATGATCACCCAGAAGATATCCAGTATTGTAAGTCTGGATGGTTTATCATGTTTTTATTGTATGAAACACTTTTGCTACACATGCTAGGGATGAAAACAGACCTCTAGTTGTATATAATGTGATGAAATACATTCCTAACCATGATAAGTACTTTTTTTTTTTCCTTTAGAAGGAATTATTTTCTATCCTCATAACTTGTTATATGCTATCTGCCAGCATTTTTTTTTTTCCAAATCATGGGTAAAGACAGTATTGGTGAGCCGAATCCCCAAGAAGGGACATAGTATATGCAGTCAAAAAAAGACCCTGTAACAATATCCTTATGCTGTAGCATTGCACAGGACCAATTTAAATCTGTATGCACTTATCTATATGATTGTTTATTAGATATTGTTGGAGAGAGTATAAAAAATATTGGGAACTGGAGGAAAAAATGGAAGGTATTAAAAGTATTTATTTAAATGAAAACTAAGTATATTCAATTGTTTTTACTATTGTTCCAAGAGTGTAATGGCTGTTTCCTCTAACCTGCTTCTAATGCATATAATCTACTATAAAGATTAGTGATGAAAAGAATGTACGAGTGTCAGATGGTAAGTTCACCTATGCATACTATCTTATCAGTGATTTGGGAGGCTGCTAGTGGAGAGAAAAAGATTGCAGAAACATGAGACCAAATATAGACAGAATCACTGAAAAGGTCCTTTTCAGTATTTCTGCTCAAATTTATTCTTCTTTTCTTCTCCAGTTACCTATGGGGGGGGACCCCAAAATTTCACCTATTCAATTCTTTGTGTCTCTTATGAGGAGTTGTATTCTTTCCAAGTCCAGAAGCCCAACAGTGTTAGGTACCATACAACTCAAATACAGAGATTATTTTGACTTTAAGTACTGATAGTCCAAATGGACGAGGCAGAACACAATGTTTAGAAAGTTAAGGAAAATTTCGTCCAGTGTATATGAAAGGAATGACCCTTTATCTATGTTGTGATAAAGTATGAAACTAAACCATACCAATGCCTCCGAAATTTTCCGGTGAGTTTATGATACTATGATCTGTGCGTACTTTTGCTTTCTGTTGAAGGAGCTTCACCAGATCAAATAGTTGTGTCATCTCACCTAAAACTTTGAAATTTATACATGTTACGTTAAGAGGATAATACTTCATATGCCTGTTTAATCTAGTTTATGTATTTATATATAGAACATTGCTTGCAATTTACATAAACATACAAACTACATTTATCTATGGAACAGTTGAGAACAGGGCTGTATGTTTTCTCAGAATAAAATAGTATCTGACAGACTAGATACATGATAGAGAAATCATGTACAATTATTGTTATTTCTAGGAAGTTTCTGAAAATATTTTGTAATTAATTTCTGCTCTATCTCCATAAGAACCTCTATTCTTTCTTAGAAGCACTGAAGGACTACAGGCCGTGGAACCCTGCCTGTTTGCACACCAGTTAGTATTCTTGCAATGACAGCAAGAGAGGGAGCTCCCTCTCTACTGTACATTATTGTAAAAAAGAAGTGTGGAAGGGGCTGCCTTGTATCAGTTGCTCTCTATCTAGGAATATGAGTAGTAGGATGGTGTGCAATGGCTCAAGGCATTGAACGAAATAAAAAAAAGAGGGGGGGGGAAGGTTGAATATAGACACTTGTTTCCCAAAGCAGAAGGAAAACAAGATGAATTGTTACCATCCTAACTTATCCTCTGCTTTAATCTTGAGTGGCAAAACTATATGCTTCCATTTGCTCACAGCAGACTGTAAAATTTTAGTGTTGTTCCATACCTCTGTGCCGCATGTAACAGAAAAACTTGACTAAACTGCATCTGGCTTTAGGTTGTCACACAGACTACAGCTAACAAAAGAGGACTACGGCTTAGTTAATGTCTCTAAGCACACATTTATTCCTAATTTTGGTAGATACAGGGTAACGTGCCTTTGAGAGCCATCTAGCATGACTGAAAAATGCATGATCCAGTGCATATCCTATTTCATATCCCATGCATAATAATTAGTGTCGTTGCAAGTTAAGTAGGTAGGCCATTTATGAAGTATGTGCATCAGATAATTGCAGCTTGAATAATTAAATCAGGTTTGGAATTTCTGTGCTCTGTTTGCAGTGTGAGGATTTATTCAAGTACTTGACAAACATTGTACTGTCAAGTACTGTCATAGGAATTAACATGTTATGTGATTCTGGAAAAGGAGTTGAGAGACTTGTAAATCTAATCAGCATGTCTGCTGTAAGAATATTACCTTATTAGCCTTCTGTGACATCCTTCTGGCTGTATGTTCATAAAGGAGATTGGACATACTGTAAAGAAATTTCCATTTATGCTCACGTGTATGATCAGAAAATCTGGTAGTGTTGGTTTAATGGTAAAGCTCTGGAATTATCTTTGTTCTAGATTTCTGAAAATATAATATTTAAATATGAAATGGAAATCAATGATGGCATTATTCAGTGTCTTTCTAATTAAAAAGCATGATCTGCAAACAAATCGCAGAATATTTTTGACGATTTTGTTTAGTACCTCATGTTGCGCTGATTTCTCATGTAGGATTCTGCTTTGGCAAAAGTATTTTAGAAAAAAAGCATATTTTGGCAAGTTGTTTTACTTAAAAAAAAAAAAGCCAGTTTTTTAAATAAGATATTGCTGGGTTTGTGAATAGTCACACAGTTTTCTCTCTCGTGTAGATAGAATGGGGATTGCAGTCTGACAACCACATCCTAAAGAAACTCCTTACTAATTGATTCTTCTCTTTTCCTTCTCTTTCCACTGTTGTTTCTAATTATCCTCTAAGCAAACCTGGACAGATTTGGTCTCTTGATTCCTTTGTACGCTTCACCTAAGTGAGCAAGAAGCTTGCTATTTTATGTTTTACATGCATCGTAAGATTTGCCTTGGGTGTTCACATCACTTCTCTTACCTAAGACTGAAATTTCCTGTTTTCTGCCATCATTTAATTTCAAGTGACGTTAAATTTAATTACATCTCTGAATTAAAAGGGCATACTGAAAATATTTTCTACTATATTAGACATAGGAGAGAGCAAGAAGTCTAAAAAAAAATTTCTTTTCACCAGCAAGTTCATAGGAAGACTAGAGAAACACTAAACAAAAAACAGCATATTTTTTCTAGAGAGCCCTTTCATTTTAAAGCATCTATGTATGGCTGTCCATATAAATAGTTCATATCTGTGATGAGATCACAGAAATGATCTCATTCCAAAACTTTAACTCTCAAGGAAGTATTTTTAATCTATTTCCACCTAGTTTTCCAAAATGTGCCCTTGGTAGCTCAGGTAACCAGGAGTCCTACAGTTTGAGACATTACTCCTTTACAGCCTGCCAGGCCAGCCAACAAAGAGATCCCAGAGGCCTTGCACATAAATGTTTTAAGAATTGAGGAAGCCATGGGCATTGACATTGCATGCACAATGAATTTTGACTGTCTACATGATACAGAATTTTTTTTTCTGTATATGCAATACACAGACATTGTGCATATGTACATTGGCAGCTACCCAAGGGGACTGTGGCAAAATAGCAAAACAAATGAAGATTTGCTTTGATTGACAAGTTTCAATAAAATATTTAATTTCCAATTTGTGTATCTCTAACCAAAACCATAAAATGAAATGCTGAACTTAGACACTGCTGTAAAAATGTGATTTATAATGAAATTCTTAGCAGATATTCCACTGATCACAGAGAAATCTAGTAAGAGGTTGGATGAAACCTGGGTTTATTTCCTTCTTCTCTTTGGGATGAGCTTGCTTCTCTCAACTCCTAACAGTGTTTTAACCAGGTAGGAATATTGGCTACCTGCATGGGCACACGATTTAAAAAAAAAAAACCAACAACAAAACAACAACAACAACAAAGAAAACCCCAACACAAAAATCACAAAAAAACTCCAACCAACCAAACACAAACCAAAAAAACCCAACCCAAAACCAACAACAAAACCCTCTTATTTGACAGATTTCAAGGACTAGTAGCCAGATGTCTAATCCTGAATGATCAGCTACCAGCTGTATCCCTTTTAATTTTTTAAAAATTTTTTTTTTCCCTTTTAAATGGATCAGCATTGGTAGGATGGAGATAATTTCTGGAATATACACTAGAGTCCTTGCCAAACTGTTTGTGGGAGAACTGGAAGACCTACGCTCAAGTCCTCTTTCTTTCTCATTCAGAGCAAGGATGTCAGTTAGGTTTTCTAATCCTAAAGGGTTAACTATTGGGTAAAGGTCAGTAAGAACATTGGCTTTATCAGTCTGGCTAGCCTTTCAGAAACGTACTCCAAGTTAATAAATGCAAATCAAATCCACAAACAGTTTTAGGATAAGAAGGAAATACAGATTTATTTATTTTTTTCCCCATGAATGAAGCTAGTATAATTAGAATTATAGGCTGTCATAATGCTATTTTTATAGTCCCGTCACAACAGTAAAACAACATTTTGAAATTTTACTAAATTTGCTCTTGATATCTCTTGTTACTTTTGGCCAATTTCTTTTAATGGTAAGAGGTATCCATGTCATTATTGACCTTTTAGTCTGAAGAAAATGTTCTTTATATGAACAGCTTCATGCTCTGTTCTGTCCATATGAACACCTCAGCATTTTCTTTTGTAGCACCATTATAGTTGGTCACAAGTTTGCCAAAGTAAACATATTGTGGGACAAAAAAATTATTTCTGAAGAATTAGGAGCCACAGAATGTGACCATGGGCAAAATATAACATCATCTTTCTTGTGCCCGTTGTTTAAGTATAAACGGACAAAGTAAGAAAATCAGAAAAAAAACCAATCTGGAGCAAAAGGTATTGTCAGAATTGGTTAAAAATAAGTAATCAGCAGTATCAGAAAAAATAACTGCAAAGGGAGGTGATAATCATGAGTTTGTATGCATGTTTCCATATGAACACTTCTAGGTCTAAGAAGAAAAATACTGGACTGTATGGTAAAGAAAAAAAGGTTTGATGCATTCTATCTTTAAAATTGCCATGGCTTTTCAAGAACCTTTTAATTCAAACTCTTCAGTGATCCTCGATACTTTTAGTTTAAGAGAATCAGGCTGCTCTATATATGCTACACAAGAATATGAAACACTAAATTGTTTATGCTTTAAAAAAGGTAATGCCTTGCCCTGCATTTCTTAGTGTCATAAAAGTCATGCTACATCAGTTCCAAACCCTTCTGCAACAAGGACATGCAGTGAGAAAATCCTGCTAATAAATTGCCAGGTAGAGAGCTAGAATTAATCTGAATATCCAAATTTGAAAGAATTTTGGTTTGCTTTTTAAGGTTTTTGTATACTGTATTTATTCATAAGTTGGATACGTCAAATCTTAAGCTTACCATTAAAGGATATCCCATCTTTGCTGCTATAAAATTAACGTGATATTTTTAAGAGTCCAATTTTCTATTCAAAATCATAATTATCATATATAAAAGCACTATAAATACACAGGCACATGTATGTAGATAATATAGAGGTATCAAGTACTAATTGTATGAAACAGTCTTCACAGCTGGGGGTGCAGAGCTGTGCATGTAAGCATTTCTATAGCAACTGAATAAAAATTCCATGGAAATCTCTGATCTCGGTAATTAAAGAAAATTAACTTGAAAGTTTGAAGTGCCAGATTACATACTTCAATTAAAGTTTATAGTTCTCACACTGAACAACCTACCAGTCACCTTTCAGAAAGCTTAGTAAGATTACTGTCTCCTCATTTTTACCAAGTTATTCTCTATGGCAATTTTGTTAGACATATCAGACAACTGCAGGACCATGTTCTATGTCCAAGCACAGAAACTTGAGGCCCTCCTGCCTCTCTATTAAAGGTCTCTTTCTTTGCCGTGGGTTTATAGAGAATGAAACAATTGATATTTATGACCTTTTCATGACCTCCAGCCTTCAAAGAGTCAGAGGTGTTAGGGACAGGGGCTATTCCAGAGAGCAGGGAAAAGAACCAGAACCTGGTTTCCCTGTTCCCCAAAAAAGTGAGCTAACAGCTAGGCTGCAATTGCATTTCTCTCTTGTTTAGAGACAGGATAGCTTCTCTTTTTCCTCAAAGGTAGCCTACAGCCCTATGATTAGGGTTGTTTGAGGTAAAGGAAAGGTAGACTGGAATACCTTCTGAAGAGTAGGGCGAACTAGTCTCCCACTTACTGAATAATTTAATCTTTTGGTTTTAATGCAAAAAGTAGCTGTGACCTCTTCATTCACCCTGTGTCTTCAAAAGTAACAGTTGGTTGTGCTGGAATTAAGATACTTAGACATATAGATGATTAATTCATGTTATGATAGGTGTCTAACTTCCTTTTGAGTTAGGTGCTTAAGCTTGGGCAGAGTGAATCTCTGAAATGGCGGTGGTTATTCCCAAACAGTAGGTGCAGTGTGCTGTTCCTGCAAGGCTTCCTCTTAGAGGCTTATACTTTGCTGTTTAATAACATTGAAATCAAGGGCCTGACTTTGAATTTAGTTAACTACAGCAGTGTTGTGGTTTAACCCCAGCCGGCAACTAAGCACCACACAGCTGCTCTCTCACCGCCCCCCCATTCAGATGGGGGAGAGAATCGGAAGGGTAAAAGTAAGAAAACTCGTGGGTTGAGATAAAGACAGTTTAATAGGTAAAGCAAAAGCCGTGCACACAAGCAAAGCAAAACAAGGAATTCATTCGCTACTTCCCATCGGCAGGAAGGTGTTCAGCCATCCCCAGGAAAGCAGGGCTCCATCACGCGTAATGGTTACTTGGGAAGACAAACACCATCACTCTGAATGTCCCCGCTTCCTCCTTCTTTCCCCAGCTTTATATGCTGAGCATGATGTCATATGGTGTGGAATATCCCTTTGGTCAGTTGGGGTCAGCTGTCCCGGCTGTGTCCCCTCCCAGCTTCTTGTGCACCCCCAGCCTGCTCGCTGGTGGGGTGGTGTGAGAAGCAGAAAAGGCCTTGACCCTGTGTAAGCCCTGCTCAGCAGTAACTAAAACATCCCTGGGTTATCAACACTGTTTTCAGCACAAATCCAAAACATAGCCTCATACTAGCTGCTATGGAGAAAATTAACTCTATCCCAGCCAAAACCAGTGCAAGCAGCTAACTTTTAGGCACTGCAATACTGTTTGTGTCAGCAACCGTATACTTTTTTGAAACAGCAGTATGTTACTACCAGTCAAATACTTAACATTGTTGTATAACACAGCAGAAATGTAAGTTGTATGCTACAAAAGTGATCATGGTGTAAATTCAAGGTGTCCAGTTCTGTATTCATTATCAGCTTGTATTTGGACAAACTATTGCTGAGCAAGTTGGCATTTTGCCTTGAGAAAGGTGTTTCTAATTGCAGTAGCACAGTAACAGTGCTGCTAAAATACTTCCATCAGATTTATATTCAAGTTCTTTTCTTTTTTGCTGATGCAGATTATATTTATTTATTTAGTAATATATAAATTAACAGTGGATTACTTCTTGATACAGATGGTTATCTGTGCCTCTCTCCTTTCCCCAGCCCCAGTAAAGACAGTGTGATATCACGCACTGAATCTTACTCATTTGAATTGTTGCATTATGAGTAATGTAGCAAAGGTTTGCATTAAATTAAAGTTTGTAATTCAACCTGAAAAAAAGAATGCTAGATTTTAAAGGGAGAAATAAAAAATCTGCTTAACAAAAACAAAAGTTTAAAAGAATCCTAATAATTTAAAAAAAAACAAACAGAATTACATGTTTTGGATTTTTAGTATATTTTTTAAGTTTTCTGCATCTTTGTTTTGATGGCTTGCTGCTACTTCAAGTTGTTCTTTATGTAAAATCTGAATACTTTTCAGTAGGTTTTTTCAGTAGACTTCGAGGACTCTTAATAGTACTTTAGAAATGTTTTTTTCCCCACAAATTCTCTGTTACAGTGATTATTTTCACATTTGGTAATTGTCCAGCACATTAAATTGATGTGGAGAGATGTATTGCTGTTATACTTTCAACCTGATTGCTTGCATTTCTGCATTTCTAATTGCTACCCCTGAGCAACTGGCCTCCTTGTAATGTATATCAAGAACTTTTTTTAATTTGGCAGTGACTCTCACAGCCCCTTTATTTGATTATTTAATTTCATATTCGGTGTTATATTACTGGTTTTATATATATATGTATATACTGCTTTTCAGAGCACAAAAAGTTGAGAAAAGTTCCTGAGCTGATGCCTCAGGAGCCATCTGTGAGAATGCCACTACAACCTCAACCATGGATTTCCTTTTAGTATTTTTGATAACTTTTCGGCACCAGGTAGTTTGTCTGCAGTGATAAAAAAAGACTCTTACTTACCAGGGTTATCTTGAGATTGAAAGGGCAGGAGATAAACCCTCACAGGAAAGTTATTTTAGTTTAAGCCATGAGTAAAAAAAAAAAAAAAAAAAGAGGAACTAACTGTATAGTGATTATTAAGTCTCATAAGAAGCTGGTTATTCTCTAGTTTGATCAAATCTGGACTATGATTTTTAAATGTAGACTCATCAAAAATCAAATTAATTTATTCAGTATTTCAAGATTTTTATAGCAGATGTTTAACAGAGTATGGTAGTTGCTCTCTAATAAATTTTTTTTTTAAAGAATATGTAAGCCAGTATCTTGTGTATTAGAACAGAAACATTACTGAAATACTTTGCTATTTTAATGTTATTAGAAACATCCTAACTTTATGGTTCAGTTTAATCACTATGTTATAATGTATTGGACATTGTAAAATAAAAAGGTTGCTTTAATAAAAATATGCAAATGTAAGATTGTACTTTATTAATTTTTAAAAATACACTGAAATGACTGACCAAAATGTGGATTTTGGTCTGTTAACTTTATTATAGCAGGAGGCAATGGCTATATATTTGAAACTGAAACTTGCACAGTTATCTCTTTGTTGGTCTGTTCTTGGTGACTAAGAAAGGTTGCTTCATACTGTGAGGCACAGGATTAATGTGAATTGTTGGACTTTGAGGTTTGGATGACAGAACCAGGAGAGAAAACCAGCCCTTTACCGCTGACTAGAATTACTCTGAGCTTTTACGCAGATTTATCTTTCTTATTTAGCACTGGAGCATAGATAACCTTAAAGATCCAGCACTGTCATATTATAAGCCATTTATGATAGATGATGATGCATTGGACCAATTCTCAAAAGGGCAAAGTAAACTGTCTGGGTGACTAGAATACTACTTAATCTTTTATACTTTACCTTTTCATGACTGTCTGTGCATAGCAATCAGAATGGAAGAGAATTGCCAAGTCACCTGCTCCTCAGATCAGAAGGTGATTGTGGCTTTGAGTAGATACTAAGCAGCCACAGCACTGCCTGGTCAGAAAGAGCAAGTGTACTAGCCTTTTACTTCTTGAAGATCTTGGTCCTCATCAAGCGCCAAGGTTTGAAACCCAGAAGAGAATGCTGTTGCTTCCCTGTGGACACCACATTATAAACTGCCTTGCCGCATAATCTGGTACCGTTCATCATAACATCTCTTCAGAGGAATCCGCGAGCGGAATATCGAGACAATACAGGTGAGTGATAGAGTGCCAGCCTCAGTGATGGAAAGCATTTCTTGTACTTTGCCCTAGGAAAGGAAATTAATTTCTTAATTTTCTTGAAGTTATACCCGTAATCGCTTTTGCAATTAAAAACAAATAAATGCTCAGTCAGGAATACTGTAATGTAAAGTTTCTCCCTAAATGTGAACAAATGCAAACTTTTATGGAGCTGATACCAATTTAATTTCTCTTACAGAAATAAAGAATTATGTGGATGCTTTGAAATACTAAGAATGAACATAGTGCTTTAGAAGAGCAATGTTGTTGTTTCTGTGGAATAAAAACAGATACCGTGTTCGCTTCAGACTGTAATTAGATCCTAAAGATTATGGCTACTTCAGTATGATTATCTTGCATAAATATGCTGTTCTTCAAGAGTATCTGAGGGCAGAAAGACCAGAAGATTAATTGATTTAAAAAATTATGAAATGACATGGCCTGCTTAGGTCATAAGACTTTTGTCTGGATCATCAGCCAACAAGTGTTCAGAAAGGTAGTCTTAATTAAATCACTCACCAAATTCTGGGACTGCCTAGTCTATTGATTCACTTTCTTTTGTAAAGCAGATTTGCCACTCAAATATTAAGTGACAGTAAAGCAGCATACTTTGTAAAGGAAGAAAGTAATTCTTTGCATTATATAGTGACGTTCAGGATATTTCACAATGTGTTCATTGCCCAGTTAGAAACTTTATTCTACTATACATTCTAAAATATATTAGTTTGGGTTTTATTGCAAGTGAAGTTTATAAAAGACAGCCGCTAGGACTAAAGAGGAAGGATGACAGCAAGCATTTGGCCTTGGAGCTGCTGTCTATAATACAAAAGAGCCATAATCCAGAACCTGGACCGGACCTAATTCTATTTCTTCAGTGGTAAACGCTTTGCCACACTTGCTCTCCCGACTCTCCTCAGATCTATGCAGTTAAACTCTTAATACTTGTATAATGTCTTTTGATACTTATGTGGTTTTTGCCAAAATAGCTCTCTTATCAAGGTATCTTCCAAAATTAATTCTTAATGAGTATAGCATAATCCAGCTAAATTTTATTCACTAACACATTTCCAGATTCCAGCATAGCTCATATTTAATGCTATGAACGATACTACAACTTCCTTCCTCTTTTTTCTAGTGATTAAATACCAGTGATTTTTGAAGCCTGGCATATGTGGGCTCTTTCTCTTCCTCTCTCTTCCCCGACTCCAGCCCACGTTCCCTCCAGCTTTTCCATCTGCTTGAGTGAGCTCAAGAGACCAAGAACTGTGTGAGAAGTGTTCTAATCTGAAGGGACAGTCTGCTTGGCAAACTTGATTTCTTTGGGAATGTGGCACAGATTGTGAAATAGGAGTTTATTATGTGAAATACTGTTATAGGCCTTCAAGTAGGCTTTAGTGGTTGTTCTCTTCTGGGCAATAAAAATGTTTATCTTATGTTTACAATTTCCTAAGTTGTTTAAGGGGTAATAAAAAAGGAATGGAAAACCTTAAAATAAGGTATCTCATCTCACCTACTTAACAAATTTTCGAAAGAAAGATACACATCAGAAGTTATACACGTCATAAAACAATAAAATCTATTTTATATCTAAAATGAAGGGCATTCAACAAATCCTATTTCTGCAATATTAATTATATGAGCAATTAGTTTCCTTGGTGAGTATGTGATTTTAACTAATATGTTTATTGACTTAGTTTTGTGTACAGAACTCATTGAATTAAAAGGAAATTCTGAAGGTGAGTTTGGACCTTGCAAAATGCCAAGATTTCAGTTCATCAGTAACACTGTGGATATGTTCAAATGCTTAACTGTTTTACTTGATGAAACTACATTTCCCAACATTGTGAAGCTCAGACATTCTGGAGAAAACAGAGCTTCCTCTGAAGAATGAGGTGTTGGAGACCCCATTGCGGTTAACATATTGGCTCTTCTCTGCATGAATGATCTGGTGTCCAGGAATTGTACTCTATGCTTTAGCTGTTCCTTCAGCGGGGAAAACAAAAGGGTCTCTCTCATCTGTCTTACTCCTGTTTTAATGAAATAAGTACAACTTGATTGTGTCTAGAGCTTCTTACCAATGTCAAATTTGGTTGAAGCTGGACAATGACTCGAAAAATTGTAGGATTTTTTTTTTTTTTTAAAGCAGTTAGAGAAAGGTCTTGGCGCATAACTTAATATCACTTCCTTAGGAAACCAAGCTAAGAAACATCCTTGTACGTTCTAAATATAAGCAGTGGCAAGCTATAGGAAAAAGCGAAGACAACTTTTTCATCAGTATTTCCTCACTAATATTTCTGGTACTTCCCGGAGAAAATACAGCATACATTTGCATCAATAGCCACTTCAGGGAGAGAATTATTTTCAATTAACTGTAATAAAAGGGCTTCAGAAGTCTGAATAAAATAAAATGTAGCCCTAAGTACGTATGTGTTCTGTGTCTGGTCACTTTGATTATGCACCTATGCCTTAGGTTTTTTTGACAGTGGAAAGCTACTGTCATGCACTAACTCTAAATGTAGTGAGTAGCTGAATTCTTAAATACTTTATTTCTTTTTAGATGAGCATTTTGGAAGAGTCATTCATTACGATGCATGGTATGAATACTGTGAAGCATTCTGTTTAACAAAGTACGACAACCGTTTGGGTGTTCCTCAAAACACAATGAAAGGGAAGAAGAGTTCTATGGTTTCTACATTCTATTGCATCTGGTTTTGCTTGCTAATTAATATTGATTTGTATTTATGTTTGCTTTTTCTACAGTAACAGTACATAATTTATACTAGCTTTCTGTATATATGATAACAATGTAGAAATAATCTTACACATTTGGCTTGTTTTACAGTACTAACTTCAATATGTATACTTTTAAGTCCAAGATTTTTTTGTATGAAGCTGCACACGGAAATGAGATTAAAAGCAATATATGACAAAAACCTGATTTCAGAGTCTGTAAATTGGACAACACAGGTTTAGAATAAATACCGATGTTTTTGATTTTTGAATAATTTTCTAATTATTATATGCTATATTTATAACTTTGGGGATTTCTGTGGGTCTTATGAAGTCTTAGTATTGCCATAAAAGTAATTATAAATACTAGTTGAGGTAATATTGCAAAGATGAGAAATATTTTGTTAAAATAACAATTCAAAATTTTGGTTAATGTGCATGGGGAATTTAGCTCCTACGGTTACCAAGGTACTTAAAATGTGTGTTAATATTTGATTAAAAGTATTTTGTTTAGTTGCTTAAAATTATGTTTTAAATCCCCTTTTCACAAATATAATCAGATGACCTAGATGTATCTGTGTCTGTGACAAGTATCTTCTGCTTGGTCCTATAAATATTTAAAAGAAACTTAAGAGAAATTTAAAATAATACAGAAATAGGGAAGGCACAAAAAGTTTTCCCAAACATACACTTTATTATTTGAAAGTACTTCATATGTATCTAGAAAGATTGAAAGCAATACACCTACCATAGAAATGAAGAAAGCTAAAAAGTAGATACTGATCTATACAAAATTATTCATACAGTGTTTGCAGATTGTAAATATTAGCAGAACTGAAAAACTGGGAACTATTCATCACAGCATATAATTTTCCTTTGGTTTTCATCAATATTGCCTTCACCCAAGGAAGGTGTGACAGAACTTTAACCTCAGACTTTTAGTCCCCCGAAAGCTTCTTATTAAAACTGAGAGTAATCTCAAACTTCTGAAGCTGCATTTGTTATATTTGTACAGATAAATTCCTCGTAAGATTTATTCCAATGTGACTCAGAGACAAACTGACTTGTGCTCACATCTAATTTCTCTTCCAAAGTCAAATAAGAATTTGCAGTGCTTTACACAGAGTACAAAGTGTGTATTGTGATTAACAGAAACCTCTACTTTAATCCTTATTTGGGAAAGTATTTGCATTCAAGACATTACCTATGCATGCTTATTTGAGTAAGTGAAACTGGTCTTGAGGTGGCAATGATACTTCTTTGTAATCTTATTCTGAAGAACATGGGTATGTGGGTATGTTGCTGTACTTGTGCAGATCTACCTCACCTAGCTTAGATTCCACCAATCTGGTGCAATGCTAATGACAGAGAGCTCTGTGCGCGCTGAGAACAATCTTAGGTTTTACAGCTCATGCTAAAATTACTGTTTGTTGCTAGAAGGATCTGAGTCAGGAAGTTAGAGCTAGCCTTAATATGTCTGTAGGATTCGCCCCATTAATTTCTCTTTTATTTGTCATAGGATAGCCTTGGTATCCAAGACTATTAATCCTTATTGGTGGCATGTTTTTGATATCAGAAATCTTCAGTACGGATATCATCCTTGCTAATGACACTTTGCTTTGCTTCTGCTCTTTTCCTATTGTTTACAGTAAATAGACTCCTCTCTTGTCTCATCTGGAAAGATCAAACATACATAGAAAGAATAGTTCTGCTGATCAGTGTATTTAAAGAAAAAGGCTTTGGAAAAAAATGTTTACCTCATTTATGTTCTTATGCTTCAATTTAAGTAACTTGTTTTTCATTGTTTCTTACTTTATAGGAGTGTACTTTTCAAAGTACACTTTTCTATTTTGCTGTATATAAAATTTTAGCACATCAAATACTTTTGTATGTCACACGTTACTACTTCTCAGCATTTGTCAGTGCCAAGAATAAATTCTCTGAGACATAATATCGTACAGATTTAAGGACGTCCAGAATGTATTCAGTGACCATCTGTCATTATGTGCACAGCAAGCTTGACTTCTGTGCAGTTGAGGTTCTTCCCAGGAGGACTGGGAAATGTGGCCTGCCAGTGAAATTAAACTGTCTGGCTGGTGCAGAAGATGAAGGGAATGGGCACCAAACTGTTCAAAGCTCAGGGACTTTGACCCATGGTGGAGCTAGTAGGTGTTTTGTGCGTGACTCAAACCAAATAAAAAAAGGGGGGGGGGGGGGGGGTGTTTGGTGGTTGTTTTGTCTTTTTTCCCCGACCTGTTGATATCACAGTCTGTATGAAGTGGAGGAAGTCTCCAATCATTTCTACAGGTCCCTTCTACTAACTTTTTGATGGTTTGGTGTCTAACCTGTAAGTTTCTTCATTAGTAGAACTATAACAGGGATACATATTGAGACTATTATAAGATTAAAATATAAACTTCATCTCAAATTAAAATCAAATGCATGAATGTTGCGTGTGTGATTTTTTTATATGAAAAAAGCTAAAATACCCAAATACCATTTTCATGAAAATTAGTACTTTCCTGCCAACAGGTGGAAAACAAATGCAAATCTGACACCTTTTTTCTTTAACCCTCCCCCCACCCCAAAAACCCCTTCAAAATTTAAATTAAAGACTGCTGGAATGTATGTTCATTATATTGCTAGTATGTTTTAAGCAGCACAGCGAGGATAATTTGAGGTAAGCTTGTTTATGGTGTGCAACTTTTTAATTCTTCCTGAGCATTACATTCTGAGGAAATAATTTTTTTTTTAAATAAGAAGACAATACTATAAGTTCATTCATTAGGACGAGGAAGGGAACTCTCTTCTTATTTTACTCAGATCAGCTATTCATAACAAATAATTCATCACATATATTTGCCAGTTATTTGATTTCATAGTTCGGAGACTAGAATTTTATGAAAACATAAGTCTGTCAGTTTGTGTGAAACGAGGACTTCAATACATGCTGTTAAAGCAGAATTTCATCTTTATTCAGTCCAAACAACAATTTGGAAATAAGGAGCATTTCCTGTATTGTCTGAGACAGAGAGAGATACAGAAACCAATGTTACTAATATTCTGATAGATGCATGTAGCCCTGGAGATTTCATGTTGGTAACCTTCTTCCTAGCTGATCATAACAGTAATATTGTAATACTAGTGATGTGGCAAACTGTGGGGTACATATGAAAAATATGTGAAAAGTTGTGCATCAGCTTCTGGAACACAAGAGCTTGTGTGCATCATTCATACCTGTGATTGTAAGAGATTGTGCATGCAAATTATGCACTCATTTACAGTCTCAGCCCATCTGCATTCAGCTGAACTGCACTTGAACAGAGTTTAAAACCAAGAATGGAACTGAAAGTTTAGGAAGCAAGTATGAGTCAAATAAAGGAATCCCCTTCATTCCCTTCCACCCGTCTTTTAGAACTGACTATATATATTTCATGGCACAGGTGTCAACTGTTGTGTACAATGTTTTTTCAGCAGTGAAAACAATCATACTAGTGGCTGCACTACTCTCCAGGGTCATTAGTCCCATAGCTGTTACTTACTATTATGTCTGCCTGAAGGCCTTGGCTCTGGGAGTTAAAAAGCACAGATTTTGTAATTTTTTTTTCTTATTATTGGCTAGCAGATGTATTGTTTTAAATATTGCTCCCGTGTTTCCAGTTCTCTGCATACACAGTAATTGCAGGTAGAAGGGAAACACAGAATGACATTAGTGAATATTTAAAAAAACCCCAACAAACAAACCAAGTTTAACTTGATTTCATGTTGTTCTGATTTTCTGGAAAGCTGGGTCCCAAGTTTAAATTTAACACTGCTCAACAGATTGTTCCTTAGGTTGAAAAAATATTCTCTACTGCAGGATTGAAGACCATACTTTCCAAGTATTAGGAGTGTGTTTTCCTCTATAATCAGCAAAAATGTATGAAGAAAATGAGAGCTTACCAGTGGAGATAAACGAAATAGAGAAAAAACATGACTGTTATGTCCTTCCAAGCTTCAGAATTATTTTATCAAAAGTTTAGAAGAGTATGTACTTTAGAGCGTGACATACTGACTAAAAGGTAGCTGGAAGGACCCTCTTTTGTATGCCAAGGCCATTTCTCCCTGCTGACTACAGATTACTCACAAGTTATTACATAGAGGGAAACAGAGAGTTGAAATGAGTAAATCTAAGCCATACGCTGCCTGAATTGGGAAACTGGGGAGAAAACCCAATGCCTTGAATGCCCACAATACATAACAGTGTAGATCACAGGATTAATTCTAACATTAAACAAAATATTTCAGTGGGTTTCTTAGAAGGAAACAGAAAGTCTGTAAAAAATTCAACTGCATTTTTGGAAATGGAAACACTTAGCCACATCTAAGCATCTGGCATCAACGCTTCCAAGAGAAAAGAAACTGAATATGTGTATTGAATGTGAGAACAAAATATCTTTTTTGCCAAAACCAGTACAAATCATCAGTGCCAAGGCAAAGTGCTTTCAAAAGTTTGGCAGGAGTCCACTAAGACTTATTTTAATCAGATACAAGGAGAAAGGAAAAATGTCAAGCTGTTATTTCACATTAATATTTGCTCACGTTAGCTAAAATAACCCCACCAAACAAAACCACCACATGCTTAAAAAAAGTTTAATTGATTAAACTGAGTTATAATTTGTCATAAAGCTGTTTCCTTTTATTCTAATTTTGATAGCAATTCTTGGAAAGCAATGTTGATATTGGCTACCAACAGATAATGCTTTACACTCCTATCAGTTGTACAGTCTAGTACCTGATGAAGTCCTTGACCTCTAACTCCATTTACAGTGGTTTATAAGGTAAGCATCTTCAGGAACTAACTGTTCTGAGAGCTACTAAAGTTTATTATGGCTGAAATGCAAAAGATTAAAGAGCACAGCACATTATCCACACCTCAACAAATAGAATCATAGAATCATAGAATAGTTTGGGTTGGAAGGGACCTCTAAAGGTCATCTAGTCCAAGCCCCCTGCCATGGGCAGGGACATCTTCAACTAGATCAGGTTGCTCAGAGCCCCATCCAACCTGACCTTGAATGTTTCCAGGGATGGGGCATCCACCACCTCTCTGGGCAACCTGTGCCAGTGTTTCACCACCCTCAGCGTCAAAAATTTTTTCCTTCTATCTAGTCTAAATCTACCCCCCTTTAGTTTAAAACCATTCCCCCTTGTCCTGTCGCAACAGGCCCTGCTCAGAAGTTTGCCGCCATCTTTTTTATAAGCCCCCTTGAAGTACTGATAGGTTGCAATAAGGTCTCCCCAAAGTCTTCTCTTCTCTAGGATGAACAACCCCAACTCCCTCAGCCTTTCTTCAGAGGAGAGCTGTTCTATCCCCCTGATCATTTTTGTGGCCCTCTTCTGGACCCGCTCCAACAGGTCTGTGTCTTTCTTATGCTGAGGGCTCCAGAGCTGGACGCAGTCCTCCAGGGGGGGTCTCACCAGAGCAGAGTAGAAGGGCAGAATCCCCTCCCTCGACCTGCTGCCCACGCTTCTTTTGATGCAGCCCAGGGTACGATTGGCCTTCTGGGCTGCGAGCGCACA
>NW_008824243.1:2503979-2506978 GCF_000699105.1 Pygoscelis adeliae
GACAGTCCACCCATCAAATCCATACCTCTCCAGTTTAGAGAGAAGGATGTTGTGGGGGACTGTGTCAAAGGCCTTACAGAGGTCCAGATAGATGACATCCATAGCCCTTCCCATGTCCACTGATGTAGTCACTCCATTATAAGAAGGCCACTAGGTTAGTCAGGCAGGACTTGTCCTTGGTGAAGCCATGCTGGCTGTCTCGAATCACCTCCCTGTCCTCCATGTGCCTTAGCATAGCTTCCAGGAGGATCTGTTCCATGATCTTCCCAGGCACAGAGGTGAGACTGACTGGCCTGTAGTTCCCCGGGTCTTCTTTTTTTCCCTTTTTAAAAATGGGGGTTATGTTTCCCCTTTTCCAGTCAGTGGGAACTTCTCCGGATTGCCACGACTTCTCAAATACAATGGATAGTGGCTTAGCAACTTCATCGGCCAGTTCCTTCAGGACCTGCGGATGGATCTCCTCGGGTCCCATGGACTTGTGCACCTTCAGGTGCCTTAGATGGTCTCGAACCTGATGTTCTCCTACAGTGGCCGGCTCTTCATTCTCCCAGTCCCTGCCTTTGCCTCCTGCGGCCTGGGCAGTGAGGCAAATATATCTATATCTAAATACATTTAGATATAGATGTATAAATAGATGTATAGATATAAAAAATATAGATGTATAGATATAAATTATATCTAAATACATTTAGATATAGATAAGCGCATATATTTCTAACTGGAATGGCATATTTTAATGCTCTTTCTGTATGTTTGAACTTACCAAGATAAAAAGCTGCTACAGAATAGACCAAAAGAACCAAGTTGTGGAACACAGTGACATTCATATGAGGGAGTCTGAGGCTCAGGCGCTCGATCAGAGTATTGGTAAGAAAGGGGGAGGGGGAATAGGTGAGTGCTCATAAAAAAACAAGAAAAAGAATCTGAATCTTTCTCTTGTTTCCTGCTTCTAAACAAGCTGAGAAACACATGCTCAGGAAAACAATTATTGCACCCCACTGAAAATCATAAATTGTTGTGTGCCACACCTCCAGGTTTCCAGTGCCCTCCTCTGACAAAACACTGAAAATTAAATTTTCTTCATTTTTGCATTTAACTATTTACTCTGACTGTATGTGAATATTTAGGCTATATCACTTCACTAACAGTTTTAATATAGCCAAAACATCCAATATAGCTTCACACTTTATAATATTTCTGACGAAGTTTCATTTCTCACATTCTAAAACAGCTCTAGAAATATCACTGGGTCTACTGTGAAGTAGTTCAATTACTTCCAGGAATGAGGAAACCTATATTTTAGCATGGCTTCTATACGTTTTTGACACTTGTATAAAAGAAATCCAGAAGAAAACAACCCACTCCCCTGCCCTCCCCATCACAACATCACAACAGTTGTGGTACTTCACAGCTTCAGTATAACAATTCTAAGGACCTATTTAGGTAAAGAGATAGTAATGTCTTCGTTTCACAGCTTGAAAAGTAAAATAGATGAAATTATTTCTTTGATGTACTGCTTTGGAGAACTGAAAAAAATATATCTGAATTTCAGTAATGCACTCAGACATTTAACCACTCATTCTCATGATATCTGTCTATTTTATTCTCTTCATGTTTCTTCTCTTTTACTCTGTCTAGAATACTTCTAATTTGCTCTAGAAATTCACATTATTTTAAAGAGAGTCTTAAGTATTTTGCTAATCTGTGCGCTCCTACGGGATACTGATGCTTCAGAATGAATAATATTTTACTATTAAAAGAAAGGGGAAATAGGTTTCACAAAAAATTTTAATTCTAGCTATAAATGAAATTGGCCTGTTTGTTTATTTTTTTCATCCTAATTTAGAATTTGCAGGTTTTTATTTTGGGCTACTTCTTTTTGGTTAGCATGTTTTCACTTTCTCATTACTTTCATTGATTCCTTTATTAACTGCTTTTATAATTTGTTTTGATTGCTTAGACTGTATGCAACTGTATGTGATACCATGATATCATGTCATTTATACAACAGTTTTCACACTATCTTTAATGAATAATATAGTTTGTGTCTGAAGCTACCAAGGATCATGAGAATATATATCTTGCACTCTTTTAATTAAGTATGAAGTAGCACCCTTATGGAAAGTATTCATAGTAGTTCCAGTATTTAAGGTGAGGTTATTTTCCAGTTTTAGCGAATAGGCCTAATCGTTGTAGGACTTCAATACACTAAATAACTCTGACTTGTTTTTTAGTTTAATGGTAAAAGCTACTGTTTAATTAAATCATTGAATCCATGAATCCTGAGAAGTTCTAGTCTGCAGTAGAGGGACACTGTTTCTGTCTTTTTTATTCTAATCACTCATACTAATCCTTATTAATTGCATGCTACTTTCTCTAGCCTTTACTTATGCCTTAGATAACAGTTCCTCTAGATGTTTCACAAACCTGAACTTTATGACTTTAAACCTTGATGCTTCATATTTTGATAAAAACAGAATTCTGAAATGGCCGAAAGTCTGGAAGTAACTTGATTAGCAAAATAGAAATATTTCAGAGAGTTGTCACATTTCTTTTGCAGTTCAGGTTTGGTGAGGCTTTTATTTGAATAAACTCTAGTATGTTTAACCAGATAATATGGGATCAGCTTGTATATTACACTTGATTACACATAAAAGCCTCTAAAATAGCAGATGGAAATATGGTATATTACTATCAATCACTGCCTATTCTTTCTGTAAACAAAACAGTATTAAATGAGGTAAGATGTGCGCCTGTTGTGTACATTGGCTTAACTGATACAAGCATGTTTAAGGACTGCTACTGCATGAGCTAACACTGCTTTGTGATGAAAAATGTTGAGGCTGCTCCTTCCATTTGCATTCCCACTGCCAAATTTCAAACTATTTTTATCATGTATTAACAAACCATTTCTTCACAAAATTTTCCCTTTGAATTATTTTTCCTTTCATTTCAAAGTGGTCTTCCTCTCACTCAGCAGAATTTTCTTTCTCTGTCCC
>NW_008824243.1:2507008-2512196 GCF_000699105.1 Pygoscelis adeliae
GCCTCTCTCAACTGGCCTTAAATGATATTGGCAGTTCCACAGGCTGTAGCTCTCTTGCGGGGCTTCAATACCGTCAATTTGCTTTTTGTTTCCTCTAGTAGAATGTGGTGGCTTTGCTGCCTTTTTCATTATAAGATTCATCTCATCCATGAAGTATCTTTTTCTTTAAAGAATCATCTTTTTCTTTATTGCTCTGTCTATGATGCATTTAAAAATTCTCTTCAGTCTTTGCTAATGGATCTATAGCCTCTGAAAATATTTTTGAGCCTCTCTTTGATGGTATTCTCTCATCCCCTTCTCCTTTCAGGCATGGTAAAAGGAGTAAAGGATACAATCAGAATTAGTGGGACTTGAACAAAATGTTGAGATCTCCGTGATGATGAGAACTCTGGGACCATTCTCCAAAGGCTCATCTTGCTCTCTTCTGAGTATTTTACATTTGCATGCAGAGACACCAGTGCTCCTTATCTGAGCTGTCAAAAAACCCACTTGATCCTTAATGTAGCTCTAGGAAGAAAGAGCCATTAGAGCTGAGATTGCTAGCAGGCAGCATATCAGACTTCTGCAAGGAGCACCACTGCATCCCACCTAGTCGAGTATCTGATTCATTGGGTAGTCTGAAGGCTTTGCAGCATGCATTTGATGGTATGGTTTGGCATGGTTTGCTTGGTTTTTGTTTCATCCTTTCCCTAAAAAGAGAATTATGTGCACAGCAAGGTGCTTTCTCCTGTGACGTATTTTTCTAACGTTTTATTTTGCCTTCATCCTCTTCTCTCCTCCACTCCACAAAAAGAAAATCACTTCTACATAAAAAAAATTGGGAGATTTGTGATACTCCTTAATTGCTGAGAACGTTAATACTATCGTATCAAACTGGTTCCCACAAAAGATTTAGAAAATAGAGTAGTTAAAGGTTTCTAATGTAATCTCTACATTATGTTACCGATTGCTTTGAAAGTAAGAACTGATGTGCTGAACTAGGTTTAATACCTTAAGAAACTCAGTGTTACATTACATTGCATTTCAGTTTTACCCTGACCATTGTACACAATTTGAAGGCTTACTATAACATAAAGAGTAATATGGTTAGTCCATGGTTCTAAAGTGCAGATTACAATGATTTCTGCTCACCTTCATGACAGGATGCAAAATATCCAAAGGTGCCAAAGATGGCAACCTGATGGGATTATGACACATCTCAGATAGGGTCATACGCCTGACCTTGCACCACTGTGGTTACATGATGCAATAAATCTTTCCCCACCATCAGCTAACAGCTGCCTTGCAGCATGGGAACAATGGGAAAAATAGCAGAATAGTCCTGCTATCTTTGTACATTTACCAGGGAGAGCAAGGAGATTCCCTATAGCAGCTCTGCCCATTCATGTAACCAGCCCTGTGCATACATAACAAATTTTATGGAGTCCTCCAAAGCTGTAGAGTTGGGGTGCTGCCCAGCAGCCAGAAGTGTGTCTTCTCTCTTCACTTCTTCCCATTTCAGCTCCAGAGGATGGATTTATCTCCCAGACTTGACATTTTCTGGGAGTATGATGCAGTGCAGGAATCAGAAGAAAAAGGCTTGTACTCTCCCATTCAAACTGAGTTTGTATTCATGCTGAGTAGCCTCTGTAAAGTAAGGCAACAGCCTATAGCAATAAACAGTGAACTTTCTAATCCACCCAGCTCCAAACACTTTCAGCTGACCCATCTGCTATGAAAACAATAGTGTTTGCCACAAATATTTGCACATATTTGATACTGCGAAATTACACGTGGCTGAAAGGCTATTGATTTTCTTTTTTCTATGCTTGTTTTGATTCCCTAGAACAATACATTGTACATAATGTTTTGGGGTTTGTCTCTTCTGGGAGTCCACACTTTTTCAGATCAGACTGAGTAATTTTGAAAGTTGCTGCTGCTTTATCGATTTTCTGCCTGAACCCTTTTTGCTAAGTAAACTGATACAGGAAGTAGGGCTTGAGATCATCTCGCAGGTTACAATAACCAAGCCCTACCCCTTTTCAAAACACAAAGCTTTATAATCTTTAAAACTGATTTTTATTAGACCTAGGTGACCTGTAAAATAGGAAAATCTCAGATCTGCTGGGTAAGATGGAATAAAAATAAACAAGTTTGCAAACCCATTTTCCCTTGCTCGCTGCATCCTTGCAGGGGCGAGTCCTTTTCTGTGGGCTTCCTCTCAGTCACCTCAGACACTCACCAACCGCAAAATTCCTTCAGTCCCCTCATGGTTCCTGAGAAAAGGCCTTTCTCTCCATTCCCAGAGAGACCCGGCCTGCCCACACCTCTTCCTGCAGTGAGCAAGCCAGCCGCTCTGTCCACTCCTCAGGGCCTGCTGCCTTGCCTTTCCAGCACTAGAAGGTTCCACCAGGCCGGGGACCCACGCTCCCTCCCGGCTGGGGTGCAGCTGCCGTAGCCAGCCCTCTCCCCTGCCACCCCTGCCTGCTTCAGTAAAACCCCTCCTACCGCTCTGGCCGCTCTCCCTCGTTCTCTGAGGATGGAGCCTTTCTGTGGCTGGATGGTGAGTCAGGGAAGTGAAGCCGGGGAGCTATACTGTTCCCAGTCAGTGAGTTAGTGTGGTCTGGCGACTTGCTGCCAGAACGGCTGCTAGGACAGCAAAACGGCTGTCAGGGCATGCAAGGCACCTGCTCTCCTAGGCCGGTTCGTACTCCTGTAACATCTCCCGTATTTTTTCCTGCTGCTATGCTTCCCTCCATGTCAAACGGAAGTAGGTGGCAGAAACGGACGAGGTTTTTCGTAGTCCTGACGCCTTGCCGAGCTCATGAGAAATACACGCAGTGTGTCATTTGAACAGCATGGCTTTTGACAGGTGGCGCCCCCCCCCCCCCCCCCCCCCCCCGCTTGTAATAAGAGTGAGAGAAAGAGCAATTACCATTCAGTTTGCAGTAACTAAGGTCACATTGTTCTTTAGACTGGACTTCCCTGACTTCTATCCCTTCAGGGGAGAAGTAGCTTTCAGAGTTAAACGATCTTCTTTCAGGTATGCTTTTCTAGGGGGTGCCCCATTGCAGCACCTTTACAGACAAGTAATGCTTCATTACCAAGTTATTGTGCAGTGGTGATCAAGCCTCTTTTCATGCGCATGTAGAACAATTCAGAAAGAAATAAACCATTCATAGAGTCTAGGGGATAAATATTCCCCCTCCCAAATGGGGTTAGCTCAAATGACGTTGCATGGTTTATTTGCTTAGGTTTACAAGGATATGCTATATTGCATTTTTGTTCATAGGAAGCCAGATGCAAGTTCAATACTTTAAATGCACTGGCTCATTTTAATGATAAACTTTGTAAAACTTTTGTGTGAAAGTTTTGTAATAATGCTGGGTATTGATTTCTACATTTTACATGGTCAGTATAAACACCCATGTATGTTGCAATGCTAAAAAAAACCCGCTATTGATAAATAGTGTTTTGCATAGTTACGGTATTTTCCTGGCTTACTTGCGTGGGTAATATCTCTAACTTCTGAGATGTTTATTTGCATTCCGTGAATAGTGGGTTAGGAATTTAATGGCATTTAATTCATTTTGGTTTTACCTACGAGAAGATTGAATTAGTTTTGTGAGCCTTCACTCATTTCAGATCTCCTGGATTTGGGAACGATACTGCAGTTTTAAAATTCAAGTCATAGTGGGGCCATTATTAAATTTTATAGTGATTTTTTTTTCTTAGAGTAGTAAACTATATCACCAGGGATCCATTTGATTATGTTACCTGATCTCTTGTATAAAAGACTGCAGACTTCTCAGAGATAGTTTGGTTAAACAAGTATGTATCTTTTTCAAAGAGACCTTGATTTAGAAATGACTTGATTTGGTGTTTTTTAATTAATTAAAAATAACTTAAAAAGCTACTAATCATCTAAGTTTATTTAACTTTTACTAACTGAAACCATTGATAATGGTGTGTGCATTAGAAAAGTATAAGGTCACAATTCTTTCAAACTGAGAATGTTCGAGTTCTTGGCGGTGGGATGGCGGGATTAAACACCTTATTTTCAGACCTAAAGTAAAATTGTCTATGCCATGTACTATATTAAGTCCTTTGTCTCATGCAATGTATTTGATTTTTTACCAAATAAGGATAGCTTTTGCAAAAATACGTTTTTTTCAAAGATGTAAAAAATGGTTCTATGTACAGTTGTTACCCGGAATCAATGGTAAGAGGCATTCTCGCCAATATACATCATCTTGGTTTTTGAAGTACTAATTTTCTGTGGGTTCATGTTTGAGATCTCACCAGCAAAATTTTGAGCAATAGGGTTTAAGATGAGTAATCTTATGCAATTATGTATACAGAGTTGAAACAAATTGTCACATTTCTGTATGTTAGTGGATAATTTCATAAAATCCTTTTTCTGAATGTGCTGGTGTGCAGAATGTATGGAAGAGCATACGAGGCCAAAAAGAGGTTTGTAAGAACTCGCCAGTTGTTTCTGTAGGTAGGTTTCCGACTGGCACAGTGTACAGCTTTCTTTTAAAATAACTGTTTAGAAAGCTGCTCACTACTTCAAAAGTTTTAAGTGAAGCCATTTTTAAGGCCAGATCTACGGTTGTTTAAAAAAAAAAAAACCAAACCATCAAACTGTAACCTGAAAGAGTATAGTGGCTTTGGGTAAAAAGATGGAGAAATCTGACTGGAGATATTGATGGCACTGCTACTGTGTGGAGTGTGACAAGGGCAGGTGAATGTAGGTTACAGTCAGAAAGGATATATTTTACTTGCTGTCATGGGTGACATCTGTAGTTACAGGTATTTTGCTTTCAAATACGTTTGTTTTATTTGTAAGCTATGTAGAACTAACGTAAACAAAGACAAAAACAGATTCTGAAATGGAAATAATGGAGACAAGGAAAGGAGAGCATGGATTTCTAACACTTTTGTAAGTGTGGATGGAGATAGAGAAGTATGGAGAAGTTTGCTTTTGTGGATAAGGTTTTGGTTTAGGTGATTTCATAATTTCTTATGACCTGTCTTATGACAGGTGGGGTGAGAGGGGAACTAGTTTTTCCATTGCTATGCTACTATCCTGTAACATATCTGCTATGTATGGTAACACAGGAAGCTGTGCTCAGCTTGAGCAAAGTGGGGCGTAAGAAGCCTGACTGATTGCAGGCCAGAGGCAGAAAAGGTGTTTTTCCATCCA
>NW_008824243.1:2512209-2522069 GCF_000699105.1 Pygoscelis adeliae
AGCCTTCGGTATTCTTACCTAAGGCTTAGCAGTGAAAGTCTAAGTGTAACGTCAGTGACAGGTTTGGGTCAAACAAATGACACGGGTCCTTGCTTTGATGAAAGCCTTACTTTATAGAGACTAGTTTTAGGGAGAAGGAAGATGGACCTGAGGTGGTCAGGGTCCAGCATCAGGTAGGGTTTTCATTAGTGGTTAGGGAAGAGAAACTAACTGTGAAGCAGGTGACTAGCTGGCACCTATTGCTTGGCCATGAGACTATGACATTTATTTTGACAGTCCATAGTATGATGTATGAGGAGAAGGTGGACTGTGGTCATTTTAATATTTAAACATTTTGATCTGTAGATTTCATAAGTCATTCACTCTTCTAATTATTAGAAATGTGTTTGGCCTCTAACTTCTTTTAATATGATTAATTAACAGCAGGTATAATGTCATGACATATTTAAATACTTGCACTGCTTTTAAGTGTAATTCCTCATGTGAAAAATGCTAATTTTTGATTTTTCTATGCATAAAATAACTTTTTGTCATTTTGTATATGATATGTGTAGGGCTCAGATTTTTATTAGTCAGCTTCATATTTCTTTGTGCCCTGGCTGCCCAGCAAACATAAAATTTCTGTCTCCCTCTTCCTCCTCTCTCGCCTTAAAGGCAGTGACAAAACTATTCCTCCAAACCCAGAAGCTATGTAGAACAACTGTCTGCCCATCCATAACAGCTTTCTTTTCTATTGATGGGCAACTGCACTTTTTTATAGAACAAAGCACACAGTAGCGTTTCCTTTTCCAGACTGAAATTATATCATTATTTACGTTTTTTCGGTTTTCTCTTTTCTCAAAAAGTAATGAGTACAAAGTTCTGTTGTGCATAGTAATACTGTTGGTAGAACTGACTTAGGCAACCCATTTGCATTACTGAAAGAAAGAACATGTCTTTGTATTCATTATTGCTTAATTTTGATAGAGAATATCCCAGACAGCTAATTTTCTGGTAGTTCAGAACTGTCCATTGGAACTTACCACTGCAGCTTCACAGGGATTAGCAAAGGTTGGACCTCAAAACCAGAGAGTAGTATACATAATATTCTGCTGTCCTGTGGTGAACTGCAAACAATGTCGTATGTGTTGACTTTTAATAATTAGTGTGTTTGTCCTGAGCTGTTTGAGAATTGTCAATATATGTTAAAAGGGGGAAGTTATAATACAAAAGGCACTTTATGTCACTTCTACATTCGTTTTGGCAACAGAAACTGTAAAAGAAGTCTGAAAATGATGTAACCGCTTTTAATGAGAACTGCCATTAACAGCTGAATTTCCCCACTTCTTAGTGACTTCATGTCTGTACTCTGTTGCAACTCTCTGTAAAGGAGAAACTAGTTGGCATCAGGTTGTGCCAGTGCAGCCCCTGTGAATGAAATGCTTCTCCCTAGGCCAGGAGTACAAACCAAGCCAGGGTTAAGTATAATCAACTGGCTTGGCCTGGTGCATTTTCAGGTAGAAGCTTTAAAATCTCACTGTCTGCCCCTATTGCCAACACCATGAAACCCAAATGCTCCTAGTGCTCTGAGAGTCGGAGAATAGCGGAGAAGGCAGTAAGCTGGTGCTGTGAGATGCTCTACTGCACCAGGTAGTCTGTGCTCAGCATGTCTGTTGTCAGGCAATGTCTGAGATGTATAGAAACAAACACCACTTGGCCATGAAGTTGACATAAAAACATTAAACACCATAAAAAGAAGAATCCTGTTCCTTTTGTCTAAAAAGCACAGTATACATTTAGGAAAAGTTGAAGTCCCTTGGTATACTTCTAATTAACTTTTTTATAGAGGCAATGGATAAATTCAGAAATCCTTAAATATACAAACTGGTTTTTAACTACCAGTTCAGATTTTTATGAGAATTGCTTTATGAAAGTTGCAGAACAAAACAATCTTGCCACCCGGGAGCTGAATTCTAGTACTTTATATGTAACAACCAAGCTGTATCAAGGCAGTGTTTTGCCAGATATGTTTTATGTTTCTTAAAGATTATTTGAAATTATTTCTCATAGAAATCACAAAAGCCTTAAATAAAATTGTATCATTAAATAAATTTTTAATAGCTTGCTAACATTTGTTTTTGAACATTGTTAGCTTGCTTTGGGAATAGCATGGCTGGAACGTTCTTTGTCTTTTGGACACCTGTGGCCACCACAACTATGTTTAGGAGATAGCTCATGTGGTTTTATATTAAAGCAGGTGTTCTTCTGGTGGTTATTCTCAGTTGCTCAAACTTAAGTGTGACAGTGGAAATGGCTGCTAATCACCAGGATTGAGGAAATATAAAAAGCGGCATAAAATGATGATTTCGATTGAACAGATCCATGAAATATCGCTTTGAATTTGCAGTGAGTGGGAGGATTTGTACATTCCTGCATAAGCTTTAGGAATAAGTTTTGTGCAGGAAATCTAACTATGGATATTTATATCAGGAGTTGCCATTCTGAAACTTCCACTGCTTTTTTACAACCTTTTTTTACAAGGAACGCAGTCTAATCTTTATATACCAGTATAAAATTGCACTGTTAAGGTGTTGTGGTTTAACCTGGCAGGCAGCTAAACACCACACAGCCATTTGCTCACTCCCCCCCACCCCCCAGTGGGATGGGGGAGAGAATAGGAAAAAATAAGTAAAATTCGTGGGTTGAGATAAAGTCAGGTTAATAGGACAGAAAAGGAAAGGAAAATAATAATGATAATAATGATAAAAGAATATACAAAGCAAGTGATGCACAATGCAGTTGCTTACCACCCACCAGCCAATGCCCAGCCAGTTCCCGAGCAGCGGTCACCCCTCCCCCAGCCAACTCCCCGCAGTTTATATACTGAGCATGACGTCCCATGGTGTGGAATATCCCTTTGGCCAGTTTGGGTCAGCTGTCCTGGCTGTGCCCCCTCCCAGCTTCTCCCTGGCAGGGTACGAGAAGCTGAAAAGTCCTTGCTTTAGTATAAACACTGCTTAACAACAACTAAAACATCGGTGTGTTCTCAACATTATTCTCATCCTAAATCCAAAACACAGCACTGTACCAGCTACTAGAAAGAAAATTAGCTCTATCCCAGATGAAGCCAGGACACAAGGAGAAGAAAACTTAAAAAAACCCCCACAAAACAGGAGCAAATCAAAGTCCTAGAATTATGTTAACGAATTAAACATTAAGCATGATACTGTTTTTTAAATGTGTATTAGACTGAGATTAATTGAAAAGAGAAAATAGCATAAAAATGTTGATCTCCTGAGAAAACAAGGCTGACATTTAATACAGCTGTTAAGTAAGACAAATCAGTTTTATTGTATATCATGCATGTTTTATAACCATTAACACACTTGGAAAATGGAAAATCCTTGTGGCTGTAAGAATTTTAAGCTGCTTTACATTTACCTGTATTCAGTTATAAGACCTGTCTTTTCTTTTTTCATCCACGCCATCTCTCTCCTTCCATCCTCAGCAGCTTTATCAATTCCTTGGGTTTGTTTTATTCATCTTCACCATACCTTTTCTAGTCCAGGAAGAATATTATTTTTGCTTGTGAATTGAGGTTAAGAAAAAGTAGATGATGAAGTCTGTGGGTAGGTCTAGCAAGCAAACAAAGGTATGTCATACATTTTAGCAGTTAGTAACAGTAGTGAGACAAAGTGGTATATAATTCAAAACACACTAACAATCCAAATGTGGCACAACACGCTATCGGACATTTTTTAGCCAGCTAGCCAGCTCAAGACCATATCACCACGGTATCTTTCCACTGTTACTTCTGTTAATAATGTTACCCATGCTATAGATAAGCCTTATGTTATAGTTGCATGTTTTGAAAGGCTGTAATCAGTCTCTTGATTTCTTGTGTCTGTGGCCTTGATCATTGGATAATATTCCTTTCTTACTAACACACAGTGTATGCTGTTTCATTTCTAAAATGCAATATCCCTTATTATCTTGTGTTACTTGCAACAGCTTTTGCCAAAGACTTATTTCTCCTTAGCTGATGAAGTCACTATGAAATTGCAAATGATTAAAAAAAAAAAGTGAAAGGGAGTCCAGAAATAAATGGGGTAGGGAAAAAAAACCCTGTAACCCATTTTGTATATTCAGTTCTTAAACTTAGGATCTTTTACACTAGACTGTGGTCTCTGCTTTAGTTTGAATTCTTTCTATGATATATTTGTATACTTCTTGATTAAAATTTAGTTCACCAAAAACTGTAATTTATGTCCAGCATGAGTTTTATGTAAACTATTTTTGTATTGTTTATCAACTATTAATATTGAAGTGAATGTTTCAGTAACTTAATACCATTATGAATTCTTGTTGTCTAAGGAACATAATTTAAATCCTAAGGCTGAGCAACTGTGAATAGAGACAGAAAAAATAATAGCAAGTTAGTGGCGTTTTGCACAGACATCTTTTGCCACAGATGTTAAAGAACCTATGCATCTTGTAATGAGTCTTATCTGGAGCAATGTTCTCTTCTTCATAAAAGAAGCTTTAAGCATTTACGTATGAGCCTTCATGACTGCTCTTTTTTCACTTTGTACTTTCCTCTGCCCCAGAGGCTACACGTGATATTGTTACAGATGAATGTACATCAGACTTGAATGCAAACTGCTTTTTTTCCTCGTGTTTCTCCTTTCATAGTCCTACTAGAAAGGTAAACATATATGCCTAATACTACTCCTCAAAGAATTTTTTCTAGCTTTGTTTCAATGTCCATAGGAACTGAGTCACCTCAGCTATTCATGCTTTATCAGTTTTCTACTAACACGTGCAAAGTTGCATATTTATTGGGGAAAACCAAGAAATCTGGCTACGTGTGTTTGAATGCTTATGCACGCATCTCTAGTTTACAATGATATACACATTTGTGTGTACTATAATTATATGGATATACATACTTGTATGTATTTATATATGCAGTCATAACCTTCACCACCGCCTTTTCATCTGCACTGCTTGACTCTGTAAAATCATGCTAAATTTCTGTACTGTTTTATCATATTTTACCTCATGGCTCTACTAATAGTTTGTAGTTCAGGATGTACATATGCCTCTATATTGATTAAAAACTTAGTGCACATAAGGCAGGATCTTTGTCCTAACATGTATTGAATAGAATGGAACATAATAATAATAATAATGCCACGGTCCTGCTCAGAACTTTACAGTTAGGTCACATAAACATAACAAAATGCATATAGCTTTACAGCAGGTTTGTTTGGGTTTTTTTCTACTAAGTGTATTTCAATATTTATAAATTATTTCATTAATTTTTGCAGGTTATAACTGCATTTTGCTATTACTTTCACGTAACGGTGAAAAAAAATTTAGTTAATTTCATCAAGTAAAGCAGTCAGTTTCCAACAAATGCCAAAATTTAGGCGTTTCAAACTCAGGTAGCCTTGATTCTTTGTCTCTCTGAATATGTGTATGTATGTGTATATATACATACAAATAAAAAGACCAAAGCTGTTTAACGGCATGTTGAAGGCAATTGGTAGAGTGTTTTGTTTCATTTGGTTGTGAATAGCTAGAATCTAAAAAATGAAACAAATGTAATGATATTAGATACACTATTAGATGTGCTATAATGATATTAGAATAGTGAACAACTCTCCCATCTGCAGAATACCGTCTCACCTTGCAACATGCAGTATGCCGATATTATTATTCCTGGAAAAGGAATTCAATTCAAACATTTTGCTTATTTATTGACTGTTACTATCAGTTTTATTTTGTTAGATTGTAAACTCTGAGATGGTTTGTTTATTGTTGTGTACATACAGTAAGCCCAACCGTGATATGGCTTTCTGGGCATAACTATCGATAAGCAGCAAAGTTTTTCAGTTTGTTAAGTTAAGAATAGTCCAGTAAGCACTCTTTTGGCTGCTGACTGACTCTTTCATTTTGAAGGGTTTTTTAAAACTTTTAAAATACATGGTTTGCTGTATACACAAATTTATTGCAAATCAGAAAAGTTTTCTATGCCAAAAATACTGTCAATTCACAATTCATTTTGACTAACAGGTTGTGTCTAAAACAGATATTAAGAAGATAGTAGTAGAACCCCAAAAATGCTAGAAAACAATTTGATAACATTAATGAAAAAATATCATTAAATTAAAGAAATATAATCCATGGCTTAAAACGTGTTTTATTGTATCTAAGTGTAAAGCCTACCTGGGAAGGTAGGTAAGGCCATAATCATGTTTCTATTAAAGGACTCAGTAATACTGAAACATGCAGATAGCCCTTGAAATGAGGTGAGAATTTCAATTATGATGCTGTAGCTCAGATGGTATTTTAGAGACTAGTACTTAGAGAGAAGCGTAAGAAAGAGTTCAGAGGTTGTGCTATTTTTTTCATTATATTAGTGAAGTAATTTCTAAGTACTAGGTTCCATTCACTTGTCTGCAAGTCTAAACAACTTGTGGGAATACTGGGAAGAGCTCAGGAAACACAAACAATGATTTGAGCTCCGGAAAGTATGTCTGATAAGGAGATTTGGAAGTTGTATTGATTTATGAAACAAGATTACTTTAAGTTTCTAGGGAGAAAGGTATATGGCAGAAGATGGTTCTTGAATTTAGGATAAAAAGTTGGAAAGAGATTTAAGATTCAAAAGCTTAGGACAAACTGATTCAAATTAGAAATAAGTTGATTATTTTAAATTGAAAATAGCATGCCTGCAAATATGAGGGAGATTCCATTACTTTTCACATCACAGTGAATTTTGTAAAAAGATATTGTATATGGGATGCAGAAATTAAGGTAAATTATTTTCTATGGCATATGTTTTGCAGAAGTCAGACCAAGTGATCTTGGCACAGCCTTTTAATGTAGAATATAACGTATCTAATGAGATGCTTATTAGGATACTACGTATTCATTTTAAGATGTACCTTTCCTACATCTTAGAAAAAGAAACTATAAAGTATATTTCTCTTTACTATTCTATGCTTGACACAGATAAATTATTGTAAATTTTATTTTGGTGTTTCTTGCTCATAGTTAATTTGGCCAACAGATAATTGAGGAGGGCAGGTTGATGTTAGTAATATATGCAGAGCTGATGCAAGTATCTTAAGGAAATAACTGTGAGAAAACGAATGGAAAGTACAAAATTATATGTACCTTCAATTGCTCAGTTTTCATTAAAAATCAGCGATCTCCAAAATATTGAATAGAGGGTCACTTGGTAGAAAGAAAGGCATATTAATTGGATTATATCAAAACATAAATCATCTTAAAGGTATAAAAACTATTGTGTGTGTATGTTTTTGATAAAATCAATCAATATGCCCTGAATCAGATACTTAGTAAATGTGACTCTTTTTCTCCTTCCCTGGTTGGTTTATAAAGATTTGGAATTCCTTTTCATCAGCAGATTTACCTTCCCACCTATGTTTAGAGAATTAGAAGGGTAGATAAAGTCACATGTGGGTGCACTTCATAGTTGCTGATATACAAAGTATTAAGTAGCAGAACTATATCTTACTTAACAAAAATTACCAACAATGGTAGGGACACTTTAAGACTAGCAATTACATTTTATTTATTTAGGAACAATTACTTATATCCTTAAATGTAGCAATAATATTCTTTTTCCTTACAAAGTTCCATTATGTCATCTGGATTTCCCCTTTTTTGCTAATGCTTGCTCTCTTGTCACACAGCAGCAAGTATTTTTAGCTACTAGAAATCAGTTAGTTCTTCTGAGTGTTAAAGTGTTTATTAACATTTTACAGGCTGTCCATTGGAAGAGATGGCCTGCTACAATAGATAGCTGATACTGCAGATGCTGTGAAATTCACAGTATGGCTTTAGTACATGGAGTAGTTATACAAAGCAAATATAATCTTGACCTTTCTGTACAGAAAATGACATTTATTTTTCTCATTACCAGATCATATCCATCTTTCATCTAAGTGAATGCGCAAGTAAGCTGTTTTAATTTTTTGCATGGTTTTGTAACCAAGTAAAGAATTGTGGCTGCTGAGACTGGATAAGAAATTTTATTCCTGTCAGCAAGAACATATTGTCTTGTACTGTTCACATTTATAAGAAGGAACTTTGGGATTCTCAGATTAGTAATGGATGTTCAACACTGTAACAGGATTCTGTATGTATTTTCAGAAATGCATATTTATATGTAGATATAGAAGATACATATATGCATTTCTGTATGTAAATAAATTAGAATTTTTATGAGAAAATAGTTGATAGAATCGGAGATAACTAAATATGAATTTATATGCCTAATTTTAATCATCTAGCTTTTATCTATGTTAAGTTTTTTGATATAAGGAAAAATATACACATGGAATGCATTTTAATACATTTCTAATAGTTCTGTGGTAAGTGTACTTAGATTAAACAAAGGGGGGGGGGCAAAAACCACTTTCCACCTCTTTATATAAAAACTGTGGTAGAATTATTGATACAAGTTACAGATCAGTGGTGTATACAGTAAACAGCGCTTGTTCTCTTCATAGAGAAAATGAAAATGTTTGTTCAGCTCTGAATACCTATGTACTGTATGTTCAACTCTCCAAAAAAATTAGTAGTTTTGAGGTTGTCAAGTATATTGGCAACAACTTCAAATTCAATATCTCAGTCCAAGGATGCCGCTAAATGATACAGTGAACACTTCAATGCTGTATTGAAGATCTGATCAAGGTCATGCATTGACCTGTATTCCAGGACTGAAAGCACTTTCTGTTGAGTTGTATTTGAAGGTGAGATAGATTGACCTATAATGATGATACTTATACTACTTTATGGCTATTGGATTACTGTATATTTCATGGAGAGCAGTGAACAGAATGCTTTTAGTTAGGGTACAATTTCATTTTTATGTGGAGTTCTTAATTTTTTAAATATTTGGTGTCAATGGTGGAACAAGCATACCTCATATTAAATTGTTTCCAGCCTTTGAAGAGAGAGCAAATCAACAAGAGTACATTTAATGTTGCCAGTAATAGGTAAAGGTGGGTTTGTAGTAGACCTTTTCTAAAAAGTGGCAAAAATCTACCCCAATTGCAAACTTCATATAGAAATTTTATAATGGTTAATAGATAAAAATTATATGATTTATCTAGTCATTTTATAATAACTGTTCATGTCTAAATCAAAAGTCTGCAAATATGTATAGTCATGTAACATGTTGGCAGTGTCAACTGATTCCAAATATCTACTGCTCTTTAGAGACTTTATTACATGGTAAGATAATATTACTTTGTGAAAAAGTCTAAAATTGCAGTGGTATACTATGAAATCTTAGAGACATCTTAGAAAGAATGTTGTTTCAAATGGCAGTAAGTCAACTGAAAGAAGCTGGTAACAGGGATGCTCTGAATCACCTGCTGGAATAGCCTGTTTGTTTTTTTTTAACTGAAGATACAGAAGAAATTTACATGCTTGAATTAGGCATGTAAACTTGCCAGTAAGGTTAAATGACAGAATATAAATGTGCTTAAAACAAATAAAATCCAAAGCAACTGCAGTATCTAGTGACATCGACAAACATGAGGAAAAACTATGACGAGAAATTTTGGGAGATGAAGTAGTGTTTGGAAAGTGAATGAATACATGGAAAAATGGAAAGGCTATGGGAGCTACATATGACTATAAAAGAAGCTGGATACATTTTTGACTTCTAGGGAAAGTAAGGAGGAGTAGAATGTATCAAAAACTATTAAAAAAAATCACATTGAAATATCATGTGAACTGGTATGACAATGCTGAGTATTTCCAGAAGTTCTAGAGAAACGGGTGCGTTACCAGGTTTAACTTTAATTATAAGCAGCTTTTTTTTTTTTGGGGGGGGG
>NW_008824243.1:2522482-2525177 GCF_000699105.1 Pygoscelis adeliae
ATACTTGAAATAAAATAAAATAGTAGTAGTAGTAGTAGTAATAATAATAATAATAATAATAATAATAATAGAAGAAGAATATACAAAGCAAGTGATGCACAATGCAATTGCTCACCACCCACTGAACAATGCCCAGCCAGACCCTGAGCAGCGGTCGCTGTTCCCCGGCCAACTCCCCCGCAGTTTATATACTGAATGGAATATCCCTTTGGCCAGTTTGGGTCAGCTGTCCTGGCTATACTCTGTCCCAGCTTCTTGTGCACCTCTTCACTGGCAGAGTATGGGAAGCTGAAAAGTCCTTGATTTACTATGAACACTGCTTAGCAACAGCTAAAACATCAGTGTATTATCACATTATTCTCATGCTAAATCCAAAACACAGCACTATGCCAGCTACTAGGAAGAAAATTAACTCTATCCCAGCCAAAACCAGGACAGTAAGTAGAGATGTGAATTTGAGATAAGGATAAGGCCAGGAAGTAACGGACAGCTTTTGCGAGGCAGGACATCACAGAAAAGGGAATGTCGAACTGTTTTTGTAGGAGTTATAAAGAGCAGCAAAAGCTGTATTTCTGACTTTTTTTTTTTTTAAAGAATCTCCACTTGCTTATTGTGTGTAATACTGTGATAGTTTTTCATAATCTGATATTTTAATGCTTTATTAAACTCCTGGACTGATGTATTCTTCAGGTTTTTGACTGTGTAGTGTTAACAATAACCGGAAAAATCTGTTATCAAGAGCTTTTTATTGAACTGGACCAAATATATTAATAACAAATTATTTGGTATAAGGGACCTAAATTTAGGTGTAGTCAATTTATGCTTAAATTAAGAAGAAAACTCTATAATACTAGCTGTTCATCATTCCCAAGAACATGCAGTTTTATATGTCAATTCTTTCTTCAAATTCAGGCTGACAATGTATAATCTTGTTATGAACAGTATGAAAGAGTGGAATATGACTATATCATGTTACTGAAGCAAAACTACTCAGTATTAATTTAAATGTGGGGAAACTGTACCATTCATCTCAATATTACTTCCTAGATTTTTTCTGTCAGAATTGTTGAAATGTAGGTAACTGTACATACAACTACACTTAAATGATACAATATAAGGAAAATCAGTTCTTTGGTTCTTCTGGAGAAGAAAGGATTATACACAGCCATTAGGAACAACTAGAGTTGTTTGTCTCCAGATCATTATTGTGAATTCATCTTGATTTAGGACTGACTGAAAAGTATGACAATCTGATGGCTGATTTTTGACACAGTCACAAAATTGAGAACAGGGAAAGGGGTTCAGTGGAGTTGTAAACAGTGTAAGCAGAAGAAAAAGAACATTGAGATATAGGTGAAAGTTTAAAAAGAAAAAAATATGATTGATTTTGAGTCTAGCAAGCAAAGTAGCTAGCTGTATCATTCTTTTGAAAGCTTTTCAAAGAAGGTAGGCTATTCTAATCATCATAAAAGACTTGTTTTATAAGTGGGGAAAAAAATCCATGGCACTGCATACCATACTTAGTCATTTAACCTTACATGAGCTAATGGTAAATCAAAGAGAAGTTCGTGTCACGATATGCAACAGCAACAAAATATATGTATCTGATTTATTTTTACCTTTTAGAATGGCTCTACATAACAGAAATGAAGCACTGTGACTTAATGTTCAGAAATATGTAATGAGTTAATTCTTCAGAAATGTTTCAGACTGAGGCTTTAGGGATTGCTGCACTCAAACTCAAATTTCTCTTGAGATTCAAAACCCACAGTGAATAACACATACACACAGAATAACATTCCTCAGTTCTTACATTATACTTTTATGGGTAAAAACACAATTTCTCAAACTAGCCGAATATTGTGTCCTCACGTGGAAGAGCTCTATGGCAATTTTTAATCAGATATGTATTTTAAAACATTTTTAGAAGGCATAAAAATTATATTCATGCTTCTATTAAAAAAAAAAAAGGATATATCTTTTATTGATTCACCAGCTGTGACTGAGCATGAAATACTGAAGTGGACAGGAAGCTACTTTTGGAAGGGTGAGGAGGAACAGTTGTTATGAAAGAGCAATGATAAAGTTTATAATGGAACATGCCTCAGACGTATGGGGTCCTTGTTCCTCATTCAATTTATTTAGGATTTTATAGAGCTATTTTTTTAAAAAAATTCTGTTTAGATATTTTATTTCACAGAATTCTATACAGACAGTGGAGAGAAAGGTGTCAATGTCTCCTGCCTTGTACATCTCCCTAACTTTCTTATAGTTCTATTGCAGAATTCTAGTTCCTTTCTACACAGAACCATAGAATCATAGAATCATTTAGGTTGGAAAAGACCTTTACGATCATTAAGTCCAACCATTAACCTAGCACTGCCAAGTCCACCACTAAATCATGTCCCTAAGCACCTCATCTACACTCTTTTAAATACCTCCAGGGATGGTGACTCAACCACTTCCCTGGGCAGCCTCTTCCAATGCCTGACAACCCTTTCAGTGAAGAAATTTTTCCTAATATCCAATGTAAACCTCCCCTGGTGCAACCTGAGGCCATTTCCTCTCGTCCTATCGCTTGTTACTTGTTGGAGAAGAGACTGACACCCACCTCGCTACAACCTCCTTTCAGGTAGTTGTAGGGAGCGATAAGGTCTCCCCTCAGCCTGCTTTTCTCCAGGCTAAACAACCCCAG
>NW_008824243.1:2526779-2529566 GCF_000699105.1 Pygoscelis adeliae
TCTTTTGGCACATGGGGACGGCCTGCTCCTGCACCTTTATTTCCTTCTTGAAGAATGTCCAGTCTTCCTGGACTTCCTTGCCCTCCAGGACTGCCTCCCAAGGGACTCTGTCAACCAGTCTCCTAAATAGGCCAAAGTCTGCCCTTTGGAAGTCCAAGGTAGCAGTTCTGCTGACCCCCCTCCTTACTTCTCCAAGAATGAAAAACTCTATCATTTCGTCATCGCTATGCCCAAGACGGCCTCCAACCACCACATCACCTACAAGTCCCTCTCTGTTTGCAAACAACAGGTCCAGCGGGGCGCCTTCCCTAGTTGGCTCCCTCACCATCTGTGTCAGGAAGTTATGATCTTCCACACACTCCAGGAACCTCCTAGACTGTTTCCTCTCTGCTGTATTGTATTTCCAGCAGACATCTGGTAAGTTCAAGTCCCCCATGAGAACAAGGACTAGTGATTGTGAGACTTGTCCCAGCTGCTTATAGAATATTTATCTGCCTCTTCATCCCGGTTGGGCAGTCTGTAACAGAACCCTCTATGATATCTGCCTTGTTGGCCTTCCTCGTGATTCTTACCCATAAACACTCAATGCTATCATCACCATCATTAAGCTCTAGACTATCAAAACACTCCCTAACATACAGGGCTACCCCACCGCCTCTCCTTCCTTGCCTATCCCTTCTGATGGGTTTATCCATTGCAGCACTCCAGTTGTGCGAGTCATCCCACCATGTTTCTGTGATCATCTTCATTACTGCACTACTACTTCACTACTACCTTATTTTCAGACTTTTTAGTTTCAGAAAAGAAAAGGTGTTTGTCAGATGTGTTGCTGAAGCTGTTTCTCATCTAGAATCTGTCACGCTTTGCAGCTTAATAAATCATAGGTAATTAAATATTCTCATTTAGTGGCTACTTGAATTCACACTGATTATGTAATTAGATGTAATGACACAAACTGTTGCGCAAAAATGGTCAATAATTTAAGGATGAGGAAAAAACTGCAACAATTTACAAGATAATATATAGACATAAATCTGTGGGATGAACGGTTCCCAATTGCTCTATTTTGCATTTTCTTGGCATTGTGTACTTCAGTATGAACACCTAACATTCTGTTTAAAAACCTGCATGTAAGATGTCATAGAAATATTCAGAAAGGCATAAATGCTCTTGAGAAAGATATATATAAGATTGTCCCAGTGATATTGCCCATTAGGAAGAACTGCAGGAAAATTGCTCTTATGGTTTCTAATTGCAAGTATGAATCTTGAGCATGTAAGAGACTCGTGAACTCTGGCTGCTGGGTCACTCTTCCTCAAATTGCATGTTAAATGACCACACTTGATCTCTTGCAAAGAGCTATAGAAGTGCAAAGAGCTATAGGGTGCCCCCATATTTTCAGCCTCTTCCATATATTCTTGCAAGTAATTGTTACAGTTTTGGCTTCAATAACAGCTTCGTATTTCATCTTCGATTTACAAATTAGGTCTTCCACAACTGAGTGTAAATGAGGGATGATGTTATGTGCTGGTCTCATTTGCTAATACTGTTTAATTTAAAAATTTATAAACGGTAAGCCTTCTCTGTAGTCAATAAGCATTATTCATAACTTATGCTATCATCAACTGTATTTACTGAAGGATTAAAACATTTATGGAGTCCTTTCTTTGATAATTTTGCATGGAACTTGTAATGTTTTCCAATGTGTGCTGTATGTATAATGTCTGTCACTTAGCGTGAAGTCTGTCTTACATAAAAGATTTTGTGTGTGATGATATTTTACAGAGTTTTTTAAATGATCAAATGTTTGAAAGATAGCCGATAGAAGATGCTGCTCTAGCTGGAAGAATAAACATAAAAGATAATGTTGTTTTTTTTTTCCCCTTTGCTCAAGGAGAGCTTTTTATTGTTGCTAAAAATAATGTCTAGAACAATGGATATTTAAATCCTGTGCATCTCTTTTGGACACCCATCCTTCCATCCTTCTCTGTCACACTCTTTAATGACTATAGGTCATGAATTATTTACTGTAGAGTGCCATCTAATGTTTTCCTGTTTTATCTACTTTCACTGTATTAGGTGAATTTGTTCCCAATTCAGTTCTTCTTGCACTGCTCTGGCTTTTGGATGAAGCCTAGAAAACAAATCTTGCAGGTGTTTTTATACTAAAAGGTCATATATTTTGCTGACAATTACTCCTGCATGGCAAGATGCAATGATTTGTTTCTCTTACATTGTATGGTTGTATGTTAAATCTTTACTATAGATTATACCCAGAGTTAACTTTAGTCAGTCTCACAGTTTAAAATAAATGGTAGCCTTCAACATTCAGATTAGATGAATAAGAAGAGTTCAAGAGTCCAGAGCTCCTTCAGGAGCTTCAACCTCACAAGCTGTATCTTATGCTGTTCTGCTTTCAGGATCAGTGTTTTCCAGGGCACCTGACATAGCGTCCCTTTATTTTAAGCATGTCCCTACTACCATGACAGGAATGTTGGAGAGGAGAATCAAAGACTGTGCTAGTAGCAAAATCGCTAGGGCACTCAGTTTATCCTCTTTTCAGTGGCTTTAAAGATGTTTGAAACCAAGTGGTCATAAAGGCAAGTTGATTATATCAAGGAATCTCATCCCTATAAAAGATGAGATTACGTTTTATGTCATTAGGAATTTCCAATTAATTTGGAATTATTAACTTTTTTGTTAGTGAAGTAATGATGAGGTCAAGAATATTAACAGGTTATTAAAAAGGAGAAAGGTGTCATCAGGCAAGTTCATAGGAAGAGCCTA
>NW_008824243.1:2529578-2543666 GCF_000699105.1 Pygoscelis adeliae
AAGGGCTGTTGGACATGAGATGTAGATTTATTCTCCTGTTCAGCTATTTCTTATTAGCACAAATTACTGAGATTAAGAAGCACTTACTGATGAGAGTACTGCTCTGTATTTTCTCTGTTCTTAAGATCTTTTTGTGCTCACTGTCATTTGGATGTTAACAGAGACACAGGACACTAGGTTAGATGGACTTTTCCCTCTGATACGGTATGTGTAGAATCATAGAGTCATTTAGGTTTGAAAAGATCCTTAAGATAATTGAGTCCAACCATAAACCTAATACTGCCAAGTCCACCACTAAACCATGTCCCTAAGCGCCATATCTACACGTCTTTTAAATACCTCCAGGGATGGTGACTCAACCACTTCCCTGGGCAGCCTGTTCTAGTGATTGATAACCCTTTTGGTGGGTATTCTAATACAATTTTATATTTTGCCTGAATTACAGATCACTCCTTGAAAAGATCTTGCAGTGGCACACTAATATAATTGCTAACATTTTGTTTGGTCTTTATTCTTTCATACCAGAAAAGGAAGAAAGAGAGATTCTGGTTTCGCAGGAGAAATACTAAGACAGTCTTTATTGCAATGTGCTCTTATTTGGATAGAATAGATTACCTGTGCTGGAAGTTTTAAAATGCCCTATACTGAGAAATTAATTATTTTGAGACAGTGTTCACTGTCTTAACTTGCACTTAAACCAGCTCATATTCTGATGTCACTTTCTGTATACACCAATGTGTTTTCCACCAGTGTAATGGGTCTATTCAAGACAGGCTGACACATTTCTATGACCTGTCTTGATCTGCTAATGCCAATCTGATTCATAAGGGGATAGTTAGTGCTTACTGCTGGTGAGCTGTAGTACTGTCATAGTGGCCATAGATATATCACTCTGATACCCAAGGTAATCAAGTTGTGCAAAAGACTCTCTATAAATGTTAATAACCTGGTAACATTAAGCAAATAAATACAAATTTCCCCCCTCAAGTGTATTGTTGAATAATGTGGGTCAGAGCTTTTAGAAATACCATAGCAAATCTGTACATATTTTAGGAACTTGCCTTTAATACCCTATTGTTAATGTCTTTCACGCTGGAGCATAAGAGAGGAATGAATTTAGGACGCTACCATAATGGGGATTTAACAGGATGCTTATAACAAACCAACAAACTTTCCTACTTAGAAGCTAAAGAGCTACAACATTTCATGTTGTGATCCACTAAACTCACCAGATTTCTGTGGTGAATGTTTACCTGGCAGGTTGTTTTCCTATCCCACTTTTGTACATTTTATTATTTTAAGGACCCAATCAAATCCCTCATGGAAGTGTAAATAATTGTGGGAGAAATCTTGATGGCTGACCTTGCGCTGGTGGCTAGATCAGTTTTAAGTTACACATGTAAAGGGAAAGTATTATTTTGGAAAAAAACAAGTGGAATGTATAGAATTGGCCTCTTAAAAGTTAATAGATTAAGTCCAGTAGTACAGGTGGCTAAGTTTAATAGTACAAAATTGTATTATTTTTGCAAAGAAAGCTTTTGTTAATCAGTTAGTGAAAAGTACAAGTGCCAAGGGATTTTTTTTTTTTTTTTGTCAAACTGGTTATGTTTTTTTGATTGACTGTTTTTTTGGGGTGGGCAGAGATAGTACTGAATTTTGTGATTATGACAGGAGAAATCGATGGATTTTGTGACCTAGTAATTGAGGTGAACACTTTTTTATGGTAATCATTAAAGAATCCAAGACAAAAATATCTGTGCAATTTTGATGTAAAACCCATGGACAATATGAAAAAAATAATTTTGAACTCTCCTAGTTAGCAGCAACAGTATTTGAAAATGACCCAAAGCTATATTATAAATAAATCTTACTGAAGATCCAAACTTTTCCTTGAGAAAATGCTTTCAAAAATGTAATAAGATGCAGCTGTCTTTTATTCAGACATGAAGTTCTGGCAACCAGATAAATTGCTCTTCCCTTGCAATGGTCTAAATAAAGGAGTTGACAAATAACAAAGACAATTAGCACAGATACCTAATTGTCCATTTGGATTAATTTCTCTGTAGCTCAATTTGTTTGCTGCTGGTTTCATTAGCAACAAATAAGAAGTGTGTTTTTATGGAGAAGTCAATACCAAACACAGCTGAAAACAAACAGCAGGATAAAAAAGACATTGAAGAGATAACTAATTGTTTGAAAAAAATCACATTAGACAGAATGCTTGGAAACAAAGAGGTGATGTACTAAACTCAGGTCTCGGTTTTCTTTTAACATTTTGCAGCGATTTTAAGGTCATATAATTTCCATATATAGAATTATGTGAAATTGGGAGCTATTACCTTGTAGCTTGCAAGGCTATAAATAGGTATTTATAACTTAGAAAATTAATTTTTACTGAGGTAAAATTGTGGTTTTCGCTCTTAAAACCTGTGGGGAAATAGCTTCAGAAGTACCCACAAAAGGCTTGCGGAAAGAAGAGACTGTTGAGGACACGGGAATATCAGCATGGTGAGAACTGTGAATTGTAGTATTTTCATTTTAAAGATTAGTGTAGAGTAGACCTCAGTACCTTAACATGATAAGTTCAATGTGGTCATGTGTGCAGATTTTAATTATGACTTGTTTTACAGTAATTATATGATGGAAGTCTAGTCTAAATTAAAAAATTAGTCATTCCATTACTGTGCATAATCACCTTGATAGAAAAGTTATGGTATAACTTTGATCTTCTTTTGTCTGAGGACAAAATGCTTTTTTAATCAAAAATGCCATTCTTTCTGTAGAAAAATTCCCCATCAGTTTAGACAAAGATGTCAATATCCAGTAGTTTTCGCATGTGGCCTCTGTAATTCAGCCACTTTCTTCCAGCCTGATATTCTTTCATCATTAAGAAGGTGGTTTCTTAAAGCATACACTGTTTTTCTCTTGGGGGTTTGGGGTGGAAGAGAGAGAGCACAAGGCAGTCCTGGCCCAGAATCCAAAGTCTGAAAAGGATGAGGAAAACAGTATCTGATGACAGTCTTATAACAAGTTATAACAGGAGAAGAGGGAGAACAGTTAAATAACTTTTCTACAACTGCTACGATTTTTTGGCATTTATTTCTGAAATTGTCTGTTTTGTTTTACTTTAACCCTTGAAAATTATGAAATGGACGATATATCAATATGATACAACTTTAGTCCAATGTCCTGTTTTATCTCCAGTGAGGCTTGGAGAGTATGAATGATACTAAGGTGGCCACTAAAATCCGTGTTTGAAACATTGCTCTTCCACAAATGCTTTTAATGCTTTTAATGACTCTAATATTTTCTTCTTTTCTCTCCATGGTAGGGTTCAAAGCCCCGTGTTTGATTAGTAAGTATTTCAGTATAGGGAACTCAAACGTCTCCAGAGCAGCCTCAGAGAGTGAGAGGACACATTTTGATGGTTGGAGTGTCAGGCACTGGAAATAAAGCAGCACTGATGATAATGTTGAAACTGTGGCGCTTTCTACTGGGGTATATTAAATTGAACATAACGTCAAAACATTCAGACTTAGTTGTCAAAACAATTATGTAGTTAAATTTCTAGCTTAAACAATTTTACATAGGAAGAAAATAAATATACCTTTAGAGCCAAATTTTTGTGTATAATATTTCAGGGTACTTTCTTGGCTTTATGTAGAATTTAGTCAAGAATTTAATGTAATGAAATATGTTGCTGAAATCTTTTGTTTTGGATTTAAGTGCTGGAGTGGTAGGAAATACTGGAAACTTACAATATATGTGACAGAATATTGTTGCATAATATCTTAGATGTTTATCTCATCCTGAGATGTTTGCTTGTCCTAAATATGACAAATAGTAATGTCTCTATTTCAGCTTGTTTTCATCTTTGATTAATATGAAATGAACACCAAGTATAATTTTTATCTTTGTGGGAAAGTGAGTTTTTTGCATGATGCTTATATAAAGAAGCTTAGGCTGAATGATTTAACCTTAAAATCAATACAAACTACCTCATTAAAATAGTTGCTGTCAGCTGCCCCTCAGTGAAAATACACTTCCAGAGAGTAGAGGAACGCAATTTAGTACTCTTTTGTCTCAGGTTTGTATTCATGATTAAATGAGGTAAATTAAAAGTTATAACAATAATAGATCTGAAATGTATGCATTACATGTGATACCTATGTGTCCAGATACATGCAAAAAACACATACAAGCTGAGTTTTATCTCTTTTTCTTAAACCCAGTTGAGAAACAGCTCACATGGGGTAACAATGGCAGATTTCATATTTAGGAAAAATGCAATTCCAATTTCATCTATAATGATGCTTTAGGAGAAGTTCCTGTTACTAATCATGTCAGTCTGATTGCTTTTTTGACTGCAGTTTTCAGTAAGGCATAATGTGTTCTATTCATGTGTCAAAGGAGGGGAGGTAGGGGAAGATTTTTTTATTAGCAAATCATGAATTTGAATAAGCACTTACAAGAAAACAGTGTATTGTAGCTGTATGCAAGTTATTTTCTAGATTGAAATAAATGTAGCTACCTTGATTAAAAGTGCACTTCCTGAAATGCCGTCTATCACAAAAAGGTTTAGAGTTCTGTTTTTGTTACATAGTTTGAAAGTGGTCGTCTGATAACAAGCCAGTAAAAACAGAAGTGTTTGATTTCACTTACACAGGTCAGTAAAGAACTTCTACGTTTTATACAGAAGAAACTGTCTAAACACATTGAGTCTTATTTTTCAGAAGGATGTCTTCCTACTTTTGAACATTTTGATTTATTTAATGTGTTTTAAAAAAAAGGAATTCGTTCTAGTATGAAAAAGTTAAGTTGCATTGTATCTGTCATAGTATCTGTATGTAGATGTATCTGTATTTGTCCCTTTCCCATACCTCTCCTGTGCCTTCATAGACAGATAGAAAGATTGTAATGTGGAGAAGTAAGGGGAGGACCTCTTCAGAATCCCCAGGTGTGCATATGTCTCTGTATACAGGAACAACTGCATATGTATTCTACGTGTGGTTTAATGAATGTAGAAGGAAAGTTGTTTTGTAAGCACTGTCACCTCCAAACTATAGTGGTTTTGGATTTTTTCTTTTTTTTTTTTTTCCCTTTCTGAATCAGCTTTAACCAGTAGTATTCATTATGGACCACATCTCTCATGCAAGTCTTACTGTAGCAGCTAGTGGATTGCAGGTATTCTGGATGGAATTTAGGAGCAAAGACTCAGATCATCATGGGAGGAAAGACCTAAGGAACCAACCTTACAAAAGTAATGTCTTGTCTTCTCATTTACAGTCATTTAAAAATTAAAATTAATTAAAAAGCTGAGTGCAAAAGCCTAAGTAAATCCTTAGCTGAGTTGAAAGGTGTACTCTCCTACTTATTCAGAGGGCTGAACTTTTCAGCTGGATTATTTTTGCAGCATTGCTTCTTTAAAAATGACTTTTTGGTTTAATCAGCACTTCCCCCTGGCAAGGTAGTCACTGTGATCAGCACCAGTTGAGAGGTAGTCCTTTTACTTTCTTCCCTAAAGTGCCAAGCTGTCCAAGCAGCAATGATCTGTAGATCTTTAGTCCTGCTTAAATTTCCATTGTAAAATCTAACCAGTAAGCTGTCAATACTCCCACATAAGTTCTTGTAACTGAGAACTGAAATGATTGCTCAGAAATGCACTGCTGTTGAATAAGGAGTAGTAGGATTCCTCAGAATAAGAGTGGAGGCCTGGGAGCAAAAAAAAATTGCACATAATTTGTAAAAAAGCTTTTGGAAAGTAATGTTAAACTAGCCTACTTAGCAGAAAAGTACTTTAAATTCCATGATATGTGGTCTTACCTCTTTTTATAAATTGTTTTTTATAATGTATCTTCTCTTTCCTTCCTACGAAGAAGTGTTTCGTGGACTTGCATCAGGTAGAGGCACTCTGCCTCTCTATCCAAACATCACGATATTCTGCTCAAACCTCCTCCACAACCTGCAGTGACCTATTGTTCGTTGTATGGCTTCCTGCTCCTGGGAGGAGTAGGTTAGAGACAATTGCAGAGGGATATCCGGCCAAAGGGGTAACATTGATTTAGGTAATTGCAATTTATTGCTTTTAAGGGTACAGTTCTGTCTTCTGTGCACCCTACTAGATCAGAAATAACTAGTGGCAGAAGCTGTAACTTTTCCTCTGATTGTAGTGCACAAGAGCTGTTCCTGTTCAGGTTTTGTAGAGAAATCCTATGACCTTCCAGATGGGCTTTGCTACAACAGTAGGTGAGACTTGAAAGGGTCCATTACACAGGGCAGAATCTGTATTGTTGTCGTGGTTTAACCCCTTATTTACACAGCATTGTACCGGCTACTAGGAAGGAAATTAACTCTATCCCTGCTGAAACCAGGACAATTGTCTTTATTGTAGTCCAGTTCAAATGAAACATGCTAGTTAAAATAGAAGGAAGGATAAATTGATAAGACTAGACACCATTTACAAAAAATTATAACATCTGGAGATGGGACCTTCAGTTCAACAAAACTCCATCAATTTAATTACTGGCTGGTAGTTAACTAAATGTTCCTTTTTACTAAGCACCTTTCCTTGTCTGCTTCTGCTTTTGGACCTTCTTGCATCATGACATGTAACTTAAGTTCGTATTACTGGCAGGCTTCAGCTTTGTTCTTTTTTGGTGTTTCAGATTTATGCTTCTTGCTTTCACTTATGTTCCTGATCCATATAGCCTTATGTCATACTCCTAACCTTTGTCAGCCATGAGTAACCTTGTAGTTGTATTTTGACATGAACTGCACTCATTCTGTTACTTTGGAGTGTCAGTTAATACCTTCCATTCTGGTCTGAGATCTAGTTATTACTTTCTGGGACAGGGAACAACAGACACAGAACCTATCTTAGTGAACCTGTCTGCTAAAGGCTGATAGAGTAACTAAAGCCCATCTCTGCTTCAGGTTCCTGGCAGGGACCATATGCAAAGCAGCTGATGTTAGTTTGGCTTGAGCTTTCAACATTGCTCTGGCTCTTATTGACTATACCTGGTTTTGAAGGCACTTTCACGCATTAGCCTTCTTTAGGCTGTAGTTCTGCATTAAGATGCTGCCATTATTTTTTTTCTCAGTGGCTCCTCCGCCTCTCTGAACCCTTCTTCCACAGATGTAATTTAATCTTCATATCTTCGGTTTCAGGCAACTCAGTGTAATTTTCTATTTTGTCTTTCCAACTTGCATTTGGTCTTTAATCTGTCCTTATTTATACCTGACTTTTTAACATACAAACCGTGTATTTAAATATGGGATTAGGATTAACATGTACAATAGATGATTGATTTTTCAGTTCTGTGATAACTGACAAATATGGCCACTTGAAAGTGAAGGCACAATCTTAAACTGAGCATTCTATTTTGATTCCTTAGGTCAATTTTAGGAAAATGAGTGATTCGAGTGAAAAAGTGTTTAATTTATGCTATTAACATTAATCATTTTTAACTCAAGTACTTTGAATATAACCTATGTATATTGGAATATTTCTGGTTTCCCCTTTATAGCTAGAAACTTGCAAGGGAGCTGCAGGTTATTGCCTTGTGATTTCTATTTGGCCTTCAGTGAAGGAAGATTGGTGCTGTCCTCTACTGAAAGAAACACATTAGAGGTGGAATGATCCTACAGCTGAAGTCTGGAACAGCTTAGATTTTAGATAAAAGTAATTCCAAAGCCTCTTACAGTTTGAGTAACTTTTTGTAGTAAAGCTTCTGTCGTTAATGCTTCTGGCACCCTTCTATGGAACACTGATACCACATTAAAAAAAGGCTAGATCAGTATTTTACTTTATGAAGGATGGCCATCTGGTATGGTATACTATTTGTTCAGAATTTATCTGAGAAAGAGATATACCTATCATGGTGCTGTGGTTGCAGGAGTAGGAATTAAAGAATTAATCTCTGGTTTTAGCCTTTCTGTTACTTTCATGTATGACAGGCATTCTTAAAGACACTTTTTTGTTTTGTTTTGGTTTGGTTTCTGAAGAACAGTAATCCTTATGCCTTACTGCCAATGTGCTGATGGCCAAAGCACTTATTTTCACAACCAAAAATACTAGTAATTACTACATATATGTATGTATGTACTAATAATTACATTCTTTTAATGGATGGTCACTGCTGTTGGCCTAAAAATTTGAAGCAGCCTGTCAGTCTTTCTTGAAAGTCAAGAACTTTTTGCTATTAGACACACTTTTTGAAGGGGTTTAAAAAACAAAACAACAACAACAACAACAAAAAAGTAACCGACGGAGGTTTAAGTGGGAGACCTGTTCAAAATTATCTGAACATATTGTGTATTAACATGTTCAGCTGGCAGCAACAAGTTTCACTTATAAGTATTCCTTTTTAGATCATAAATGTCATGGAAATTGTTGTTTGCTCGTATCTATATAAGCTTGTTGAATCCTAAACCATATTCTCCAGAAGTAGACATGATGGAATTATTTCAGCATTGCCCTGAAAGTCACATGTATGAACTTGGAGTCAGAAGATTTGAGCAGTGCTGAAAAATAAATAAATCTACATCTTATTTTTTTCCAACACGTTTGGCTAAACAAACTAATTCGGAAAAATAAAAGCAGTACAGTAACAGACTGCAGAGATTTATCTTCCTCAACTACCGCACTACAGTTCTGTTTGGCTGACTTGAAAATATTATTTAGCAATTGCTTTCTTGGCTAGTAAATCTCAAAAAGTAATCAAAAGTTGTTTTTTAAAAAATATTTTTTAAATACTGTGGTCACTTTGTGTCCATTTTTCCTGAACTGCTGTACTCAGAAATTGTAACTGTATCTTCCCACTATATAAGTAAAAAATGGAACCTTAAATTTCATGAATGAATTTAAGAAATGTTATTGTGCTTCAGTGAATAAAATAGTTAAAGGTGGTTTTTTTAAGTTCTTAAACAGGAAGTGTAAGAATATGCTGTACATTTTTTATTTGTTTACAAGTAGAATCTATTTTAAGGATTATGTATTTGATCTAAAAATAAGTTGTCATGAAGAGCAAATTGCACCTGCTTTATCATGCGCAGGAATTTGAATCCAACTAGTTCATTATTTTTTGACAAGATTTTCATTTAATTTTGAAGCTCTGCTATAGCCTTTTTCTTCAAAGAAAGAATGCTAAATATTATTCTGCAAGATTTATGTAAATAACAGAAAATGTTGTTAAGGCACCTGAAACATAGATTTCATTCAGTGGTTAATAAATTAACTAATAAACTAATTGCCTTTTAGGTTTATACAGTTCTGTGTACTTTTGGCAAAACAAATTATCTTTTAGGAATAATTTAGTCAACTCATTGAAGGATTTAGATCTTTTAAAAGAAAGCACACCTCCAAGGAGAGGTGTCTAAAAATTTGAATAAGGCTAAATTCTAAAATCTGTACCTTGCCTGTGAAATGTAATTTTCATTCCCTGCTCAATTCTGGGCAAAAAGGCTATCTTTTTGGATCCTTGATATTGGAAACAAAAGTGATTGTTTGGAACAGCTGTGCAAATTCTAGAATTAATTATTTTAGATGATTGTAAGTGAACTAAACGTAATTCTCTAAAAATTGCTGTGAGTTTATAACTTCCAAATGTAGTCTTCGGACAAATGTTTTACCTGTATGGCCCCTGTCTAATTTTCCCACAGTAAGGTCATGCGTTAGAATTCAGATAGATTATTACATCAGTGTACATGTAACTAGTTATCATGCATTAACTTTTGTTTCATGCTTCACAACCTCTGAAATATCAATACAGAGGCAGTATTTTCTAGCCAGCCCCTCATGGCACTTTGGATATTATTTACTACTTTGTTGAATAAACAGATATTTTAAACTATATTTATGTTGTAAATGATATTGTATGAACTGCAAGAGAATTTTTTGCTTCAGAATCTAAGATGGTGATTCCCAAAATTTGCTGGGTTTGACTACCACTTGTTTCAGGTTTGCAACTACAAGTACAAGTTTAGGCCATTTATTTTTCTGTCAAGGTCTATATTTCTTTTCTCTCTCCACCTTCTTTACCCCTTCTCCCTGCACCCCTGACCCCAGGGTTTTGGAACCAAGATTTGAGCGGTAGAAGTACAGTTTCACATTAAAAAATTTCCCATCCTTTTTGCTAGTACTTGGAAAGATTAATCAAAATTTGAAAAAGAAAAACTCAGAAAATAATTGGGATTAAATAAAATAACCTTTGGTGTTTTGGTAATTGGACTGTTAATCTGAAGCTTACATTTGTGAGTGAATATTCATGGTTTTGCATATATTCAAAATGTTAACTGAATGAAAATGAAAGATGGGTTGATATGGTATTAGTAATATAGGATACAGAGGTTTTAGAGAGATGTCAAGCTGAGTATTAAGGAAAATTAAATGTTATGATTAAATGTGACATTTGAATATATTTAGATGAAGGCACCATTAAGACAGTCAAATAGTCTTAATTTTGGTCTTTTTTAGTACAATTCACTAGCACCATAATTACAGTTGTGGTATTTCAGTATTTCTGCAGATTAGATTAAAATGATTTAAAAAGAATTCTTTGTTTCCTTTTCTACATCTTTCTTACCTATTTTGGCAGATATTTCCTGTAAGATATTTTATTACTTTTCTGTATCTACTGTAGAGATGCTTTTGAGGCTCACAGCCTTGTTTTGCTCAGACATGCTCCTGTTGTTTTGAAAGGTTTAGAAAAAAAATTATATGCCAGGCCTGCAAAATGCTTTATAAGAATTAGATTATTTCATTAATGAAGTTGCCCATAATAGAGAATTTATTTTAAGTTATAACTGTCGGTCATAAATACGTATTTTAGGAGCATCATTCCTTAAAGCATTATTGAAGACTATATGTTGTTGTATAAACAGTTTGTATTCTAATGCAGGTTATGGTTATTAGTTTATAGAAATAGTTTATAGACATTAGTTTAGAATTAGAAATAGATTATAGAATTAATTTATAGAAATAATTTCCTTTGAATGTAAAGTAATTTTACAGTAAATATAAGTACTTTGGTTAATCTAAAACTTTTAACAACCAGTTCAGTTAGAAAATAATGTTTTAAAGACATCAGCATTTAAATCAAATTTTAAATGCTTAATTGAGGTCCCTCTAGATTATGCTTAAAATAATTTAATTTATAAGAAAACAATTTAGAAAATAGTAAAGGAGAGAGTCTACTGCTTGCAGGATTGTAGAAGATATTGCAGAGAAATACTGAATTTTTCATCTGTAAGATTTCAAAACATTTGTTCTGAGTCCTTAAATATTTGTGAATAAAGCATGTGCCAGTTTTTAATTAGTGTTACTTCAAACAGTGAAGAAGATTTAAAAGCAGTAGGATAATATTAGTCAGCAATTGTAAGAAAATGAGAGGCAGTATTAATGTACGTTCTGCCCACTGTCTGCATCTTAATTATTTTGGGGTTCTCACAATAAAAACAGGTCCCAGGTAGTATAGAATCAGTGCTAAAAGTTAAGCAAAGTAGCTGTTGCTGAAGTGTCATGTTATGGAAGGTATTTTGCTAGATAAATGGTATTAGTGAAATAAAATAGTATAATAGAACCTTCTTAACCACCTGATAATGAAATAATATAATTAAAGGTTTCAGAGTTAGGAAATATCAGAAATAAGACTAACTATTACCTTATATCGCATCTCATCCCCTTGTATTTATGTATAATCTATAATTCTATATGTATGTTGTGTCTCCATGGAAATTCTCATTCTTTTTATGGGATGGACAAAGTTCAAAGAGTAAGTGCTAATTAATGTGGTTTTTTTTCTTTTCATCACTCTGTGCATGACCCCATTCCTCATTCATTAGTGAGTATTAAGTCATGCTCTAAAGACAGAATTCTTATTTTGCCCTACCTTTTTTCTATAACAATTATCTTTATGGTGCCCAAAAGCTTCACAATCCTTAATTAATTTATTTTTATATTATTATGGAAGGTGATATCCCCATTTTCATCCTTACTCTCATAGTAAGTGACAAAGTATGAGTGGTGGGATTTTAAGTCTGAAGTATCCACTAATGCTAAATATTCCATCTGGAACAGTGAATATTTCCAAACGGGTATCAGGATGTAAGCTCAGTATGTTCAAGCACAGCTCCTTTGGCTTCAGTTGCAGATAGAAGCTCCGAGCATTTCTGCACATTAGATTGCACCGTCTAATTCAAATCTCCCTTGTTTTGTTTGTGGAAAGATACCAGTGTCAGTATCTGACTAGTGAAAGTATAGTAACAAAAAATTCAGTACTTGCTGCAGTACAGAAACTGTTTTAAACTGCTTGTGTGGTAACTAAGGTAACGAGTTCTTCCAAGAAATTGAATTTATATTTATCAGTTTTCAATATGTGGTTTTATGTATGTATATTTTTAATGGAATTTTTCAAATTAATATCTAAATGTAGACTAATGAAGAGACTTGAGCTTTTTCAGTGCTTGATGTAGGTGACCTGACATACATATATCAGTCATAGATGAGTCATTTGACTTGGAAAAAATTAACCCAACATCGGAAAAGAAACAGTCACTGAACTACTTAATACTCCTTGATCTTTGTTTTGAAGTTTTGCTTTGATGTATATTCAGGCCTGTGAGAAATGTTGCCAGCTTATGTTTGTACTAGCTTTTACTGTAATTTGCACCACACATTGAATCATAGACTTATTTAGGGTGGGAGGAAGGTCCTCTTGTCCAACCTCTTGCTCATAGCAGGTCCAGTTAGGTCCAGACTGTGCAGGTCTTGCCCCATCAAGTTTCAAATATTTCTAAGGATTGAAATTCTGCAATCTTCCAGTATTTGACCGCTCTCATGGTATATTTTTTTTTCCTTCTACCTAGTCAGAATTTCCTCTGTTGCATTTTATATCTGTAGTCCCTTGTCTTAAACTCTGTGAACCTCTGAGAAGAGTCTGACTGTGTCTTCTCTATCTCCTCCCATTAAAGAGGGCAGTAAGGTCTTTGCCAGTCTTTTGTTCTTAAGGGTGGGGAAAAGAGTTCTCATTCTTTCCTCAACCATCATGCACTCTGGGCACCTAACCATACTGTACTTGCCCCAGTATATCAATGTTTTCCTTGCGCTGGGGAGCCCAATGCTGCACCCAGTACTCAAGGTGTGGTCTCACAAGCGCTGAGTGGAGGGGAATAATCACATTCTTCCATCTCCTGGCCGCAGTCTTGCCGCTACAGTCCATTGTGTGGCTGAACATCTTTGCGACAAGGGTGCACTGCTAATTCAACTTGTTGTCCACCAAGATCTGTTTTTGGGCCTGCTAGTGCAGGAAAGAGATTCTGACATGCTGGAGAAGCCACTGAAGGGCTGCCAAGTTGGTTAGGGGTAGGAGTGCATGCATCTTCAGACGGAGGAAGGAAGGCTGAGCATCTGGTTGCTGTCTTTCCATTCCAACCAATTTAGAGAGAAGACAGAGCTACACTTTCCTTAAAGACACACAATGAAAGGGCAAATGGAAACAGCCACTAGCTATAACAGGGAAAGCCTTAACTGGACATAAGGAGAAGATTCCTCACCATGAGAGTGTTACTGATTGGAACAAACTACCTGGAGACTGACAGGACTGGGCCAGACATTGCTCTGAGGAGCCTGGTCCAAGGTGGAAGGTAATCAAACAGCCTTGGACTAGATGACTTCCAGGAGTCCCTACCAACTTCAATCCATCTATAATTCTTTATTATGACATTTCTCAGGCTAAAATTCCCCCAGTTATGATAGTTCATTATCTTTACGATATCTTTCTTTCCAGTGTACCTCTGGTGGAGAAGTCTATGAAAATCATAGAATCATAGAATCATTAAGGTTGGAAAAGACCTCTAAGATCATCGAGTCCAACCGTCAACCCAACACCACCATGCCCACTAAACCATGTCCCTAAGCGCCTCATCTACACGTCTTTTAAATACCTCCAGGGATGGTGACTCAACCACTTCCCTGGGCAGCCTGGTCCAATGTTTAACCACTCCTTCAATAAAGAAATTTTTCCTCACGTCCAATCTAAACCTCCCCTGGTGCAACTTGAGGCCATTTCCTCTCGTCCTATCGCTAGTTAC
>NW_008824243.1:2543789-2569651 GCF_000699105.1 Pygoscelis adeliae
CTCCAGACCCCTCACCAGCCTTGTTGCCCTTCTCTGGACACGGTCTAACACCTCAATGTCCTTCTTGTAGTGAGGGGCCCAAAACTGAACACAGTATTTGAGGTGCGGCCGCACCAGTGCTGAGTACAGGGGCACTATCACTTCCCTGCTCCTGCTGGCCACACTATTTCTAATACAGGCCAGGATGCCGTTGGCCTTCTTGGCAGCCTGGGCACACTGCCGGCTCATGTTCAGCCGGCTGTCGACCAACACCCCCAGGTCCTTTTCCGCCAGGCAGCTTTCCAGCCACTCTTCCCCAAGCCTGTAGCGCTGCATGGGGTTGTTGTGGCCCAAGTGCAGGACCCGGCACTTGGCCTTGTTGAATGTCATACAGTTGGCCTCGGCCCATCGATCCAGCCTGTCCAGGTCCCTCTGCAGAGCCTTCCTACCCTCGAGCAGATCAACACTCCCGCCCAACTTGGTGTCGTCTGCAAACTTAGTGAGGGTGCACTTGATCCCCTCATCCAGATCATTGATAAAGATATGGAACAAGACCGGCCCCAAAACTAAGCCCTGGGGAACACTGCTTGTGACTGGCCGCCAACTGGATTTAGTGTCAAAATTATCTGACATATCTTTTTATATAATGAAAAATATTGCTGTCCTTTCATGCACAACAGCAAGGTACTGTAGATTTTTGTTTTATTTTATTGCTTCATTGTGCTTTTTATTAATTGTTCTTTCTTTTTTCTTTCTGGCAAATATGATAATTCAACTTGTAACTGATTTAAGTTGGATTACTGGAATAGTGGTCCAGCAAGCTCAGACATTTTTGTGAGTGTGTCTGTGTTTTGAGAGACTAGTAGTAGCAGAATACTACTACTAGCTTGAGAGTGACTGCTTTAGGAATATTATAACTTTTGGGTAAGGTAGGTGAATCTTATCACAGGGAACAGCATCATAATTAAAGAAAATATATGAATAAAGTATGCCCAATACTAGGATGCCACTGAAAGGAAATTTAGTATTTAAAATTAAGATAATCTGCTTTTTAGGAAGTTTACTTTAAAAGATTGTACATCCTCTGTATTATCTCTAAAATAAAAGCTGAAATGTGTATATTTACCATTTTCACATTAAGGTAATTACGTACTTAACATTGTATTTAAATTTTGGGGTTTGTATGTATAGTATTTCGAGTTGCTATTTGAGGATGAAGTTGCTTGTGCACACTAAATGCTTGGTTTGTCCTTAAAATCAGTCAATTCTTTGGACATATCTGAATTGGACTTGGGATAACTGTGCCATTCCAGAAATTTTCTTTCTCACGCATACTCATGAGATTTCTCATGCTTAAACATGGTTCCCTCACCACCCCTTCACGGAAATTTTTGGAACTCTAGATTAGTTTTTTAGATCACGGATGGGTTTTTAGATCATTGATGGTAATACTTATTCTTTATTTTCAACAATGTATTGGTTTTATTCTTTGTAGCATGCTGTTATAACTATTTTAGTAGTTTACTATGTATACATGAGATGCAATGAGAATCTCATCCACAAAGTCTGTGTAAGGGTTTTTCTGCTACCAGTGGTTTGGACATTGACTGAGGTGGCTGAAATGTTACAAGATTTTTGCCATTTATTGCCTGAGATTTTTTATGAGTTCAATGACTAGATATCAAAATCCTACGGACCTACAGTGCATGGATTTAGCAAACTTGGAAGATAAGCAATCAGGCTTTACCTGCAATTGTGAAAGAAAATAGTATTTGTAAGTTAATGATTTTCAGTGTATGGACAGTATTTCTACTTAATTGTTATTTGTGTATTTTTTTAAGGTATATAATAAACCAAGAACTCTATGCATTTGAATGTCAAACATAAATAGTAATCTAAATAGTAATATAATAGTCTAAATCCAAATTTATGCCACTCTGACTTGGTCTAATTTGCATCAGGTCTCAAAATACCTGTCTAATTTGTGCTCTTTTAGATTTAAAAAAAAAAACACCAGCAATTTCCTGAGTGTAGCATCTCAGTTCTTGAATACTTCATCTTAGACAATTAATGGAACAGCAATAATGGTCTAATTTATTCAGAATTCTGTTTTGTTGTGAACCTTATGCTTTCATTTACTAAGGTAACACCCTTCACAAATTCATCACTGATTCCTGATATTTATTCCTTCTCTTGTGTAAAGAACTGTTTTGGTTTTGTTAATGTTATTTTTACTCCTTTATTAAATTTAGGCTTAAGGAAGTAAGTTGGTTTTGTCACAGTATTTTCTGCTTGGTTTTGAAATTCATAATGCATTTCAGTTGCTTTCCTACTATAGATTTCTCCACATCTTACAGTGCTTTGGTCTGACTTCTTGATGTTTTGTTTACATGATTGCAGCCCTGTTCATTATATATTCATTATATTTCACGCTTCGTAACTGCTGAGCATTGTGTCCACTGTCCATCTTGCAGTTTGTAAAGGGTGGGATTTGTGGGATTTTTTGTTTGGTTTTCTTGTGTGGATTTTTTTTTTTAATTACTGTGATCTTTAGCTTGATTAGAACTTCAGATCAGTCTCTGAGGGAGAGAGTATACATTATATTGATTAATCATGAAAGGACTGCTTGCTTACAGCTTTTACAGTCTCTTTTGGTGTTTTTGTTGTCCATGTGTACAAGAACGCTGCAGTAACAATATTCTTTTTTTTTGGTCTAGGTGTAGGGCTTCCTGTTAGTAAGAGGAAGAAAAAAACCAACCAACCAACCAAACAAAAAAATAGAAAAGCAGAATAGACAAATTCTAACTTATCCACAGTTGTACTAATGTCCATGGATTTTTTTTTCTTATTCCAAAACTATAAATTATGTTTCATTCTATGCTAATCTTTACAGAAATTTGTATATAAATATTTAATAATTTGCAGTTATATAGAATTGCTACAGGTAATACTATTGAAGGAATTTTGCTTCTGATTCATGAGACAGATCTTCTAAGATCTCAAATGTGGAACTAATGAAAAATGCTACATTAAAGTAAAGGAATGAAATAAGGAGTCATGCTTGAATTGGAAGTTTTTTGTGACTGTCTAAATGCCTGAGAAAATTTACCTAAAAAGTGAAGATAATTTACTGTAATCTCGAAAAGAAAAAAGTGCAATTTAAATGCAAAACATACAGGGAAAAAAAAACCCACTGTTTAGCAATATTACTGAGACATGGCAGTACTGCTTCCCATTTAATTAGAGTGACAAGGCAAAATATTAATGTAGGTAGCTTTCTACGAAAAAATGTAAGTTGTTTGAAGCTAAGTTCACTTTTCTTGAAGAATCAGTATTAGCTGAGAAATAACTGGGTTAAAAAAGACTTTTATGGCTGAGTTGTTGAAATCTAGATAAAATATATGTGGAATGTATATATGTGGAATATATGTATTAGTATCTATATAGCATATAAAATATATACAGGTAACAGTACAATATAGGTAATCATTGGGTAGAAATTGTCAAAACTATAGGCAATTTTTTTTTCCTTTATGAAAGAATATAAACTCTGGGATGTCTGAATACCATAATAGAGCTGCTGTTAGCTTAACACAAAGCCTGTGACCTGTTCTCATAAGGGCAGCCCTGTATTTTACTGGGTTATAAGAATACACTATTTTCTACTAATGTTTCAAATGGTGAGAAAAGTAGCCCTACTCCTATATATTTTCTCTGTGTTTTCTTTTGTCAAGAAATAGTTATGTTTCCAGTTAAGGGCTGAATGATATTTCTGTCCATTTCTTTGTCAGTTGAGGTATTTTAAACCTGTATTATTCTTCTGTAAACTTATGACGAAAAGACAGAGCTTTGGTCACAGAAATAACACTGTGTCTTACCAAATGCTGAGAGTTAAAGCAGGAAAAGACTGTGAACTAGAAAACCATTTCTAATTAGAGAGTCAAAAAGTCCAAAATACAGTATAGAGAATCAAAACTGAAGGAGGTTTGGGATGATATTCCTAACTGGACTTTAGCTCAAACATTGTGTTTGTCTGGAAGAAGGCTATTGAACAGAATTTATAGGAGCTTTGAGCAACTAATATTTATAATTATGAAAGGGATTAGAGCAGCACTTTCCGAAGTCTTTTTTTATGTTTGGAATATCACTGAAACTTGTAGATATTTTTCTTTCAGGTTCTTTGCTGCATTTCAGGTGAATTCTAACAGTTTATCTTCTGAAATTTGACTTACAACTCCTACTGTGTAATGGATACACATGCTGATCCCTATTAGTTAACTACTTGCATTTCTGTTACTCTTGTTTTTAAAGCCTTTTAAACACGTGTCTAGTCATTAGCAATCTTTTAACAAAATACCCTGAGGAAAAATATGTTAACATATCGTTAACATTTTCTTTCATATGTTAACAGACAAAAACCAAGATATCACTTTCACATTTTATAAAATCAAACTCATTTTTACAAGCATTCACAATATCAATTATTATGCTAATGAGACAAACGTTTTGGACAGTAGGTAAGAAAAGTGTTTCAGAAGTGGAGATGTTTCCTGAAGGACACTAGTATCTTTTGAGGGAAGACAAAAATTTTCAAAGAATGTTAAATTAATTCTCACTGTCCTTTTCAACACAGAATTTTTCTCTCTTAAAGTAGTAAGAGGAGACAGGTTGACAATTGATATATTTCAAATGAGGTTTTAGATAAATAAATGAAATAAAAGACTAAATCAGCCAAATAAAAGACTGAATCAGAAAGACACTTGCAAGGGTGTGTGTGTCTCTTTCTGTACACACACATGTATATATGAAACTTCTGAAAATTATAAATGAATGAGTGAATTAATTAATTGAATGCAGGATGAGAATTAGGAATGTCACTGACTCACAAATTAGTTCCCACATCGTTGTTTAGGAAGGTCCAGGGGAAAAGATTTATTTGGACCATGATAGTAGCAAAACACTGGGGTTAGAGGATCTCTAAAACACTGATTATTGTGCCGTTGCTGCTCTGCACTTCACACAGTGGTCATGCCTTATGTCTGACTTTGATTCAGCTTGCCTTTAAAATTCCTCTTAAGTGACTGACATTTTTCATCTGTATGTCCAAATTAAATAGCAAATGAAGTAAGAGTGTCTACTAAAAATCATATGTAATGTAAAGGGTAGTAGATGTTGTACATATGTACATAAAGAAGACATCTGTAATGTTCTTTGAAATACAGACCTGATGGGTAGAATTTATTTAGTTAACTTTAAATGTCTAAAATGCAGATGTAGAATTGAGCTAGTGAGCTCCCGAATCACTTGAATTCAGTAAAGGGAAACGGGAAGTTCTAGAATCATAGAATATTAGAATCATTTAGGCTGGAAAAGACCCTTAAGATCATCAACCTAACACTGCCAAGTCCACCACTAAACCATGTCTACATGGTTCATCTGAACAGTTTCACGTATCTACTATAGGTGAGGTGAAATCTATATCCTCTTTAATAACTTGACTTTCTTTCACTTACTGTAAAGATAGCTTAGAGTAACTCAGATGTACATGTTCATACTATAGAGTGAGTTTCATCAGACTAAATTTAATGATATCTCTCACTACAAGGAAAATAACTTCAGGCAGTAATAACAAAAGTTAAAACTCCATGGTGAAAGTGTCATTATAGAGAAAAACATATCTGTTCAACAAGATTGGTTCCTATTATCATCATGTGAATGATGGCTAAAAGATAAACAGCTTAAGGTGGATAAAACTTAGGTCAAAACCAATTAACAGTTTAGAGGACTGGAACACCTCTCATAAAAAGAAAGGCTGAGAGAGTTGGAGTTGTTCAGCCTGGAGAAGAGAAGGCTCTGGGGAGACCTTATTGCAGCTTTTCAATAATAAAGGTGGCTTTTAAGAAAGATGGAGAGAGACTTTTTACCAGGCCCCGTACTGATAGGACAAGGGGTAATGGTTTTGAACTAAAAGAGGGTAGATTTAGACTAGATATAAGGAAGAAATCTTTTACAGTAAAGGTGCTGAGATACTGGAACAGGTTCCCTAGAGAACCTATGGATGCCCCATCATTGGAAGTGTTCAAGGCCAGGTTGGATGGGGCTTTGAGCAACCTGACCTAGTGAAAGATGTCCCAGCCTGTGGCAGGGTGAGTTGGACTAGGTGATCTTTAAAGGCCTGTTCCAACCCAAACCGTTCTATGATTCTATGTTGCACTTTGTAGTGGTCTTTCTATTGGAGGCACCTGGTAATGCCTAAAGAGTCTCTTATTTGGGTTAAAAGCTGGAATCCCTCTTTTTGGCACAGGATATAATTCATCCCTTTAGTATTACTCCAGCCAGAAGAAAATCTTAAGATCAGAGTTTATCTGCTATCATCAGCAGAAAGAGATTGAAGTATAATCCTTACAAATCATCACATACTGGAGTATTTTTAATTATAACCAGGTGAATGAAATGGAAACCATTCTAAAGGACATGGACAGGCTTCATCAGTTTTATATAATACAAATATGTAATGTTTTTATGCTTGTACTTGAAATCTTAAGCTTATTATTGAAATAGTAGCCAGTCATTGACATAGATCAGTGAGAAGACGGTATTGGTTCACTGTTGCTGCTATTGTGTTTTTTTGTTTTGTTTTTGTTTAAAAAAGTGGAGTGGGAAGGGAGAGAGAGGTTCTATTTTCTACTTTGTTTTGACTGACACCAAAAATGAGCTTATGCTGGATTTTTTTTTTTCCTCCCTTAGGCATGCCCTGTACCGTTTCCTTTAAAGTGACTATTGCTGAGATTGAAAAAGTTACCCATATCAGTCATAAAAGACCTCCCAAGCGATAACAGAATGAGGAAAGATTAAGCACAACCTTGACTCCATTGCTCAACACTTCATCTTTCTACTTAGCAAAACATGAACTGAATAGACGAGCAAAGATCCCGCAGTAATTTAGAAGTTGAACACTGGTTGAATTCTTTGCCAAATATGCCAAACCTTTAGCTTTTATGTAATTCCCTGTGATTGATATTAGATCCTTTTGTGTATTATCTGCCAGCTGGAATGAGGTCTGGCATCCAAAAAGTGGTGGTTTTGACATTAGTGCAGGTTCAGAGAAATTAGATTTTCTGTAAAGATTTAGCAGCACTGGAGATAAATACAAAGGGTAATAAGCAGTATAATGATCTTTGAATCTGCAGCTTCATCCTATCCAGTATCCCAGAAGGCTAATGTAATTTCACAGGAAGAGGTACTAAGATGTATCACTTATCTTTCTTTTCCATGCCTATGCTATCAACTCAGATATAATACATTAACATTTGAATGAAAAAAATTTGTGAATCAAGAAATAGAGGCATACATTTGAAGGCAGAAAGAAAGGAAGAGAAGGGGAAATATAAGCATGTTGATGCAGAGTTTTGTTACGAATTCTGACACGTATTTAATGTATTAAAATCTCTGCTTTGACGTATGAATAAAAAGCACATATTCTGCCACTGATGTTATCATATTGATTTTGATAGCCTTTTATTTATGCGGTACTAATGTGAAGACTTTTCTGTAAAGTAATTGTGGAATTCTGAGTACATCAAGGTATTTCAATACAAAATGTAAAAGGAAAAAAGCCTCAATGGTTTTAAAAGCTGTGAATAGATTACAACACAGGTATGAATTAATTGAAATGTAAATTTTTATTATGACAAAAATGAGTTCAAAGTAGCATCAGTTCTTCTCATTCTTTTTATTCTACCAATTTTGCTGGCTATGTTTAGGTTTTCTAAGGAAATCTGTAGAGATTTTATCTGGCTAGAATATCATAATTAATAAAATTTCCTCATTATTTTGTATTTTCAGGTAACATGCAGTTGGAATGGGAGTGAATACATTTCAGGCAAAAAAATCTTTATTACCCCATCTGGGCAGTCTTACATAACTGAAAGTCTAATATCAATATGCAGAAATACCTATTTTCTCAACCACCTCTCTGATCCAGAATCTGTTTCTGTGGTTTCACAGTTATTGTTATTCATATTCGGTGTTCTTTCACTGTCTAGTCACTTAATGATTTTTATTTTTTTTACCCCAAGAGGCCAAGAAAAGCAAAATCCTTATTTCTGGCCCTAATAGAAGACATCAGAACAGCATAATCTTACTACTTTTTTTCTTGAGTATTGTTTATAGATTCCTGTTTCAAATTGTGTTCTCGATTGCTTGAACTTTCAGTCTTCCAGTGAGCACTGTGTGAATGAAACCCAGAAAGTATTGCTTGTTCTGAAGTGTCATGGATGGAAGCGAGACTGCACTTCACTCGTAAGAGAGAAGCAACAATACACTTTATTGATAGAAAACAGCGAGTTAGAGTTCAATGGTAAATGCGACAGTGATTTAACAAGATTCGATGGCAAGGTACACTCGATTATTTACTGCATAGAGGACAGAATCAGACAAAACTGCCAGGGAGACCCTCTCGTTGAGTCATGATGTTCAGAAAGGACCTCCTTACTTTCTGAACTCCTTCTCAGAGAGGAGTCTAGGTCCAGCTGGATCCAGATCTAGTCCCAGACTTGGTCAACGATTTATGTCTAAAGGATTATATATGCGCAATTAATCCTTTATATCACTTAGCTAAGATTTTAAGGTTTAGCATGCTATTAGTCACTTATCGAGGATCTGTTGCAGCAAGGAATCTCTCAATCTCAAGGAATGACCTTGAGAGGCGTCCCTACTCAAGGGGAGATCCTGGCATGCAGCCAGCTCCGTGCAGGAGAGCTCAAAGGGCTCTTGGGCTGCTCACTATTTATAGGGGTAAGATGATTGACTCATAGTCATAACTGTGGTTAGGTGGGTGTATTTCTCACAATAACCGAGGGCTATTGTGTTGTTATCTGGCTCCCAAATCCACTTTGAATGGACACAGCTATCACTATCAGCGTCCATTAACGACCACCCCTGGTAGTTATCGCTTGAGCAGGGTTACAGGAGAGAAAGGTCAGGTTGGATGGGGGAGTACACCGTCACATGAGGTTGCAAAAATCATAACACCCTTAAGGTTTCTTTGGAATAAATTCTACCTTGCATCCATAATTTTATATGAGCTCTCAGAAACAGGTAAATTCTAGGAAAATGTTAGCTTGAATTTGGGCTGTGCAAGTTCTGCCCACCTGTATCCTAAAATTTATTTTCTTTATAGAACTAATTTTGAGAAAGCGCTGAGAATCTGTAGCTTCTTGGTGAGCATTAGAAATATTCAGTATCTCAGAGTTATTTGCTTCTGATTTAATGAAAATACATTGATAAAAGAAGTCTTTAAAATTGTGAAACAAATTTATAAAGTATCATCACTCAGAAGAAGGTAACTGAATAAATTCAGTTCTGCTTGTTAGGTAGATTTTTATTTCCATTTTCAAGTGAAGCTAGGCAAAAAAGATAAACCAGTTTGATTTACAAACTTAAAAGGAAATGAAGTATTTTAGGTTGTAAATTTGTGTTTACATAATGGAAGTATGAGCATTCATATCATGCTTTGATACTAGCCACTTTGATGGCCTCTGTGTATTCCAGTTATTTTTCTGCTGGTGAAATGGGAGTTCTATCATAAGCATTTTTCTTTCATTTATGGAATTATGTATACTGAAGCCTAATTTAGCTGAGGAGAATAATAATAATAATAATAATTATTATTATTATTATTATTATTATTTACTTGGAGACTCTTTGGAAGCTAAAGACCAAGGAGGTCTATGTCGGTATTTAGAGTAAGCAAGCATTTAGTTAAGCCTAGTTGCTTTGATGTATGTAAAATACAGTCAGTGCTTATAGACTGTGACATTTTAAGTCAGATTGTATTTTCAGAATAAGAAATATTCAGAATCTTTCAGAATAAGGTTTATGAATTGTAGGATATGAGATCAATGAGACACTGCAATGATTTCTGTTGTGTTTGGGTTAGGCTACCTAACTCTTGGAAATCAATGGATCTGCTCCAGTTGCATTTCTGAGTAGTTGAAAGCTATATCTGGACCTAGATCTACATAAAGTTTGCATAAACATAAACCTTTAACTTAGGACTTTTCCAGTTATGATCATTAATGAATTGCAAAAATGCCTTTGGGAGAAAGATATCCTTCATTATTGGAGAGAGAGTCAGACAACATCTATTTAGCTAAAGCACCGCCTGTCTTAGAGGCAAGACTTACTTTTCAAGTACTATTGTATGTGTCTAAGACCCTTGAACTCATTATCTAGTAACTAACTGTAACAGAGTGAGGCTGTTAATTGATTTTTTAAATTATAGTTTAAGTAAAATTAAATGAATTGTGTACATGGAAATCTGTGAAACTTCAACTTTTTGAAGCGATAACTGATTCATATTAATTAATTATAGTAGGTTTTTTTGTCAGTCCATGAACTGACATGGGCTGACGTGGAGTTCATAATTTTCTTTGATTCATTTTCATACAGGTACAGTCCTATAAATAATAGAAAATATATACAAAAAGAATCCTCTACAGAAGTTGATTTCCACCTACCATATTTTTGTTGTTTTTCTAGATTGATAGGTCCATATTTACTTATTCTTGTAATTACACAAATAACTTTGTGTGTTATTTATAAATTATTTGGATTAAAATGTTTGTTTAGCATGTATTACAGAATTGCTGAGGCCCATTGAATTGCTTCGGAATGTGTCAATATAAATAAGTGTCTTTTAAGTAAAACTTATAGAAGTTAATGAGTTGAACTGCCCTACCTTAAGAAATGTTCTCTGCCCTGAATTCATTGATGTCTTTCACAGGCCCCAGTTTCAAGACAATGAATTTTAGAAATGCTACAGGTTATTTTATTTAATAAAACATAGTGTTGAACCTGAGAGAATGATTTTTGTCTTAGATATGCTTCTTAAATAGCAACTAGTCAGCTCTAGCTTAAATATTTTGGAAAGCAGAGTATTCTATCTGGTATGGAAACTAAGTGTTTGGTTCATGAACTGGTATCTATTGTTTTAAAATATTGCTTTAATTTCAAATTCATATCCTAATAAATGTGTTTGCAAATTAATCCCAATTTGGAAATAAAGATACTCATTACACAAGCCATATACTAGGTTTATTGTTTTAAAAAGGTTTGCTCCTAGCAATTACTTTTCTAATTCGGTGTTCTTGGAAGCATTTAACCATCTTTCCTAACACAGGATAATACTTTTGTACTATTTGTTAGATGGATTATACCTTTAGTTTGGTAAGCACAGAACATTTAAGAACGCAGAAGAAATGAGATGTAACACTGCATTTGTCGATGTCATCCAAACAGCTGTTGAGCAAGACTCTCCTACCTATTTTTGTAGGTGCACTACAAAGATAAACTGTTTTTAATCTATTGATGACTGAGTGAATTAAAAGAAGTATTTCAGCATACCCTATACATTATTGAGGGTTGACCATGTAAATTGACTTTTATCAATATCATAATTCAGACAACGACAAAATCATCATAATTATGCAAACAATAACAACTATCTAGACAATATTTCTTTTACTGGGTTGTTTACTATATTATTATAATATGAGATGGAAGATTTGGTATCTATCTTGCTACTTTTTCACTGGACAGTGATGGTTTTCATTGGGCAGGGATCATGTCCAAGGACTATATGAAGTTACATTTCACAGTTGTTCATTTTAGCCACTTGGTACATTTTAAAGGGTGCGGGTTTGTTAATAGTAATGTAACTTATTGATAGCTAGGAATCCTTGATTATCCTTGTACTTAGGCTTTGTTTGTGTGTTTTCATGTTGGTGTTCTGAAAATAAAAAAGGTACTGTGACTCTCCTTAGATTTGAGGGCCAGAAACCAAAATAGTCTTCCTGCCATTCAGTTAGACTGATTCATGAACTGCCATAATATTCAAAGAGGGGGTTGTTGGTTCTTTCTTAATTCATTGTAGCTGAAACCAAACACGCAAATATAAAATTATCAAAAGAAATTATTTCATTCTTAGAATTTCAGCACTTAGGAATTACCATGTTTCCTTTAACTACGAGCATTAATGTCACATCTCTGCATATGAAAGCAAAGACTTAACACTGCTGCTTTGAAATTTTTGCTTTTGGGACTATGAAACCCTTAGAGCTTTCTACAAGCTGTTAAACTATAGTGTTTCTCTGAAGATGTTTTGCATCATTTCATGGAATATAAAATGTGTATCTAGTACATGTTCTCTAGAGTAGTTACCTCTGTTTTGGCATAGGATACTGGTTTTTGTCACTGATGAATGACAGTTTATGTAGGATCTCCTTTTTGTAGCAGTTGTAAAATATAACATCTCTCTCTATATAGGCAAAAAATTTCAGGGAAAAGGGGAGTGAATGTCAGGTCATGTAACAAAGAGATGATTGCAAAATGTGAAGATTTTTTTCTTTCTGTTAATTCTCTTTTGCTAAACGATGTATGCTAGCAAGTACTTTAAGGATAGAATTTCCTTAGACTGCATCTCTTTTCTTCTGAGAGAGACTTAGAAACTATATGAATTAGGTGATCTATTGATTTGCAGGTATTCAGTACACCTTGGTCATACGTACAGTTACTTGCATTCTGTTTGTTTTTAATTGTCTTTTTTTTTTTTTTTTGTGGTCTAAGGAACATTGTGGAATTAGGGGCTATCAGATTGTTTAAGGTATCAGGTGAAGTTTTAGCAATCTCTGAACATAAGTATGAGTGACCATACTGGGCTTTGCATGCCACGGTTCTTTTTTCTCATTTTGCTCAAGGTATGTATTTGCTCCCTCTCTTCCAGAATTACTGTCACAGGCAAAATTAAAAGTTTCTCCTATTGCTTTGAAAGGATTGTATTACAATTTGGAAATCTAATTTTGTGATTAAATCATTGAGAAACCAAAATATAGACTTCAGCTGAAGAAACTTCAGTGCATCTGGGAGTTTGTGAAGATGCTATTTAATTCTACTTTTTCATTGTATGCTTTTCTCATGTTTTTGGTTTGCCTACAATATTTATATCAAAATCACTATTAGTCTTAGGATAATCAAGTTAAGCCTTTTTTAGTACTGACTGGTATCCCGGAGAGGATCGATAATTATGTATTAGATTTTGTACACTTTTTAAAAATGCTGCATAAAAAAAGACCTGTGGGGGGTTTTGAACCAGCTATCACTTAGTAGGCAGCTGGAACCATTGAGTAAGAATGTAAAACAATTTAAGTGAAATAAAAAAAAAATCCTAATGTTCCTGAACTGTTGGCATTTATTTTCAAGTCTCCATTTATCTTTTTTTTTTCTTAAAGGCATTTCTGGATTTTTTTTTCTTCCTCCTGCTACCTTTCTTAATCATGTGCTAACTGCTGAGCAAATTCTGAAATTATCTTTGTAAATACAAGAGACACTCTGACCAGTAGACACTGATGATTCTACAGAGAACCTACACAATTATGCTGCAGAAATTATTTTTGTAATATATCAAAAAACCCAGAATAAAATTTCTTGGGTCTATTCACTTCCAACCCCTCTTCTCTAACTTACATCTTTCTTAGTGTTGAAGCTACAGAAAGATAATCCTCCTTTATTAATGTTATGGTCCCTCTTAATCTTTTTAAACCTAGTCTGTCCAGGCTCCTCCTCTGGTCAGTGAGAAATAGATCCTTCATAGTGTTCAAGGTAAACATCTATTCTGAATCAGCTAGTATTTGTGATCTATGAAGGGACCCACCTGGTGGATGCCAAACACTGATTGGGGTAAGCAGCCACCTTGCTACACTGCAACAGAGCCTTCTTCAACTTTTACTAGTATATTTTACACCTGAAAACATGCTGTGGTATTTCCAGCAAATTAAAATGGTCCTTTTTAGTGCTAAAAATCATATATAAGGAACATGATGGGGTGGATAAAATCTCTTGACAACATCTGACCATGCATAATATAATGAAGTGAAATTTCTGATAAGCAAAATAGTTTTCAAAATATTCAGCATATGCTGATCCTCCTCAATGTGTTCAGTGGTCCGAAACCTTTTGTGACAAAGGTAATTGAGGAGCTTGCTTGTTTGCAATATAACAAAGCAGTGACTCCTTGAATATTTTTAAATAGCCTTTCCAGTGAGGGAGGCTTACTCATTTGCAAGAGACTAGATGAGAATGCTAATAGGAAGACTGTTTTAATAATGTTTAGAACAGTACCAGAAAGTAAGTAGTCTTCCCAGGAGGAAAAAAAGTAGTGAACTTAGGCTTACTATCATTTCCTAAGAGTTGACTGCTAATCATTCATTCAATGGATATACTCAGCTGAGGTAATAACACACATGGCCCTGAATAGCAGTAGTGATAATGAAGGGAGCCTAAATGGTAAGAAAGTGGTAAGATTCACTGATAAGATGAGCAGTACCTACTCAGATAGGAAATATAATAACAGTGAAATTTGTCCAAAAATGAAATTTGTCTTTAAATTTTCTCCGGCTAAATCTGGGGGCTGAATGGTTAATAAACCATCAAGAATGCAATCTTTATGGAATGCTGGATTTACCAGGAAGAGGCTGTAGACTATCTGAGGCAGCACTTCTTGTGCTTCTGTTGTTTGAACATCTAAGCAGGAGAAAGAATTGTGGATATGTGGTAAGGAATGAGGGTAAGAAAAGAAAAAACTGTGAAATGAGAAAAAGAAGAGGAAGAGAAAAAAGGAGAAAAAATAAAGAGCAGACAATGATAAAAACTAAGAAGAAAGACCATGTACATAAGACAACAAAACAGAAGGAAGCAAGGTAAGGAATTAAGAAGTGCAGGATGAAATAAAAGACTTTATGTGCTTATGTGCCTGTATTTTGTTATTACTACAATAAATAGTAACTGCAGTCATGAAGAGGTTTGTTATTTTTCTAGGAGCTCTAGCATCTTTTAAGTCAGTCTTGGCGGTTTGTGCTGTCTTTTGACAGGGAAAGAATAAGGAGTTTTTATTTTAAACTTGACCTTCATTTTGTTGACTTGCTCTTTTGTCTTTTTGGTGATGTTCACTTTGTCTAAAATGATGGTTGTCTTCTGATTATTATTATTTTTTTTTGATTAATGCAATCAAAGTTTTTAATTTATTTCCACATTTCTTGTATATAATGTTAGTACTGAACCCCTTAGAAGTGTTACAAAAATCTCTATTGACTTAATTTTCCAGTCTCTGTAGGAGTCCAAGTTAAATCATACTTCCTTAAATCTATTTTCCTCTTTCCTTTTCTCCAATAATTAATATCACAATTCTTCTTGTCTCTTTGTGCTTTGTTTTGATTTTTTGTTACTCATGTTCTAATACTATATGAGAACAATGGAATGTAAGAGGAAAAAACCATTGAACTTTCTTTTAGATCTTGATTTTAATTGGAGTGCTCACGTATAAAGGATGTTTTGAATGTATTCTGATACTGTAGTAAATAGGAGTCACAGGCAATAGAATAATTTCTGCAGTTGAACCCAGCACTCTTAGAGATTTCATTAGGTCTAATTATAACTAATTTATTTAGATTCCCATGAAAATAACATAATAAGCTGGAAACCATTCTATTGTACTCAGTTAATTACTTTTTAGTAAAAATGAGCAACTGAGGGCCTGCAAAGAAGAATAACAAACGGATGCATCAGTCACTGAGACTTTCTAAAATCATTAGTTTAAATATTAGTTTGACTTGTCCACTGATGAATTGGTTCTTTTAGCATGTTTTGGAACCGCATCTGTGCTATTTCCCCTCAGAAAGTGAGCTCATATAACCATCAAGGTTATTTGTGTTTAGCAAAGCCATACTGATAGTGTTCCTGGGAAGAGGTGGGATCAGATTCTGCAGAGTTTTATTCATTCTCATCTTAGCAAAGTCAGTGAAGCTGCTGAACTTGGAACCTGCCAAAGTTATCCTTACTATTGCCACAACAGCCATGCCTATCGATATGACTTTTCTGGAAAAAAATTTGTAAAACATTTCTTTTTCAACAACATTGTTATGCTAGAGAAAGGTTAATAGGCCTGTCGGTGTAACAGTTCCTTGATCATAGGGAGGAGTTGTTTCATATTTGTTTAATGACACCCCCCGCCCCTGACCACCCAAAAAAAAGAAAAAAAAGAAAAGAATTGTAGTGACTTTTTCATACAGTGAAAGATACCTTTCGGGAGAGTCTTGAATGTGTTACTTAAAAGGTCTTTCAACCTTTCCATACTCTAAAGAACAATTAGTTATTTTTATGTGGTCTTCAGTTTTAACTATGTTGAAGAACATTGCATTTAACTTTTATTTTTTGCTTTCATTTGTTTGAGGAAATGGCTAGAATGAATTGTTCTCCCTGATTCTAGATACTTGCCACATAAATGAGCCTAAGACTGAGAAAAGATTATTTACAGGATGCTGTGCAGACTTGGTCAGGAAGAATAGAAATAAAAGATAACTGTAGTCCACTGCACATTTCTTCCTTGTACAGTCTCTTTTCAGAACAAAACTCAAAACTAATACATACCTGTTCAGACTTTTGAATGTAGTAGGACTTTCTCAGCTGCACTTAGCCAAAAGCAAGGGTCTCGATCTACAAAGTACTAACTACTATCTTGGTGTTTCCTTTTGTCCAGATGACCCATGACTCTAACAACAAATATTTTTCGTAATGCTTCTGGGCAGTATTCCTAAGAACACACCTCTGTGTCTGCTTTCTTTTTATAAAAACAAGGAGAAAAAAACCCTTGAGACTATCCCCAAGAAAGATGCAAATATGGCCAAATTTTTTTAGGAACCAGAAAAGAAAGAAGGGCTGAAGTTCCTCACACTTTACACTTAGGAGAATGTTTCATATCTTTAGAGTACAGAAACTTGACATACAATGTTTGAACTGCTTTCAGATTGAGAGAATGATATTATTTGAAGACAAGGAAAATTCAAACTGGCAAATTTGGAGTTAAACTACCTGATAATGCAGCTAAAATTACAATACAATTTCTTTTGAGCGAAGAGACTGAATAGATGGTGGGAACTAAGACTCTAATTTATGCTGTGCATTCTAATTCAAGACCTATTTTATTAAGTATAGTACGGTTGTGCAGATGAGAAAAGGAAGATGGGAATTGCATCTAAATTACTACGGTCAGATTCTATTGAATTCTGCCTGTCTGTATCTGAATAGGTAATAATATTTTTCAGCTTATGAAATGGGAAACCTTGTTAGTTACTTTAGTTCACTTTACACTCCTTTAAAAAGAAATATGGGAATTGCCCTGTGTCAGGACAGCAGCAGAACACCATGACTTTTTTTTAATGTCAAATGCTATATCAGGGGCCAAATATGGCTGCAGTATCCAGCAGTACATTGTTCAGACAGGCATTTCTTCTACCCTTTTTGCTTCATAATATTAGAAAGTAAGAAAGTTAACTGTGAGTTATCTAGTTTTGTAATCTTTCATTGCAGAAAAATGAAATGCACAACAATATCTGTTGTGATAATATGGAAGATTCCTTAATAAATGCTGAGTGATTATTTTTTGTCTTTTCATCTTTTTTGACATCACATGTTGACATACATTCATTTATATAAATTAGTGAGGGTTTTGAGCTGTTAGAGATGAGTGGCCATAAGGCCAAGAGATGTCTTCTTAACAAATATGCTTTAAGCTTTTCAGGTGAAAGAGTGGGCGCTGCACTTTCATTTTGAAGATTACACTTCATAAGTAAAAGGAGAAGTAGGTAGCATGCTTTCAGGATTTCTGCAATTCCCTTTCCTTCTCCACTTTATTCTGCTGATAGAGGTGGATGTGTTTGCTGCCTCTAAAGCTGTCAATTTTGTCTGTGTATGTGTACATGTGTGTGATTTTTAGCTTCCTGAAAAGACATTAGGAATGCCCTTTTTCCAGGCCAGTTGTGGTCTGAGCTCAGGGCTATTTCTTGGAAGGTTTGAATCCTGCTTTAGGAAGGAATCACACCCATCTTTCTTGAGTGAATGCTTTAGTCATAGTTCTCCTAAAACAAAGGACTTGACCCTTGTTTTGTTTTTGTACATCAAAGGATAAGGTTCTTAACTCTTGAGGAGTGTTTTACAAGGTGGATCCAGGACAGGCAAGGGCTCTACCAGCAGCCTAGCAAAAGACAATGTTTAAGAGGGGTGGGGATCACTTTAATATTTCCTATCAGTTACTTAGATTTCTTAGCACGAGCAAAACATCTTTTTTACTTAAAAACCAAATGAATAAAAGCATTTCAGTGTTGAACATATGCCCATAATACAAGTTTTTTGAGACCTAACAGCATGAAACCCTAAATGATTCTATGATTCTATGAGACATATCCATCATGTGCTCTTTAAATGGTCTTGTTATTTAATAAAGGCTTTTGTGTCCATTACACTCTGCTTTCATGCATATTGGAAGCACAACAGGGAGGACCTGTGGTACCTTGTAATACTCTGAATGTGTCTTCTAATAGCACATTTTCCCAGCAACACATTCCATAGTGATATCTTTATGCCAAGGACAACAGTTAAATTTATTGACCAGCTATGGCTGTTCCATAGGACTACTCCAGGCAAAGAGAGGCAGATACCCTAAAGAAGTAACAGATGTCATTGCAGGGATTCTGGGGAGAAGAGAAAGGGAAGTAAAACAGCAACTGCTATCTTGGATGTAATAAATGCCTTGTATGAATCGAAGTTCTAAGAGTGGCTGCTCTTTGGGTGGTTTTGCTTTGATTTTGGTTTGGGTTTTTTTGTCACATGTTAGCAATTCCATTAGTTCAGATGTCATATCATACCACTTGTAATGCTGTTCTGTCTGCAGTCTATTTTTGCTGATATGAGATCTAAAAATAAAGCAACTGACATTTATTTGCTTTTCCTACTTGTATGATTTGTGTATCATAGGCTGGTGGTAAATGTTCTTTTGGGGTGACAGACATACTCTCTTCATGCTTCCTACTTGTGCTATCATTCCTCTTCGTGTTTTCAGTTGCAGAGAGGCAGAGCATCATTTTCATGAAGTAATAGCACTTCCCCAGACCTCAGACTGATTTCATCTCGTCTGTCTTGTCATGTTTCTGAAAGTCCCCAGTGTCATCGATGTCGGTTTTTAACATCGCAGGCATTTTTTTCAGTTTTATGTTGAAGAAAATGTCAGCAGGTGAAAACCAGGTGCTTCACTGATGCTATTCCGTAATGTGAACTGCTAATACAGTTCAGAGCATTGCTCTGCCATCTCCTTTCGAAAGATATTTATTATTCGACACAATTTTGTAATGTGAGTTCAACTATGGCTAAGTGATCAGTTGCAACCTGTACTAACATGAATGTCTATATACAATAATAACTGATTCTAGCTAATTTGTAATAAGACTTCTTAAAGGTACATATGACTACTATATGGAGCAGCTAACCCCTGAAGGACCTCCTTTCCCAGGTGGTCAGCATTTTTACATAGTTACAATTTCATCCCTTATGGAAAATGTGTTGATCCTAGTATGCAACTGGTCTGTCACATGACTATTTATGGAATATTATGAATTAAGCATTACTGTGTTTCAGACAAAATGAATCTGAACTGTAGGGTGACTGAGACCACTTTTAGAAGGAGCTACTTCTGTCCGTGAAACTGAAGTTACAGAGACCAGAAAAATAGTTTGCAGGATCTAGTCGCATGCCCTAATTACATTCAGGTAGTCCTCACCATTCTACCTCTCTTTTTTTTTTTCCCCCAAAAAATCATGGTTCATCCACAGGATGGGGTTCAAAGAGAGATGGAGGTGGGGACTTATAATGATAAAGGCATAAAAACCTTTTTGATGGTTTCAGCTAGCTTGCCTCTCCAGAATCCACTGGATTTGGGGGCTGGTAGTCAAGACACAAGAATGATTTTAGGTTCCAGTTATCTCGGGATTTTTTATGCCATTTAGTTCAAAAGTTTTCAGACAAAATAAGGCAGCAGCATAGATTCCAAGCTGGGATTTAGACAAAGAAAAGGTAGATATGATGGTGGTGGGTTTTGGTTTGGTTTGGTTTTATTATGTTTTTAATTCAAGCAGTTAGCAGAGTTCCAGTAATCTTTAACTATGTGGCCATCCTAGCTTCTTTAATGTTTCAATCAGTAGGTTAAACCTTTAGTCTCTCAAATGGTTGATCACTCAGGAATATTAGAGTGTCCCCTGGGGAAATCATCTATCCCTGTTACAGAGTTCAGAATACAAGTAAATAATATTTTGTCTTTAACTGCATTTCAAAGAGTGGAGACTTTAATAGAAAATTAATTCTTCAAAGGCTGTTTATGGTAAAGTAGTTTGTGACATTTGTTTCCTCATAGGTAATATCCAATGTTCTCCTAATAGAGATTTTTGCTTAATTAAATAGGTGGGATTTTGACATAATCTGAGTCTTAAGTTTCTGATTAGTTTCAGAGGAGGTTCAGATTTGACGTTAGGAAGCATTTCTTTATTGAGAGGGTGGTCAAACACTGCAACAGGCTTCCTAGTATTCTATTCTATTCTATTCTATTCTATTCTATTCTATTCTATTCTATTCTATTCTATTCTATTCTATTCATGCAGTACTTCGGGGATTCTCACTTTCAAAAGCAGATTAGAGTTAGTTTTTTAGATCTAGCCTTCTTTTCATTATCAACCATTCCCTTTTTCAGTTTTTGTACTCAGAAATTCATCACCAGATATATTTGTGAACCACTGTCGTATATGTTAGGAGTGTCAGGAGTATAAGTATTGACTAGAACAACTGTTTTAACCTTTTCTTTCTTTTTTGTTCATAAAGGCTTTAAAGAGTCTTATGATCTTAGTGAAGTAATTTATCCTATGTGCTTTACTCCTCATTTGGTCTGGTCACGATGCTTTTGATTCCATCCTTGGAAGTTTCATTCTGATGCATTCTTATGGCATTATGCAGCCCTAGTTGGTCTGTTTAAAAGAGCACCTGGCTCTGTAAAGTGTGATGTAAGCCATGAATTTATAGCAAGTGAAAAGAAAAAAAAAGAAACCAAAACAAAGCCCAAGCCTTTCATTTATCATGCATGACCCAGTAAGTGCATCAAAGAAAAATGAGGAGGTTTTGTGTTCCTTTTCTTCAAATAGATGACTCAAGAAAACCCAGGGTCTCAGTTGTTTTGGATGAAGTTTGTTTATGGGGTAGCTCAAACATAATTTTGAAGGAAACCTTGTGCCAATCGGTATTTATGAGAGAATGAATGTGTTTTAGCACTTAACAGGTTACTATCTTACAATGATAGGAGGAAAAAAAGGGACAGTTGCTGCAAGAGACGTAGGTTACCTTCTCTTTTCTTCCAGCTGCTTACTCTCAAGGAATGCTAATGAGCCAGCAGCTGAGGTGTTCCCCCCCACGGCCCAGCTGCAGTTTGCTGGCAGTGCAGGTGGAAGGGCAGGGGCTTGTTTAACCCACATTCTTATTCATGAGGGCAAATTCTAGTAGTAGGATACATGTACGGTACAAGCATTGGGGAGGCAAGTAAAGTAATAATAATGCTTATTTCCTTTAGGGGAGTGTATACAGCCAAAAATATCCTGTTTGTCACAAAATGAAGGGAAGTGTCTTATTACCTTGGTCTGTGTAAAGTGCCAGCCTCTCTGAGAGATGAAATAGGGGCTTGTAGTGCCAACTGTTCATATATAACCATTCATAACATTTATCAGAGGTATCATAGTGGTTATAAGAGACATTGGAAGACTTTATTTATAGGTCTTTGTTTTAGGGTTTGGTTTTTTTTTTTCTGCTTTGGAGATACTGATTTTTATCCATGGAGCAGATTTCCTATGCCTGCAAAAAGTAAGCAGAATGTGCTAAGAAGGCTGTCAGCACTTCGGTCTTCGTTGGGTTCCATGATAAATTGTAATTTTTTTTAGTACCTGTAATGAAAATATGGACTGCTAATGTACTTGAAAGTGAACTCTGAAGGCCAAATTTCATCCTCTATTCTGATGAGTTACAAGCCCAGTGGAGGTGCTGGAGTGTTGCCTGCTTGTGTTAGAGATGAAATTTGGCCCAGAACATGATGGAAGATGTTTTTGAATATCATTTAAACAACAGCTGGGACTCAGCCTTTTCTGATTATAATAAAAAAACATAGGCTTGGTTTTCACCAAAGCCTACTGCAATATATTTCACTCCAGATCAATTCAGAATGGCAAGTAAGAATGCCAAATGAAAATAGCCACAAAATATCTGTCAAGAAGAGTGACTAACGAAGAATACAGAATCCGTTTGTTCTTCAGAATGGTGAAAGTTTATTGACTATGGATATGGTATCTGAATAAAAGCATATAAATGCTTATTTGGGAGCTCATTTCCCCAAGGTTCTGTCTGAAGTCCTTTGCATGGTGTATGCTTGCACAGAGAAACTCTATTTGAGCCTGTGTTTGTCTTGCTCCTTCTGCACTTACTGCAGCCAACGCTTGTACTCTGACTAGGATTTCTAAGTGCTGTGACAGTAGACTAGATAACAGTGTTCAGGTAATACTTGGAATTCTTAAAATAAATTTTAATTATTCAAAACCAAAGCTGTACCTAAATATTTTATATAAACCACATATATTTTCCTTAATGCTAAGTTGAAAAACAAAGAAGCAACAGGTAAAACCTAAACTGAGTAGGAATCCATAAAGAAAGCCAAAGAACACTTAGTCTTGGGAGTATGTAATTCTACATAGATAGATGAGAGCTCACACAGTTACAATTTGGCAAGTGGTCAGGAAGCAAGAAAGACTAACAGAAGAGCAGATATCATTGCTGCTGTTTCAGTCATGGGGTATCAAGCTCCAGATGTAAGCCAGTGTGCATCAATTATTCAATGAGGTCAAAATGAGTATGTTCCAAGCACTCCTTCCCTTTCCTGTCTGATGTTTCTACTTTTTCCAGATTTACTTTTGTTACTTTAAACATGGTAAAGGGACTATTGCTTATTCACTATGATCTAAAATACTCAAAGATATTTCTTCATGCATGTGTCTACATTTTAAGTATGCTCTCCTGTATGCATTTGTCCTCAGAGACATTACTGTCTCATAGTGATTATTTTGTGTGTCATTTGTATAGATGTTTTATATAGGTCCTGTTTAATACATGCTACTGGGGAAAATACATACAGTAAACCAAAAGAAATTTGGACTTTTTTTGTTTTTATATAAACAGAAGTGAATTGGTCATTAAACTTTTGTCCTTATAAAATGCCATGTTAGAAGTTGCTCCATAGACCTCACTTTATGGAATACGGGTACTTGCTTCCTCATTTTAGATGACAGGTCTGGGTTATCTGAGAAGCTTGTCTCTATTACTTAGCATGTGAGCACTGAATTTATGAGTAATTGGGGATACAGAGAAAGAAATGTCTTTAAAAGCAAAAATTAGAAAATATCCTGATTATCATAAGGAGTACAACCAAATAAAAGCAGTAGTGAAAAAAAAATTACACTTTCAGAGAGGCACATTGGTGATATCACATGCAGTGCATCGCACACTGCGAATACAAAGCAGACTTTTATTTGCATCCTCATTATATAAGGTGTGAATAATGTACATTGTCATTTCTTGGGTTGAGGGCAGTGATGTGCAGCTTGTTATCAGGCAGTATTCATTTTGCCTTAACTTGGTATTCCCAGTCCCTTCAACCAGCTGACAATCTTTTTATTATTAATAAAGTGATCTTTTTGTGCATCTTTGAAGTTCCCAGCTTTGCTATTTAATTATCTTCTAATTAAAATACCCATTAAAAAAGTTTATTAGATTAAGCGGAAACAGTTAGTAAAAGGTGTATGTTGTAGATTAAAAAAGTGAGATGTGAGTAGCGTTTAACCTCATCTTTTTTGGAAGACAGTAATCAAAAGGAAGGACTGTGAAGTGTGGCATAACTTCAATAATGACAGCCCAAATATGTATCAAACTTACAATGCAATCAATATTTTTCAGGCTTTCCTCTGAGATTGCTTCAGCAATAGGAAAACTTAATTAGCAGGCCATAGTCCTTCAGAATTCCAGTGATGGACTATCACTAGGGAATACAGGCTTATTTTTCATCAAAATGTATATAAACACATTTTCAGGTTGGTTGTGCCCCTGCCTCCCCCCATTCCTCCTGTGGCAACTGAACTTCGATTAGGACCTGGGTTACCGGAAGAAATGTTTCTATAATTTTTTTTTTGTGTGTGCTGCTGTGCTGCTGTCTTGTTGATCCATGAATCAGTAGAAAGACACATGTCAAAATATATGCTTTACCTTAGAAAATGCTGCAGCCACATTACTAGTGAGATTAATCTTTTCCATATTAATTAAAGATAGCTAGTTCCTAGTACATTTGATATAGAAAATCAATAAAAAGCAATGTTGGATCTTTTCAGTACAAATTTGTTTTATTTTTTTATTGTGGAGCCACCCTCCCTTCCTTGCTGTCTATCTCTATGTTGAGAAGCTGATCTACATCTGTGTACTTATCAGGGAGCATTCATTATTTGAGAAGGTAAGTTGCAGGTTTTACTGGATACTATTATAACCTCACATCCTGATGAGCCCAAAAGACTAATAAATAAGGCAGGAAAGAAGCTAAAATCAAATTCAAATTTTAATCTAGTCAATGTTGTTCAGATGTGCAAAACAGTTTTTGTTCAGTAATGGGGAATAAATAGGATACCTGTGTCCTGGTTGAGTATCTGCAGTAATCCAAGAATGGAGATTGAAAACTCTTGAAACATAAAAGACTTGACTGTGGCATGAGATCAAATGACAATTAATCCTTCTTGCGCTTGTGGGTGGAATCGTCAGTATGGTTAGCGCTCTTTACCAGCATTAAAGAGAAAAAAATGAATCTTCATTTGTGACTTCAGTGATACCACAAAGAGGGCTGATCTCTGAAGAGGTGGCATATAAAATTCAGTGGATCTGACGTTTTATGAAGGCATCTTTTTCCCAACTGATACACTGGCAGATGGCATGAAACCTCTTTTATCTGAAAACATAATTTTTTTAATCTGGCATGACTATGAATGGATGTAATAATACTTTCTATTGAATAAAAGGCACATTTCATTTGGATAGAATGTAAGTTGGAGGTCTTTTTCTGTGTAATAGTTTTCTCTGCAGAATAACACATCTTGGAGAAATGTAACCCATCTCTGCATGGAAAAAACAGAACTGAAAAAGATCAATGATAAGATAAACTGATTTTAAGATGTATATTTAGAGATGGAAGTAAGGAGAAAAGCTGACTGTATTACAGCACACTGCTACAATGTGTGTGTAGGGCTTTTTTCAGTCAGTTCATGCATAAAAAGAAGCCTAGTTATGGTAGCCCAAAATACAAGCTTACTCAAGAAGCAGGACTAAAATAGTTGTGTAGTTTGTTTTGATCTGAGCTATTTGGTGGCACAGTGAGAATGCTAGCAGCTATTTTAGATTTATCTATAGTCTAGTCCAGTTGCAACGTGATGATTACGGACACATGCTATCTGAGTTTACTACCTATTAACAGGGTACAAATGAAGAAAGGGATGTCCATAACAGAATGTTTAATCTTTAACTTATCAAAATACAAAATCTCCTCTGGTAGGATTTTGGATCTCTATATTGGGGTTGGCATGAAGAAAAAGGAAACACATAAGTAAAATGAAAGCCTTTTCATGCTTTTTTTTCTTTTTCATTTTTCCCTCTTCTTTCTTTCAAAAGTGTGTCTCAGTGCTTTATTGATCTGCGTTTACTTGCACTCTAGTGAAAATTTCTGTTGTGGTTGTTTAGTCATCTATGTGTTTACTGTTCTTTCAGTCTGAAATTGTAAATTGCCAATGAAATTATTGTAACCCGATTTTAAACAGGATTTATGCAGCAATTGGTAGTTGGAGATGCCAGAGAAAATTGAGCTGTAATCTTAGAGGAGACAGTGAAAC
>NW_008824243.1:2569673-2577747 GCF_000699105.1 Pygoscelis adeliae
AATTATGTTTATGTGGATCACAAGGGGAGAGCTGACTGTGGTTGTTGCAGCACAGGTATAATTATGTCTACTCAGGACAGCTGAAAAGAGCGAGAGAACCAAATCTAAGGTACTTCCCTTGCCTCCAAATAAGTAGAAAAACAATGCATTTTCATGATGTGGCACTACTATGAATTACCTGCAGATTAGAATAGTTACCAGTAGATTGTGAAATACTATATTTTACGAAATGATAACACAGAAGACTTGTGAGCACAGTTCCTTGGAGGAAGACTTCCCAAAGGAAATTCTGGCTGCACTGAAATGGAACTATTGGCTCATTTGTGACTGATTTCTAGAAAACTAATGTATTTAAAAGTATTTATTACTGGTGATGTTGTTAGAGGAGTAGAAACTAAGGAAAACCTGAATTAATTTCTATATAAACATTTTCTTTCTCAATCTTGTATAGTTTCTGATCTCCTGTTATACAAGGTTATTTGTTCATTTTTTGCAGTAATTTATTTTCATTTTGTTTGCTTTGATTCTCTTCTAAATTGTCCTCTAACAATGTATTGTCCCCAACTTTGACTAGCATTGATCCAACCTGCTATTACACAACAGGTAATGATAACAATGTTACTCTTTTAGTAAATTACTAAGCCTTTTTTTTTAATTTACATTTGCATTTTTCATGTTTTTACAATAACAGGCAATTCTACAACACCATGGTCAGCTTCACCGTCATATTTAGTTCCCCTAATAGCATTTGGTGAAGTGACTGTAAAACATACTCAAATAGTTTGCAGTTTGATTTTTGATCTGCATGAAATCTTAGTAAAGGAGTGAAAGCATCATTAATATCCCATTAATATGATGGGAGGATTTCCTAAGTAGTTCAAGATGTGCCAATTAGCAATTCCTGTTATCCAAGAAAAATAGGAATTTTGGACTGCTACTAATTAGAAATTAGCTTAATCTTTGAGGCTAAATTCATTATTTTCCCTATGGAAAAGCTGTGGCATTCCTTATTTTGACTGTTTTGCTCAGGAGTCTTCAATTCAGCTGAAATCTTGAGTTTAATGTGTTGGTTTAAATAATTCAAATCTGAGAGATTTGCTATGTGTAGTTTCAATCAAACTCTTGAAGTCATGTTGTGTTGTGGTTTCAGTGTCTAGAGCCTCTGAATCAAAACTGTCAAAATTTTTCTTTTAAGGCTCAGGAAACCAAATTCTAATTTATTTTTGTAGTTTATATTTGAATTTTTAAGTAAATGAAGTAAAGGCATTACTTTACCATAACATAATTGAGTTTTACAAGAAATATTCAGAGAACTTTCTGCACTAAACATTGTGCCAATCTTTAGCCAGTCCTTCTTCAGGATGCTAGCTGAGCGCTCCTGTGATGAAATGTAAATTCTTAAACCCATTTGAAATATTAGCTTCATCTTAGACCATAGGTGCTAGAGGGAAAGCAGAAAGATGTATTTTTCAGTATAAGTTAGGATCATTCCTGTGCTTAAGATAGGCTAAATAATTTCACGAGAAGGGAAATTAGAATAGTCAGATATGCTTCAGAAACAACACACAATTCAAAAATACTATTTTTATCTCATAACTTCTGTTCCATTGCCCTGTATAATGTGACTTGCCTGCAATGTCTTTTCTTTCAGCTATCTCCCAACATTTTTAGATGTCATTTGTTTCTTAAGCTGCTTTTTTCTCCCCTCTCATAAATATTATAAAATACGGTAAATATGTCTTGATGTGCTGATCTAAAGTAATGTCAGAACACTCACAAAACAGATGTTCTTTCAGAAAAATGTATATTTACCATCAGCCACTTTGGTCACATCTTGTAAGTTACCTGACACTGTATTTGAAATCGCCTGTACCCTGCAATACTTTCAGGTCACATGCTCATTACAAGAAGCAAGTGATGCATCTTTCCTTGGGTCCTGTTTGTGCAAACATCCTAATTCTTTTGTTAACCATGAAGCACAAGTAGTTTACACAATAGGTGAAATGTGCAATTCATCTGCAATGACTATAAATACGATAAAAAAAGAAGGATATTTTAAATAATTAGTACTGTTAATGTGTTTATCTCAGGTAGCTGCCTTTTCTTAATCAGGAAGAAAAATAGTAACTAAAGCAAGGGGAATAGATATATGAAGAACATAAATACCAATCGAATGTAGTAAATTTGCAATTTTGCAAAATAAATGGAATAGAATCAAGAAACTGAGTCCTCCTGCTTCTTGGCCCATGAATTAAGTGCTAATTTGTTTCTTATATTTTCTTAGGATCCATATGTGAGGTCATCTTGTGTTATGTTGGTTCTATAATCATGTAGGACAAACTTCTTTTGGGATTGCCGTGGCCAGGATAAAGTAGATCTTTTCTGAACTGAAAACTGTACTATTTACAATTACTTTTAAGCAACATTGTTGTAGTTCAAGGTTTACCACATTAACATTCTCCCTGCAGTTAAAAAATTCCTTAAATATGGCTTATGAAACAGCATGTATCCTAAGGATCACTGCACTTTCATACTTCCATGCTGAGCTCTAGAGTGGAGAGCTAAGTAATGTAAACATCAAGTTTAACCAAAACTTCTTGGATTAGATTAAAACCGAAAAGATAATTTCAAAACAGGTATATCAAATGCTATTGATTACGTTAGGGAAAGGCTAGGTTATATTTTGAGGTTGAGCCTAAACCTGTGCTCCAATCCAAACTCCCATCTGAACTCCCAGTCTCCCATCCAAACATTTTGGTCACAAGTTCATGTTCACCTATTCAGCAAGATGTTCTTTTATGATCCTGATGGATTTAAAAAAATAACTATGTCAGGAGTCTTAATGGATTGTTTAAGGTAAAATAAAACAAGGGGTTTATGTAGTAGATTAAACGTTAAGTTCAAAATCTGTAAATTTTAAAGCCTCTAAAATGTTGGGCGTGTTGGTTTTGTTTAGCTTTGTGGGTTTCTAAATGTTTGGGAATAAATTATCAGATTTCTGATTCCTAAATAGCAGTAAAAAATCAAATATTCTATTTATCTTAGAAATGAGTTCTTTGAAGCTCTTTACCTATAAATTTATTAGTTCATTATTTTACAAAGAATAGCAGCTAGGAAAGATGTAACAAATAAGTTGATTTTATTTTATGAAATTTTTGAAAACTTTATGTTGAATTATCTGATAAGCTGTGATAGTGAGATAATAATAAAGATGGGATGCCTTATTTTTGGGGTCATAGTTATCTTCATAGCAAGAGCTTGTCTTATATGTGAATGTATGTATCTCAAATAAATAACTAATCAGGGGGACATCTGAACTCAGCCTGAGTTGTATAGTGAAAATACAAAGTAACAACTGTATGAAAGACAGGTGTAGAAACTGATGATACAATACCATTGGTACTGGGTTCTGGAAGTGGGTGAGACCTGCATTGAATTGCTTTTTGAAAATGGATCTTTGAAAGCAAAACATCAACCCAGCTCAGTGGTTGCTCAGATGACTGTTGTTTGGCGCATTGTAATTAAAAATCTGTATAGCAGCAGAACAAGAAGCTTAGTGAAATCATGGGAGCATTGAAGTCAGTAAGGAATGTGCCACTGACTGTATGATACAATTGGAGTTAGCATTTCTAGATCATAGAATCATAGAATCATTTAGGTTGGAAAAGACCCTTAAAAACATCAAGTTGAACCACAAAATTAAATATTAGAGAGATCCCTTTTTTTGCTTTTATTCTCACTTTTTTTAATATGCCCAAAATGGTCACCAAGAAATGAATAATTCCTCGTAAATGTGTTGATTATAGAGGAAACAACAGATTTATTCTGTGCCCAGTATGCTCAGACGCTGTAAGATCAAATAACTACTATTTTACTTTCCAAACTACAACTGCCTCCTCATCCAAAACCAGAATTTTGGCAACCTATGAAAAGTGTCTGAAGACAGGCAGAGAGGAGCTGATACTACAGGGCAAAAGGCAGTTTTTTTCTTCCTCCTGTATTGTAAAATCTCCTTCACTGATCTGTCTCCTACTTTGTGAGGGCTTTACTAAGACTTTTTTTTATGAAATACACTTAGATTTGCACATTTCAATACATTTAAGATTTCAACTGAGTCACTATTGCTTCTTAGTCCCTAAAAAAAGTTCTTACTCAGTATTCTGCATTTATGCAGAAAATACCTGAGTCAGGAAAAAGTGACAGTGATTACACAGTTTAATGCTACAGATAAGAGCAGGTGCAGCTGTAAATAGTCGCTCATTAACAATTTATTTAAATATTATAACAAATTTCTGTAGGGGAAACTACTCCCACTGGAAAGGAGGAGATACTTGGGGAAAAAAAAAAATCAATAAACCTGGAATTTAATTATATCAGCAATACCAAAGACCCTTACTGTGCCAGAAAAATTAAAATATATTGGCCTCTTCTGTAAGAATAACTACAATGAGACAAAGGAATTGTTATTAGAAATGTTTTGCATGGAGCATAAACATAAAATATATCTTTCAACAGTGTTCACTGTGTCATGAAGAAATCAAATAGTGAGAGTTAACATGATGGACGAAAGATAATGTTTAAATATAAACACACAGACTAAAAGCATGCAAGTCTAAATGTGAAAGATTTCTTCTTACTGGGAAATGTGTACGTAATAAAAAGAGATTTAGTTAGTTTGGAAAACTCTTCTAAAGGACTCTAAGTTTTCCTAGTATTAGAAAATGAAGGTGGTCGTGGGTTTTCTTCGGTTTGTTAGAAAGTATTGTAATTTGTTGCTTGGAATTAGATACGACTAGGTATGCAGAAAAAGGAAATATTTCCTTATTTCTTTAGTAAAGTTCATTTTATGCGATTTAATTTTGCAGATATTCAAAAACTAGGCAGGTACTGGAATGTCCTCTTGTTGAGGGTTCCATAATAGTAGGTAAGTCTTTAGAATCTTACTACTGAAAATAAAGCTGAATGTAGATGAGTGATATAGTTGTTAGCAAAGCAGAGTTTTGTTTTGTTTTTTTCAAAAGATGTCTGATGAAAGTTGTAAAGAATGAAAACCATTGGAAGGACTGATTAGAGAACTGATGCAGGTAAAAATAAGAGGCAGAAGAAAAATAAAGTTGAAAAAGATCTCATGAAGAAAGCTTGCATTTATAGAGAAAATAATTTTATAATAGTTTTAGGGAGGGCAGAATTTGAGAGACAGCTAGAGATTTGTGAATAGATTAGAGTAAGATAAAAGGCTTTTTGAGGCAGTATTGAACCCCTACTTTCCTTAGACTTTTACAATAAAAATAAAACCTTCAGAGCCTCCAAAGGAAAAAAACAAAACAAAAACTTTTGCTGGTTCTGTGAGGTTGAAATTTGGGCAAGGACAGCATTTACAAGGGACAAGTAATTATAAAAATGGAAGCTTTGTCTTTACATGGAAGCAGTTAGTTTAACTGAACTGATTTCAAATAACTCTACATTTAGATTCACTGAAGTTCTTAGTATGACCAAACTTCAGTTGCTCATATTAATGACTGTTAGTAAAGGTGATCCTTGCAACTAAGGTTTCTTAAACCTCTTTGGAAAAAATCTGCTTGGATATAGTAACTGGCAGCTGCAGCTTTCCATAGGATATTAATGTCTTGTTCAGGTGAAGTTTTGGGAAAGTCATCTTTCCCAGCAAGAGATGTCATGTAAGTCAGAGTTCTTTTTTTTAAGTGTAGGAGTCTTACATAAGTAGCATGGAGAGCAACAAGAAACTACATTAATAACGCTATTCAGAATGTCACCATGTTTCTGCCCTGCAGTCAAAACACTTCTAAATCCTGCTACATTTAATGCTCTTTCTCCTGTCTCTTCCTCCCCAAAATGTTTAACAAAAATTCCATCTTTTCTTTTATTGTTTTAACAGCCTTCTTAACAGCCATGATTATTTCACCTGTGTGTATTATCTTGTCCCTTCCACCATGTAGCAATAGGCTGCTAATTTCTTCTTCACAGTAAATAATTTTTAATCATTCTACAGATTTCCCTACCCTCCAGCCTTGTCTGCTGTATCTCATTTAGTCATGCAACACGTGCATTCAAGGTGAAATACTGTTTAGTTTCATTTAATCATCAATCTATATACTTGTTCTTACTGTTAAGATTGTCTTCCACTTTCACATTCCAATAATACCAGTTGGATGCCTCAAATTTAGTTTGAGAGGGTTTTGTTTTGGTTGTTGGGTTTTTTTAAAATTATTTTTCTGGCATACAGAATGCTCTTTTGTTTCATAGCAATCCTAGTTCTAGATTCAAAAGTTTATTTGTTTAATTTTTTTGAAATACATGAAATAATAATAATAATAATAAATTAAATACCTTGTGTGTCCCAGTACATTGTGTCTTTTTTATTGTTGTCAGTTTGCAAGTTCTTCAGAACATACAGATTTTATTTTACACTGCTTTAAGTGTACTTTCAGTCAGTTGTAGTCAAGGTAATAATGGACATCAATTTTCTACCACTAAGATTAGACTAGAAATAGTTTGGTCTTGTAAAGAGCAGGAAGAAGTAATAGGTGGTTGGGAGCATATGGAAGACATAGAGGTTTGTGGAAGTGAAAGCTGTTTCCTGCTTTGAAAATCTAGTAATTGCCTTAACGGGTAGATGGAAAATTAAGGCTGATTCAGTGGGGAAGAAAAGGTGCTCCAGTGGGTAAGAAAATATAAATAATGAAGCAGAACAAGTATGGAATTGCTTTTTGGTGGGACAAGGGAAGAAATTCTGTGGAAATGTTTCTATATGCTCTTTTTTTTTTTTTTTCTTCTTTACTCCAAGATACAATACTTTCACATATAAAACTACTTTTTACAATGCTGTAATGGCTAGAATCATTGCCATTCAGTGCAAGTGCTTTGTCAGTGCTAGTCACAAGCTTGTGAGTGGTAAAATATAGTGCTTCTTCACCCTATTGGCATTCCTACTGGTTTTGTGGAACAAGGAACTAAGCCCTTGTTACACTATGAATCCCCTTCAGGTGGCTGAAAAAAGCTGAATTTGATAGAAGTGTGTTCCTGCTTACACAGAAAGAAGAAAATACAATATTTTTGTCATTGACTAAGACCATGAGTTTCCCAACATTGAAATTACAGTAGGTGCAAAGTGGCTAAGATGTAGAAAATACGAATAAAAAGGTACCAAAGGTAGAAACTGAAACTAGACTCAGAAATTTGAAAGAGAATTTAAGCTTCATAAGCAATGTATATCACTTCATATAAGTGATGGACGTGTATGTGTCGGAGGCATACCTTGAGCATCAGTCAGTGTGTTATTCCAGGTCTGTACTAAATAGAAGCATTATTTAATATGTTCTTTAAGGTTTTAGTCATAGAATCACAGAATAGTTTGGGTTGGAAGGAACCTCTAAAGGTCATCTAGTCCAACCCCCCTGCCGTGGGCAGGGACATCTTCAACTAGATCAGGTTGCTCAAAGCCCAGTCCAACCTGACCTTGAATGTTTCCAGGAATGGGGCATCCACCACCTCCCTGGGCAACCTGTTCCAGTGCTTCACCACCCTCAGCGTAAAAAATTTATTCCTTCTATCTAGTCTACATGTACCCTCTTTTAGTTTAAAGCCATTCCCCCTTGTCCTGTCGCAACAGGCCCTGCTAAAAAGTTTGTCCCCATCTGTCTTATAAGCCCCCTTGAAGTACTGATAGGTTGCAATAAGGTCTCCCCAAAGTCTTCTCTTCTCCAGGCTGAACAACCCCAACTCTCTCAGCCTTTCTTCATAGGAGAGGTGTTCCATCCCCCTGATCATTTTCATGGCCCTCCTCCGCACCTGATCCAACAGGTCCATGTCTTTCTTATGCTGAGGGCTCCAGAGCTGGACACAGTCCTCCAGGTGGGGTCTCACCAGAGCAGAGTAGAGGGGCAGAATCCCCTCCCTCGACCTGCTGGCCACGCTTCTTTTGATGCAGCCCAGGATAAGGTTGGCCTTCTGGGCTGTGAGCGCACATTGCTGGCTCATGTCCAGCTTTTCATCCACCAGTACCCCCAAGTCCTTCTTGGCAGGGCTGCTCTCAATCCCTTCATCCCCCAGCCTG
>NW_008824243.1:2578209-2591606 GCF_000699105.1 Pygoscelis adeliae
CCCTCCTTGTTGGTGAGAACAAGGTCCAGCATAGCACCTCTCCTCATTGTCTTCTCTGTCACTTGGAGAAGGAAGTTATCATCGACGCATTCCAGGAACCTCCTGGATTGCTTATGAACCTGCTGTGTTGTCCCTCCAACAGATGTCGGGGTGGTTGAAGTCCCCCATGAGGACCAGGACTTGTGAGCGTGAGGCTGCTCCTATCTATCTATAGGAGGGCCTCATCCGCTTGGTCTTCCTGGTCGGGTGGCCTGTAGCAGACCCCCACCATAATGTCACCAGTCCCTGCCTTCCCTTTAATCCTGACCCACAAGCTTTTGGTTGGCTACTCGTCCATCCCCAGGTGGAGCTCCATGCACTCCAGCTGGTCGGTCCCTGCGAGGGATTTGCTCAACTTTGGTAGAGTTGATCCTTTCAGAGCAGTAGTTTTATTTATGCAAGGTTCTGCGTCCATCCCCAGGCAGAGCTCCACGCACTCCAGCTGGTCATTGACATAGAGGGCGACACCCCCTCCTCGTCTCCCCTGCCTGTCCTTCCTAAAGAGCCTGTATCCCTCCATCCCAACTCTTCAATCATAGGAGTGATCCCACCATGTCTCCGTGATGCCAGTAAGGTCGTAGCCCTGCAGGCGTGCGCACGTCTCTAACTCCTCTTGTTTATTCCCCATGCTACGTGCGTTTGCATAGAGGCATTTAAGTTGGGCCCCCAGTGAAGCTGTCTTACTGGCTGGGGTTTAACATCCTTAGAGCATTTGTAACCTACTGGGTAGGAGCATGCTCTTTTTTTCTTTTTCTTCTTCTTTTTTTAAAGAGTTAGTAGATATGTTTTACAGTAGATTAGTCAAAATCAATTATTTTATAAAATAATAGTAGGAATATTGTGATTGTAACTGAGTATGTTAGGCAATGCAAACTGGAATAAGAATGCAGAACATCACATTTGTAAGCAAAACAATTTGTTGTTTTCAGAATTTAATGTCAAAATAACTGTAAAAATCCCTCTACTTGAAAACAGTAATGTTATCATTCAGTTCACTTATGTACTAACATGAATATTTAGTCAGGATAATTTCCAGTTGTTGTTCACTCTTTAGTTGCTGATCACTTGGCATACAAAAATGCTTCATCTAATATTCTGAGGTATGTTTTGTAATATTTGCACTAATACTTCTATAGATTCAATAGACAGACAGTAACGTGGAGAAATTAAGACTTCAGATTTGTTTACCTCCTGGAGAGTGACCTTCATGGTAGGAAAAAATGGATGATACATTCTTAAAAGTCAAAAGTCTGAACAATTCTGTTGTGCTTAATATATGAATTGCCATTCACAACCTTACAAGACTTAATGTAACTGCTCTGCGTTCATGCTGCTGCCAAAAATTAGCATGCAAGACAACTATATTTGGTCAATACATGCTTCTGTATTATGTTGAAAGAGACAGTAGAAGAGTTCATTTTCACTGTAAAATAAGGGAAGACAGAAATGTGATAGTGAGTGGATGAGAAGGTGAGTCCTTCAGCACTTGTGCTCTTCTGAGATTATTTCTGTTGGATTTTTCACTTGAGAGTTGCCCAACCCAGGATGCCAGGCTGCATATCTCTGGCTGGTTTGCCACAGAATCTGTAGTTTTCTGGTTTTGCAGAAATTACTTTTTGGTAGAGAGAGCTATCTTTGATTTGTTTATTGTTGCAAGAGAATTTAGCATGGTCACAGAATGTCTAAGTGTTTATAAAAATGTATAGCACTAGAATTTTAACAAGAATGATAATGTATATACCTTTGATTGTAGGTCTGTTTTTGCACATAATTAATATCACCCCTGAACTGCAATCCTAGTTTGTCTGGCAGTGTTGCAGAATTAGTAGGCAAGTAGGTGGTTCTAGTAAAGTAAAAATATGATCGGTGGCTAAGAAAATGCTCATAGTGGAAACATTGAATTTTCTTTTAGTTTTACAAGCTGTCAGTCCTTAAATTTTTTTTTTGTTTCTTTTGTTATGTAAAACAATTGCAGACAATATATGTTTCATTTCAAACCAACCAACCTTTGACCTTTACAATGGCTGTAGAAATCTGTGGAAATCTTGAACACCTGAAAAACATAAAGCAAACAGAATAACTGGCTGTCTTGGAAAATGTTCTCCAGGACAGTATTTTACCATGGATTTCTATATGGAATTTGGGAATTTTCCATTTTTCCTACTGAATATGGTTTTCTAGGAACCTGCACATTCTTCTTACAGCAGAAATACAGTAAAGGAAATACAGGCCTAACCTTTGTTTTGTGCACTGAAGGAAGCTCATTCCATTTCTACACTGTGGCATTCCCTTTTTGTTGCTGTGTCACCTGAGCCTGAACATAAGCCTGGCACTGAAACTAGTTTCCACAATGTCTTCCTGATTCTTTTTTTATTTTTTTAAAGATCTAGTCAGGTAATACCAATTTATTTTTAGGAAAAGTCTCATTTTTGTGATTTTACTAGTTATTTTCTAAATTTGAGATTGGCAATATGATCAAATGTTTGAAATTATTAGGATCCAGTAACATTTGTTTCCACTTCTAGACCATTCACAACAGAAAATTAATATTTATTTGTGACAGCTGCTGTGTGAATAGCTGTTTTCTGATGAGTGGTAACAGTTGAAAACTACCCATATAAATTAGTCTCAGAACTAATCTCTTTTTATGCTAATGTATTTTAAATGAGAAACAATTATAAAATTTAAGACTCAAAATAGTAATGCTTCTGAAGGCCCAGGTATCATTATCAATAGTTAATACTAAAATCCCTAATTTATTAGAATAGTAAGGGGCTGTGTACACTTATAAACACTTTCTCTTTGTAATTTATGGCACACATACATAGGTGAGTGGGGAGAAATAATTTGTCTTGTGCTGTCTTAGAGTTGTGTAAATGTTTTATTTACTGAATCCAAAAAGCGGAAGTAAAAGTTCTTTCTGATCTCTACTGAATTAAAAAGAATGACTTTCATTAACCCATGTCTCTAATTCTGGGCAAAATGGAATCTAAAATAACATTTATACTCTTTTCACACACTGTCCTTTCTAACCAGTTATTACAACTCTCTTTAACTGCTGGATTTTGAAAAAAGTTCTCTGGATTAAAATAAAACTGATTCTGTGTTTTTTGGATGGCACTTTCTTTAACTGTCATTGTGGTGGCGTTTTTTATCTGTTGTGGTACAGGTTGGGGTTACCTTTTTTTTGTACTTGTTTTAAATTTACATAGGGCTTTTGGAAAACGTATGAATTGTGTTGAATAAGAAAGGGCTTTTTTAACTATCAATGAAAGAAAATACATATTAACTTTTCCAAATTATTTAAATGGTAGTTTGGGTATGTGGCTTTGATTAATTTGTAAATGAAGTATTTCTGTGCTCTTAGTAAATTCTATATAATTTATCTAGGATTTTTATTATTCTTATTTTCATATATTGGATTTCAGAATAGTAGAGCTTGACAGAGATTGCCACTTCAGTTTCAAAAGTAGGAAAGCATTTAATTTTCACATTGCAATTAAGATCTTTAAAAGGTAAGCACTCTCACATTAGAACTGTTATTAAGAATTTTGAAGTATACTTTAGGAAGGATGCAAAGTTTATGTTACCTGAACAAAACAGAGAAGTAATGTCACTGGAAACCTTGTAATATTACTGAGATGGTGCTTGATTTCAGCCAACTTTTATGTAATGAAAAATCAAACATTGTCCTTTTTTAGCTTTAAAGTAGAAGTTGATACCATTCAGACCTGTCTGCAGAAAGCTTTGAAAGTAACAGTTACGACCCTTAGACAGGAATGATGATTTTTTTTTCATTTTTTTTCTCTAGAATGCATAATGTCAAGTGTCTTTTGATATACATAAGAAACAAAAATTTAACAAGCAAGCAAAATAGTTGTGCTTTGTTTTTTATGACGATGGAAAGGATTTGAGGCAAGATAATTGGTTCATCTATGATCTGTAATTCTGCCTCAACAAGGGAGAATGTATATGGAAATGATTGATGGACAATTCTCTGTCTTCTGGACTCCTGCATAAACAGTCACAAGGAATTCTTGCTGTAGATAGTGACAAAAAGCATAAATGTATTTCCTGAAGAAATGTCATCTCTAGCTACACAAACTCAACTTTGGAGTTGCATTTATTATGTATTGTGTTTTAAAGTGATCAAAGCTTTTTTTGCCTCTGTGTAAATTCTGAACAAAGTTTAGGAACTACAGATTGTGGTCATACAAAAAGAGGTGGAAGGACTGAAGGACTAGCATACTGCGAAAGGCTTATGCTAGTCAATGACATACTGCTGTCCATGTATGGACCTCTATCAACCAGCTCTGAGTCATGGAGAGAGGCTTAGGAAAGTTGCTATGTATGTAATGTAGACTTGTTTTTTGCTATAGGTTTTTCTTTTTGTAACAGTTTTGGTCTGTGGTGTGACTGGTAGCCAGAGAATTATCCTTGCCAGTGCCCACAGTGGGGATCTAGTATGTCAAAATGGTGGTTTTGCCTGTAACTTGAATTTTTCAGTAAAATTTTCAGAATTTTATTTGTCTGGATTGAGAGATGTCGACAAGAGAAGGCAAACTATATTTAGTTTAAAAGCTGTTTTCTAGTTTAGTATGTCAGTATGGATCTGGCTTATATCAGATCTCTGTAAATCAGGTAAACAAGTGGATGTAGTTTTAGGCTATATAAACTCTATTCACTTATCCAGTTCAGGCAGGTGGGTTACTATTATGCAAAAGTTTTATATTTTCAGTGCCCATATTCATTACATTGCTGAAGTTCTAGCAGATACTGCAAACGGTGGGAGGTAGGTGGCAGTTGAAAGCTGGTAACAGCCCAGTTCCCACGTAAACCATGATCCCAGTGGTGGAGGCAGAAGTGTATTAAACAGAAATCACACCTTAGATCCATATAATCTGTGCAGAGGACTTCTGCCAATCTCTTGGCTATCATCAGTTGTATTCTTGATTGTTTCTGTGATTGTTTCTTGTTCTGCCAGTATGATATGCTGGTTTGGCTCTTTCAAGCAAAACGTGTAGTTGACATCTAGTCCGGCCTGTGACTTATGGTTCCTTTTTATGAGGTATTAGTATGAATCAGAAAACATGACTTGTCTGATGATGGCTACATCAATGCATTCAGAAAAAAAAACACAGAAAAGATATGAGAAATCTGTTTTTTTTGTGCAGTCAGGATACGAGTTCTGGTTCATTTTGCCACTCCAAGGCAAATCAGAACCAAGTAGCAGGCTTGAAAAATGTATTGCAAGAAAAATGTATTGCTGTAGAAAACTTTTCTGGGGGACTATTTGCTATGTACTACTATTGAAAATAGCACAGTTTAACAAAAGAAATATTTGATTCGTTATTGATAGAGCAAACAGCATATATTACAATTTCAAGCCGGTGGAAGAAATCTCTCTTAGTACCATCTGCATGAGTCAGATACACAGATACCACTGGGTGGCTTACATACACCACTGTACACCATTAGGGCTGTTTCTCTAGAAGGTGCTAGCAACACTGAACAACATATAAAAGTCCATGATCAAAGACAGGGATGATGAATCCTCTAATGAGGAATACTTACATAGGGTAAGGAATAAATACTGATTATAGGAAGTGTTCTGCTACTTTTCCAGTTGATTGTATGTTAGAAACTATCTCCAACAAAAGATACATCCTCTACCAAGTTGTGGAAATTTGTTGGATTTGTTTTCTTCACAGTTTTCATCAGTTGCATTAATGTTGTCTTAAATGGAATTCATTACAGACTCAAAAACAAAGCAAATTTTCTTGCATGGTTTTGAAAATGTTATTAAAAGTTTGGCATACAGTACTCACATGCACAGATAATTTTACACTATACCTGGCTTCTTTCCTGGAATACCAGCATTTGTCTGGAGTTTTTTTGTGTTGGGGTGGGTTTTCAGGGGTTTTTTGGAGGGTGGGGATGGGTTGGGTTTTTTTGTTTAGTTGGGTTTTTTTTCACTACACTGGCTTATCGTAGGCTTCAGAAGCTTTTTTACCAGAAGTGTTGCCATGTACTTATTGCAGAGGTTAAGCTGAAGCTCTTTGCTGTACTGGACCCTGCATAAGTAGTGTAGTCTTCTGGTAGAAAGTTCTTCTGCGCTCAAGGACTAGTGCTAATGACTGTGAGGTTTAAACCAGCCTATAATGAAATCTGCAAGGAGCTGGAACTAAGCATTTTAAAAAGCTTAACATTCTATGTTAGAGGCACTTGTAGAAGTCTGGAAGAAGCAATAACATTGAGCAGTTTCTTAAACAGCTGATGGCTTCATGTCATGCTACAAAACCAGATGTGAGGCAGCAGAAAGTCTGGCCAGCTTCGATCTTTCATCATAAGATGATGTTTCCTGGCTGGAAGCTCTAGAATGTGTTACTGAGGCTGCAGTGGAAGAGCATCAAATCAACAAAGGGTTCATGAAGCCACTGAACTGAACTTTGATAGCACACTGTACTACCTCAAAGGTCCCAAAGTATTGAAGTTCATATTGATGGTATTGAGGTTCAAGCTAAATATGCGAAATCGAACTTAACTATGATATGGGAAATTAGTCAGAGGAGTTAGATGGAATTGCTCGGAAGAGTCCTAGTGGGGAAATTAATGATCAGTGAAAACATGGACATTCCTGAGAATAAATTCAGTATGGTGCACAGATGTGCATAGAAAGAGCAAGATGGCTTTTACACTAAGTTTGCATGTATTCTCTAGATGAGCAGGTACATTTCTCCCTTTTTCCCCTTAAAAAAAAAAAAGGCAGACCATGTTCTTTTATATTTGAATCAAGGCCTGAAATTATACAGTGAATATTAACATATCTGAACTGATTTTTTTTTTTTTTGTAAATCTGATTTACCTGGTGAATGTGTTCCACCAGATTTTTCTGTTGAATTATTAGCTATACTGTGAATCTCATATCATTCTTACACAAAACACAGGAGTTAACAGCAAGCAATTTCTGACACAATCACTATCATATGGTCAATTTTAAATTTGGGCAGCACATATGCTTAAGTTTGAAGAATGTTCTTAATTTATATCCTGTATACCAATTTAAAAATTACTTAGGCTGCTGCAAGTTACTACTGATTAATTCTGCTTTTATGATTATCCATCTCAGTTGTGAAAATTTTAAAAAGTTCAGTCGCATGATTTATTATATATTTCTACTTGTGAACTGTCACACTGATTTAACTCATTTGAGTGAAGAAAAAATTAGTGCAGGATTTGATTTCTAATCCTCTGTATAGGATTGAATGTTTTACAAAGAGTTTTAAGAGGTTAATTACTGGTCAGCTTATTTCAAGTGTGACTCACAGTAATATCTAGAGCTGGATTCTGTAATCAAAAAAGCCTTAAGATTTGGGGTGCTAGGTAAGGACGAAGAGAAGTAGGAGCATTTGTGGTCAAAAAAGAGCAGTGTCTTCTGCTTTAATTAGGGGTTTGTAGCTTTACTTTTTTATGATTAAGTTTCAGAGGTAGCCTATGTTATTATTTAAGTTTAAAAGTGTTTTTGTTAGGGAGGAAGAATATGCAAACACTCATATTCATGAGTATGATTAATACAGGCTATTGTATGTTTTGCATGGAAGTAAATCTCTAGTAATCATTCTTAATTATACTTCATACTTGCCTCAGTAGCTAATGCTTAATGTTAAGTAATCTATTATAATAAAATTTTGTGAATTTTAAGCTTTCCTTTCAGTTGCATCAGTGGTGACATCTGCTTCTGTCAATGTGTTTATATATAGTTTTTCTTCAAAGTTTTAATCTTAAAGGAGGCTTCAGAGCAAGTAGTTTTGTGCAATTCAGTGTTTTGTTAGTCTAGTCCAAAGTCTAGTGTCTGCCACTTTCATTTCCTAACATCCAATATAGTTTATAATGTGATTTTTCTGTGTTCCCTATCTGTACTTTACAAGAACTTCCATTTAATAAAGGAGTGTAGCCTAATCACAGACTGAATAAAACAGATAAAATTATGTTGCTGAGTGCCACTTCAGTAGTTCAGTGTTCTTGATGGAAGGCTATATATGATAAACAGAAAAAGCAGGTCAGTACGATTGCTAATGCACTCTTACAGTAGTTTGAATAGAGAATTTTATCATCAAAACATTGGAAATAAAGGGAATAATTCTTAGACAGAAATAGGATACTTATATCCGCTCTGCATTACCCATAGAAATTATTTTCTGATAAGTCAGAGAAACATATTTAAATTATAACACACCAAACAGGTAATTTGTTTCTGTGGTTCTCAATTTATTTCTGGGGTTGCTACAATAGCCTGCCTGTAAAGGTAGCTGAAAGGAGTTTTGCTCATCACAGTGTAAATTCATACTACTGATTGCTGATTCTTTAGCAAATGAACATGAAAACCAGAAGGGAAACTTGCGCTGGGCTATAGGTGCTGGAAGTCTGATAAGTACTAGTTTCAAAATCATGGATCAGCTACTGGAATCTACCGGCTTTTCTTTTTATTACAATGTCATGTGCGACCTAGTTGTACGCAATTTTCCTGCAGTTAGGTGGTGTAGTACTAATAGTTTTGCCATTGACATTGGAAATCAAAGCCAGGGTTAACCTGCTATGTCCCCTGTAGTGAGAGGGAGAGGAAGGCACCTCGGGCTGGACACAGACATAGGCAATGGGTGATGTGGGGCTGTCCACTGCCCAGCACTGAACATAGCGTGGGATGGTTGTACAAGCTACATTTGTAAGTTTTTGTGGGAGGGCAGGGTTTCCTTTGGACCTGCTGCTTAATATGTAGCTGTGGGAGAGCCTAAATATATTTAATGTTAGTTCAATTTATATACGATGAATTAAATCTCATCAGAATAAAGTATCAGCTGTTTGTTGTAACAAATTATGTGTTTATGTTATATTACACTTTAATGATTTCATGATTACTCTGATAGCTGCTTTCCCACAATTTTGCCTCATTAATGTCAATGTAGTCTGCTCATCTCATTTGCCCTTTTATTTTTGCAAACTTTAGGCTTTTTTGCCCCTCTTCTTTCAGAATTCCCAAATCTTTCACATCTGCATTATATCATGCCTGTATCACATCTGCAGAATATGTATTAATGTTTTGAAGTGTTTCTTACGCAGTTTTCTTAATGGTATCAATGCCCATTAAAACTTTTAAATTTCACTTAACAGCAGTGTTAAACACCTTTGTAATAATTCCTGAGATTCATATCCTTTACCATTTTAATAGTTATGTCATGCTGCTGTTTCTTAAACACTCTCTTCTATATCATAATTAATGATTTTGTGCTTGCTGTCTAGTTTCAGACAAGAGTTATAATTTTTTTGAGTTGTGTTCATAAAGATTTTGACTTACATAATCGAGGTTTTTAAATTGAGTGTGTGTGTAGTTCTGTCTATATTAACATATATATAAAAATGTTAATTTCCTGGATTGCAACAACTTTCTGTTTCCTTGTGCTTAAGCAAGGGGTATAGGACATGATTGCTTGCGCTTAGAGAGCAGGTTGCAGTTTATATTTCATTGATCAGTTCACCTTTATCCGATGGAGCAAATTGTAAAATAGTTACAAAATTTGCAAAATATATCAGATTCTGAATTCAGTTCTGGGTCATGAAATCATGTACACAAGGGCACAATCTTGAAATGTCTATAGAAAAGGTTATGGAAACTGTAGTAGACATAACAACATTGACTCCTATGAATCATATTTCTTTTTATGATTCTCATTCTTTTATTTGATGAACTGTATATATGTAGCTTACAATGAAGGGTATGTGGTTTTGATTTAGTTTTCTCTTTAGTTTTCTTATGTTCAGACATTATTCTTCAGTTCTACAAAGATGAGACAGGGAGACTCCATAACAGCAGAGTAACAAATTACAGCTCATCCCTGCTTTTTTCAATTGCGGTAATATAATTATGTTCTCATTGCTCAACGTCTAGGAACTAAGTATTTATCACCTTATCAGGAAAACCTCAGCATTGTAACTTCTATTCAGATGTCTAACGAAAATCTTGCGGAAGTTAATAGAAAGGCTTTTGGATAAGCCTCTGTTTTTAACAGCTTCATCTGCTGATGCACTTTAGGATGCTTTTACTAGTCAAAAGCTACACCTGGAATTGTCTTTTTTTTTTTTTTCCCCCTTCTCCTCCCCCTGCTTTAAGCTGCAACAGTTGACACATTTCTGTTGGTGAATTGCAGTGCTGCATTTCTGTGGGCTTTCATCTGTTTTTGGAAAGTAAAATTCCTGATCTGCTAAAAAGAATGTTGGTTCCCACCAAATGCATTTAACAGTTTTAATCAAGCTGCCTTTGTTAAGAACCCAGTAAGGTCACAACACTTGAAGAAGGAAAACCGACTGGGTACACTGGGTGCCAAAAGCCTTATCAGTCAAACCTGTGCTGGTTTGCTTTCCTTCTGCATCCCTGTTTGTCAGTGTAAAGACAGCTTTTATGCAGATATGCAACCACTCTACTAGCATGTAGATATCTGTAGCCTAAGTCTTGTGCCCTATTGTCCTATCTACAACCCAGTGATTGAGACATTGATCCTAGAAGCATGAATTTAAACATAAGCTCCGAACTAGAAAACGAAAAGATTTAAAACAGTTTCCTACATTCCTAATGTCTCTGTTACTGAGTGAAAGCTAATAGATGAAAACCAGGGTGTTCAAAGACTATTCCGGTAAGCCATGTAATCCATACTTGTGGGTCCAGCTACAGTCGTTTTAGCATATTCTATTCTAGCTGCATCATTCCATATTTCTTCTGTTTCTCAGTTCAGCAAAGCGGCATTAGCTGGTGAAATTGTCCTCGGGCCCTTCCTGCTTCGAAATGGAGCCCAAGGCGGGTGAGGAGAAGGAAGTCTTTCCCAGTATACATCTCAAATTGCATTTGCACAAGCTTAGCAGATTCATGAAACAATTTGTATTGTGAAAACCTAGACAGAATTTGCATTGTAACATACCAGGTAATAAAAACATGTATTTCTGCATTGCATCTTGCAATGCAGTTTCAGTGTTGAATTGTTACTGGCTTGATTGATAGGTGATTCAAAATGAGTGTGTTTTCAAAAAAGGTTTCAATGAGGAGTAACAGCAAGACAACTTCAGTCGGTGAGAGTTGCAAATAATAAAAATGGAAGCTTAAAGTAGGAGTTGAAAAGTTTGTGTGTAGTAGAGAAAATGAAAGATACAGAAGGAGTAGTATTTAGAATACAATACAGTTTAAGGGAAAGCAAAAGATAATCATGGTAAAAAGGTGTCAGTTACAAACATCTGAGAAAGACTGTCTGATAAAGTCTTAGAGAGTAGTGACAGTCTGTTCTTTAGAGATTCCCAGTGAAGTGTGAAAATAAATAGGTTTGGATAGGGCTAGCAAAAAATCAAGAAAATACCCAAACGTGTAGGATCATATGGGAACCAGTTCTGGTGTGGCTGTCACTGGGCCTCTCAGCCTGAACTATGGTGGCTGCAAGGAAGCAGCCAGTTATAATATGTAAGTTATTTTATCCATCTATAAAAGGTTTGTAAAGGACGGAAATGTGAAGATCTTGGGTATGATTAAAATGAAAAACAGCTGGTAAGTTTCTAAATTAGAATCCAAAGTCATAGCCACACTGCAGTGTTTCTTATTCATTTATTCCTGTATTCTTTATACTGGACATATAACATTTACTGTGTACAGTATGTTGTGCATACAGTATATTTATATGTGAATACATATTTTTATATAAATTATATTTCTATGTTCCTTCAGTACTCAGGAAACTCATTTACTGAGCATATTTTGAGGTATATTAGGGTTAATAGTGTCTTTTTCTGCTGTTTTGGTTTATTCCAGTGTTGAGATTCATTAGTATAATTCCAGGCATTTATCACAGGATGCCTGTGCTGAGGGAAGCTTAGTTTCTCTGAATGGTTCATATTTCGTTACTGGACAGTGAGTGACACTTTCCGAGGGCAGATCATCCCAACTTAGAGCTGAATTACCATGTCAAGGCGCATATCTTTTTCTACTGTAATAGAGAAAGCTTTAGATAAATAGGCTGCCAATCTGAGAACTCATTTAAATGACTGAATTGCACTGCTGAGTTATATGTGAGTACAGTTGGGGTGTGTGTGTATGTGGGTCTGGGGTGTTTTTTGTTTGTTTGTCGAGTTGGGTTTTTTCCCTGCAGGAGATATTCTCAAAAGGTCTGGGTAATCATGTAGTTGCCTGCTTATTGTATATTGCACGTATTGTTTAGTGTACTTACACTACTTGGCGATTAGCACAAATCAGGAACAGAACAGCTTTGCACTTGTGTCTTGGGTGACAGGAAAAAATATACCCTTCACCGCTTAAATTCCCCTGAGAACTAAGCTTGGCTCTTCTGTATTGATGGGGATGCAGCTAACTCTGTAATACAAAGCAACAGAAAATTCAGTAGTAATTGATATATTTTAAACTAGTTAGTGATTATTTATTTATAAGTTGTAAATTTGCCTTTTAATTATGTACGCTGAGAAAACTGAATAATATTACAAGTAGGTAAAGGAAATGAACACTGAATGAAGAGTTGCCAGCTTTTAATTATGCAAATGAGCACCACTGCGGAAGAATTACTTAGTAATGTTTTTGTGCTTAGAATTGCAAATCTATCTCCACGATTGTGTTTAGAACAAATGAAAATGGATTTGTGTAACCTCTTTTCTGTAAATCTTTGCAATTAATGAGATAGAGCAGAAGTATCAGTAGTCTTAAGAGACAGTATGTAACGTGCAGTGGATCAGGGTAGTAGAACTGAAATATTACTGTTGATATTCAGCTTGTAGGAGATCCTGTTATATTGTACTACATTACTCAAGAAACAACAATTACCTATTTTTCCTGATTTGATTATATTATATTTTTATTAAATGTTTTATTAACTTTTTATAGCTGTATGTTTTCATGTTCTCTTTCTGCTGTGGAGCCCAGTTGGGTATCTAAGCTATGGCTCTTCCCCTGTTTTGTCATAGCCTCTCCTGCTCCTGCAGTACCCTAGATTATTTTCCTGGGGTGCCTTTTTTTTTTTTTTTTTTTTTATTTTACAGCCTGGTGCTGCTCTTGCTGGCAGAGTACTTAGCACTCTGGCACTGGCTCAACGAGTAAAGAGTACTGAAAGAGCAAGCTAATTTATAGTCACTTCACATCACCCTAAAAATGTATCTGAGCTTCAGTAATGTTGGTAGGCAGTAGGAAGTATATTTTTAAAATTCATTGGGAAAAAAAGAAGGCATTAAAAGCCCTGCAAAACAGTATTATGACAGAGGGATACATGATGAATAAAGTGCATTTAGGAGCTTGCACATTAAACAGTGAATATCCTTTCCTA
>NW_008824243.1:2591649-2626702 GCF_000699105.1 Pygoscelis adeliae
GCTTGACTGAGCTTTCCTTTTCTGAGTGAGAGAGAACTCTTGACTTTCCAAGTATAAAAGTCAAACTATCCTCTACAAAACTCAACAGAGGGGCACATGTGTCCCCCAACACTGAAGAACAGGCATATGTAGATGAGTAATGGAGATAATCTGCCAGCTACCAATACCCAGAAATATAATTTCTTATATTTCAGTGATTTATCTATGCTACACAAAAAGGACTGATATGAGACATTGCGTAACACTGTATAGTATTAACATTTTGTTCATCCCTTTTTTTTTCCTTTTTTTTTCCTTTTTTTTTTTTTTTTTTTCCCCCCCTTTGTGCGGGACTGGGATTGTGGCATGGAAATGCTATTTGGAAAAGAAAAATGAGTATTTTTAGAGGTGGGAAACCTGAAATTCAGAATGTGACCAGAACTGACTCTTGCCCATGGGCATTTTGGACAAGATCTCCCAAAATCTAGAAATATCACTTCTGAAAGGCAGTGTTCCCCAGAATATCATTAAAATATCATCCTTTGATATCTTCTGCTTTTGCAGTATTTTTTTGGCAATGCCACTTTATGAATGGTGACAGAAAACACCACATGACAGGCCAGCCTCAGAAGGTTTTATTTTTATGTCTTGAGCATCCAAGTATTTTACGTAAATAAATTAACCTAGATATGAATAAGATTCTAAAAATGTAGCTGGGATTATTTTGTTTCTTGTCATTTTTTTATATAATATTATGTCTAAACAAGGATTCCAAAGTTAATACTCTCTTAAACCTTAAGGAATTGTATGTCATTTCCTGTGGAGTTCTGCTGTAAAGTTTAGCTGATAATTTATGTTAATGATTTATCTTCAATTGACATGGATATGAAATCTTATTTATCAAATTTTAAATGCTAGTGGGACAACAAGTAGTTAAAAGGGGGAAATTATTTTTACAGAGAAATAAAGATTCCAAGAAATTAACAAGTTTTATATCCAAACAAGCCCTTTCTCAAGATGCGAAGGGGAATTTGTTATAAAAATTACGTGGAAGTCGGCATCCAATTGTGAGTGAAACACAATTCACTGTGAGTGAAACTGTGAGTGAAACACAGCGAAAGTGTGCCCAGGCGGCCAAGAAGGCCAATGGCATCCTGGCCTGTATCAGAAATAGTGTGGCCAGCAGGAGCAGGGAAGTGATCGTGCCCCTGTACTCGGCACTGGTGAGGCCGCACCTCAAATACTGTGTTCAGTTTTGGGCCCCTCACTACAAGAAGGATGTTGAGATGTTGGAACGTGTCCAGAGAAGGGCAACAAGGCTGGTGAGGGGTCTGGAGAACAAGTCTTATGAGGAGCGGCTGAGGGAGCTGGGGTTGTTTAGCCTGGAGAAAAGGAGGCTGAGGGGAGACCTCATTGCTCTCTACAACTACCTGAAAGGAGGTTGTAGCGAGGTGGGTGTTGGTCTCTTCTCCCAAGTAACTGGCGAAAGGATGAGAGGAAATGGCCTCAAGTTGCGCCAGGGGAGGTTTAGATTGGATGTGAGGAAAAATTCCTTTACTGAAAGAGTGGTTAAACATTGGAACAGGCTGCCCAGGGAAGTGGTTGAGTCCCCATCCCTGGAAGTATTTAAAAGACGGGTAGATGAGGCGCTTAGGGACATGGTTTAGTGGGCATGGTGGTGTTGGGTTGACGGTTGGACTCAATGATCTTAGAGGTCTTTTCCAACCTTAATGATTCTATGATTCTATGATTCTATGAAAGAAACCATATACTTTAATTCACCAGATGAACTCTCGTAATTAAGTGTTGCACAATCTGTGTTCTTTGCTCTGAATGGGGAAGTTGTGGTGTGAAAATGTTCCAAATTTCACAACTTTTAGGAAGTTTTGCACTTCTCAGGTAGTTTGTTTGTTTTTTAGTTAAATATTCTACTCAATACAAAATCATAAGACAGATTTCATTCGTATGTCAGTTGTTTATGAGCATTGCTCATTTGTTTGATAAACATGAACAAGACAGTGCAAACCACCAAAATGTTTGTCTAAATGGAAAAACCACAGAAGCATTTCTTTGTATTTGATTGCATGTTCTGCTCAGGCCCTTGAGGGACTCGGTTTGGAGAACAATAAGATTCTCTACATTATGTTTACTATCTTAATAAATCTTTCTTGTTCAGAATAATGTTTTTGTCTTGTTTCCCTGTCCTTTATTTCTCCTGTCTCCTCCATGCATAAAATTTATCTTTTTAGAGCTTTATCCCTTTAATTATTATGCGCTTTCAATCTGATATATTTATTTATACGTTTAAGTACATTTACTACATTTCTGTTACTAGTGTTTTTTGCAGCATGTTTTTCACTATTATCAGTCTGAAAGTATTGCAAGCTTGATTTCTACACAAGTCAAAAGTTTAAATAAAGAAGAGAGATTGTGGTGTCTCCACTGAACTCTGGAAGTTTTGCAGGGATCAGCTTCATTTTACAGTTGGGCTACATAGAGAAACTGTTCTTTCAAATGATCATTGTAACCTTGGTCTTGCTCTCTTTTTTTTCTTGCCATCCCTACTATGGTTATTTTAAGTCTGCCATATGGGAATGGCTAGTATAAATCTGAGGTCTTGGCAACACAAACACTCACCAAAAAAACCTCCTCACCCCAAGCACCTTAAAATTCAGATATATGTTTCTATTTGGTGTATACATAATATAAAATTGTTCCTCATAAGAATTATTAAACATTATAATGTTTGGGAGAAATAAAGGATAGGGAAACAGACCAAAACTTTATTCTGAACAGGAAAGATTTATTAAGATAGCAAATGTAATATAGACAAGTTTATTATTGTCCACCGTTAATTTTGAATGGTTCTGCTGAGATTATTATTAACATAGAAATAAACATGACCACTCAGTCATTCAGGATATTGTCCATGAACAGGTTCTATTTACTGAACAAGTTCATTGTTCAGTAGATTATAACTGTTACAGGAGATTATAACTGCTTGGTATTTTGTTCACATTTTGACATGTCGAAAAACATAAATTGTGGGTTTGTGTTTGCTTTTCCTGTAAGGTCTCTAAAACCTGTCTCGATTTATTTGTACATGCAGCCATCAACACAATTCAATAGCCGAAGTCATGTTTGCATGTAGCTCTGGACAGGGAGAAATAAACATTCTTCACTGTTCCAAATACTGATAACTTTTCAGTTTCAGCTTTGATTGTCATTATCATTTATTCTCATAAATTCCAAGAAATGAAATGTTCAAGGCTGGAAAAACCTCATTGTGATATTAGTTCTGCTACATTCAGATTTAAAAACAATAAGGGCATATTCACAGCAAATATTATGAGATTTTACATTGTTCTTGCTATTAGGTTAGTCAGCGGCAGCATGCTTTTTTCTCCTTTTGCTTTTGCAACAGAGGCATTGCCGCTATTTAGAGGAAGGCTGACATAGCATTGATATATTCTGGTCATTACCTGTTGATGTATAGGATAAAGAAATATATATTGAAAAAGGGTGAAAAAATAATGGTTATTTGCTCTACTGAATTGAGAAAATAACGCTCAGTCATTAGAAAGAAATTTAAGCCTGTGGGTGGGTATAATTCTGTCTCTTCTGCTTCATTTGCTTCTAGCTGGAGATGTACTAATTTGGAGTCTGGGCAATGAGCGACTTTGGTCATTCCTTGTAATTTAGAAAGACTCTGGGAAGATGGAAAATGCTTCTTCTAGAAATTGTGTGTTTTATAAAGGAGAAGTTAAAACAGGAAACTAGAATAGTTATTGCTATTAGTGCTAATAGTGCTAGGGAAAAAGGAAGAGTTTGTAGGTTCAAAGGGATAGCTCATCTTTTTTATGTACAATATAAGAAATATAATATATAATTATTTTCCAATTGATGAAGGGTATTATTACAGGATACTTGATGTGCTGCCTGTCAAAGCTGTGTGTGGTTGAAGATAGTTTAAACAGTCTCTGTTTGCCTCTGTTCATTTAGGATTCATGAATTTCTCATCTAAGCAGAAGTGTATGCATTTTATGAAAAGGAAGAGAAATATATCATTTTTAGAAGCTCCTTAGCTTGAAGACCAAAACCCAAATTAATGAATGACATAAAAAAACTTACACCTAGAAAACCATGGAAAAACACATTTCCCACAGGGCTTTCAATTACACATAATCTTATCATCACAACTTTAGTGTTTCTGTCCATATGTATATGCAGCTTGGCTTTAGGGATTTTTTTTTTTCAAATATGCAAAATAAAAGTCACAACTGCCCATTATCTGATTTTTTTTTTTTTAACAGAATTAATTTAAATAGCTTTCCAAAAGGAATGTTGTTTATATAATGTTAACTGTTCCTTTCAAAGGCTTATGGTGATGAAATGTAACAACTCTGGAAAATTCTAAATAAATGCTAGTTGTTGTAGTTGGCTGGTGAGAAGACTGAAAAAACTGAATAGATCCTTTTTCTCCTCTGTCAAATTTCTATGCCTAATTTTTATTAGTTTAGTTGTCAGTATGGTAAAATCTCATGTTAGTTACCAGCTCCATATATAAATAAGTGAGCATAATTCCTTCATTTAAAAAGTCTACATAGCTTGTATAAATTTTGCTGTATCTGGGTGGGGTTTTTCTTAGGTGTGTTTTGTTGGGGTTTTTGTTTATACGTTTGGTTGGTTGGGTTTTTTTGTAATTCCTGAAACTACTCTGAAGTGTCTTGATATTTTGGTAAGACCTAGATCTCGGAATTCAATCAGTCCTCCTCTTTAATTGATGTTTCTCCTGGAATAATCCAAGGCTACAAATAATGCTAAGGAGTACGACTGCATACATTGTTCATTAATGTGTCCTTGGAGTGCTGATGAATTTATCTTGAATTTTTCTCAAATTCATTGTCAAAGTAGAACTTTATTTCATGGTTGTGGGCAAGTTACTTGCCACTGCTTTATAGCTAATGTATTCCTGAAGTTTTCCAGCATCCTATTTTATAGTTTCATATTCAACTCTTCACCAGGTATTTGAGGAGCTTTAAACTGTTTTGATAACTTTAATTGTAAAGCTGGTGCTCCATTTTCTTTCTTTTTTTTATTTATTTTTTGAAGTTTTTTTGAAACATGCAGCATGTAATTGAATAAAACTTGAATTTTCTAGAAAATGTTGCTGTTTCTAAGATTGTAATAAACTAGTCACTGGCTCAGTTGAGTCAAACTATTTACATACTGCATCTGTTAAATTTTTATTGTAAAAAATAAACATGGACATTTTTATTTGTTATACTTATAAGCCCTTATGCTTGTATAATTACTTGATCACCTCTCAAAAAATTAGTACTGTTATAGCTGAATCCTGTGTTCTCCATTTAGTCAGCCAAGACTGATTCATTACTATAAGGACCTTCTTAAAGTGGTTGTGCTGTTCTGAAAAATTCAGAAATTTATGTATTGTTTTGTGTATTGTCTTTTGAAATGGCTAAACAACTTATACAACATGGGGAAACAAAATGCATGCAGATTCCTTTTCTTAAATTTCACGTAAATTGTTGGTTTCTTTTTTGTGTAGTATTTTACTATTGCAGCAGCACTTACATAATGAAATGTCATGTAAGATTTTTTTTTCCATTTCATGGTTGAATTTTAAAACGTTGATAACTCCAGATATAATTTGCATTGAGGCAAAACTTGACACTGAAGAAACTTCTGCAAGCATACGTTCTTTTTTGATTTTTTGTGATTTGAAGGATTGTGAGTATTCTTAATTTAGGAAAAAAAAAAGTGTTTCAGACTTTTTCTTCTCCTGCAAAGCAAACATGTCTGAAATATGCGATATGAAATGTAGCAGATGTTTTCTTTGTTACCTGTCTACTTTCCATCCAAAAAAGGGGGTGAGGGGGTGGGGTAAAATTAAAAAAAAGTTTGATACAGAATATAATGTCTGCTGGTGCAGGAGAGAAGCCCTATAAAAGTTTAAAAAGATTGCTGCACAGGCCATTTCTTCTCAGGCAGTTGTGAAAAGTTGTGTTGAAGCTGGGAGATATATTGCTATTCCACTGTGAGTATCTTCATAGTGATGTGTTATCTCAAAAATAGACATTTATTAGGGTAGGATTCTAGCTACATCTTGAGGTCTGGAGATCTTACTGATAAAAATAAATGAATAATACAAAAGTTCTTTTTGTAAAGGAAACAGGCCTAAAGGTTACTTCTGGAATCTAAGGTGTTCCAAAATTATGTTAATTCTGGGGAGACTTTTCTAACATCTTGAAAAGATATATTCTTTCAAGGTGTTTCATTTGTCATTATAATTTATGGTGTTATTTTAGTAAATGTTGACTACAAATGCATTGTACATGTTGTACTGGGTTAAAATATTAGTTTTATTGGTAATCTAAACTGTAATATTTTTATAGCATTTCTTTTGGTCATTTTGACTTTGCTAATCAGTTCAGAGAAATATTGCTACATGTAGAATGGGATGCAACTGTTTACATTGTGTATGTGGCAGGCTTCTTGAGATTTTTTAAAAGGGAAGCTGTTACAAAAGGATGTGGAGGATCAAAGGGCCATGTGTTGTCTGGATGCAAGAAAGGATGAAGAGCCGTTCTAGAGGAAGATTTTGGACAGGAGGTAGGCAGATGAAGACAGACTTTGGTGGTGGTTGTCTAGAAATGTTTGTAATACTTGATGGAGGGGCAAAGTCTCAGTGCATGGCTGGCAGGATAGCGCAGGATAGAGCAGTTCACATCCAGTGGGCACTGTCGTAATTTCTGAAGCTGTGGGAGCTCCCGAAGTGATGAGAAGCATCATCAAAAGCCAAAGGGAAGTGGTTTAATACCTAGGTAAATTGAACTAAATTACATTCAAGTTAATTCAATTGGTTGTTTATAGGGCTTCTTAACAAAAACAGTAGGAAATAATACATGTGAAACAGCAAGAGGTTGAGGATAACATGTTTTAGAAATGAACTTGTACATAAGTTCTGTTTCTACAACCAGTCGATAGGTAGTGGTAAAATTAAAGTGTGAAATGGCAAGGAACAGCCAGGAGAGTGAGTCCCAAATGGGCTGGAGATAGAGAGAAAAGAAAAGAACAGAACCGTTTCAGCTGCAAGTGCTGACAAAATCAATGAGGGAAGAGGAATACTGTCTTTTTCTGAGGATAATGACCTAAATGGCACCAATTTGGTGGAAGGAAGATAGTTGAGGAGAACTGTAATGCAAAAGTACAGAGTATATAGGAAAGTTTAGGGCAAGGAGATTGGTGGTGATGAGGCAGGGAGATTGGTGGTGAAGATACATATAATAAACAATAAATAATAATAAATCCTGTTGTTTTTCTGATGGTGTCAGAAAATCTTTCACATTGTAGGAGCAAAGCACAATCAAAAAGGCAAAGCATCTGAAAGATAAGGCTATGAAAGAAAGGTTAAGTGATATTTTTGCATCCATCTTTTCTGTGGATCCACTTTTTCTCACAGCATGCTAGAAAATCTGTTTCAACTCAAACTGTTGATAGAAGACAACATCAACTATAGCAAACTAGTTACTCTTTCCTTAGGAATTCTTAAGCAACACAGTGATGGACTAGAGGAGTTACTAACCATCACATACAGCCTCTTGCTTGAAGATGCCTTTGTATCAGGGGATGAGAAAGTGGGAAATACGATGCAGATTTTTAAAAAGGGCCATAGAGAGCTAACCTCCACCATGAACTGAGGTAAGAGACAACAAAGCTTAGGGAATCTACTTACAGAAATCTATGACCATTAGATAACAGAATTTAAATTATTTTCTTTAGAACTTTAAATACAGTAGTACAAATTATAATAAAGAATAGAATTAGTGGCATAATGAAAAAATCAGGACAAAACAAGTATAACATTTGTAAAAGGAGCTGATTGATACAATCTATTAGAATTTCTGAAGAATTCACTGAGTGTGTGGATAGGGGAGAATTTCTTGGTAGTTTTCAGTCGACCTGGATTGTCAAAGGTCATGCAGCAGTAACTCTTGCCAGATAGAGAAACTGAAGTAAATTATTACCCATAGGATGAGAAGGAAGGTCCTGATGTAGATTAAGACTTATTTAGAAAACAGAAAACAAAGGGATATAATAGATTAATGATAAAGTTTAGAATTGAACTAATTCTGCTGATTTGTGGCGTGATTCTCTACACATGTATTGATATTAAAGTACAGAAAAAGAATGTAATTCGCGTGTGTAAAGTAAGCGTGTTTACAAATCTTTTCAGGAGTCTGTATACTTAGATACTGTTGTGTACTTTAAAGGTAAAAAAGTAGTTACATAAGTGATGTGCTGGAATACAATAAAAGTAATGTCAGTGTCATCTTGAGGTTATATTAAATGACATGAGCAGTTTTTAGTTTTGTGGGGAAGGGGGCTTCACTTCTGTATACCAAACTAAAACAATTTTCCTATAAAATATTTCAGTGTGATATATGTATATGTATATAATCTTATACTTTTTTCCTCTTCAAATTTGTCTCCCCATCATAAATTTTGTACAATCTTTAATATTTATCTCTAGAAATCTGTGTAAAACTAAACAATAACAAGGTGACTTTAACATAAAATTAATGAATATTAATGATTCTTATATTGATTGTAAGTGAGAGTCCCTTTTTCACTTGTTTCCTCTGGCAATACCTTTTCCACTATTTTAGATGGTTTTATTCTGTATGTGCAGGGTTTTATCTCTTTCATTGGTTACTGCGATTGTAATATTACCACTCATCTCACTTATCACAATAGTTCTGTTCCTTTAAATGGCTTTTTAGGTATTTCAGAAAATTGGATAGCAGTTATGATATTTGACTTCATCTTTTTACTAATGGAAATGATTTCTTTGGGCATGTTAAATCATGTCACAGTTATTTTCCTCTGAACACATCTGACACCGTAATTCTTGCAGTTTTATATTAGTTAAATTATCCATTACCAAATATTGGACAATTTGCCTTTTTTTTTTTTTTTGGTAAAAAAGTAAAACTGAATAGTATTAGCAACAAGAAGAAAGTTACTTTAAGGAAGCAGTAGATATATTCTTCAGACTAGCCAAATGTTTGAGAGTTGACATTCGTTTTACTGCTGTGATGAGTATGTTTTTTTGAACTTACTGTTCCATCTGTGGAGTCAACCTAAAGAACTTAATCTGGAAGTATCTCATGATTTACTTTAAAACAGCTGTTGTTTTATATTTACATAGCAAATCCTAGGCAAACAGCAGGCTGTAGAGAAACATTAATGAAGATTTTCTACGATGTCAAGATGACACTACGTTCTCCGTATCCTTCCTAAAACATTCCCAGCATTTTATTGGCTTATTTTGGCTGCTGTTGTACATTGAGCTGATAATTTCAGAAGAAACATTGCTAATGACCCCTAGATCCCTTTCCTTCACTTTAGCTCTTAGATCTGAGTTCATGATTATGTAGGCATGGCTTAGATTAATTTCCCTAGGTACATTACCTTACAATTATCAACTCTGAAGATCATCTGCCAACATGTTGCCCACACGCTTGATTTGGCAAAGTCTTCAGGAGTTGCACCACTGCCCAGAAGATCTTAATATCATCTGGAGATACAGACTGCACAGCGTACTGCCTTCTGCAAAACACTAATGAAGTCATTGAATGAACCCAGTACCAGTCTTAACCAAAAGCTTTTTCTCCATCCAACAGCTGCTTAGCTTTTCTAACTCAATTTGCTGTGGAAGCTTGTTAGTGCCTTTCTGAAAAGGCCATGTGCTTACTGATACCTTCCTAGCCATTCAGCAGGTCTCCGAGCCATGATTTCCTTCTGCAGAAGTTGTGCTGGCTCTTTCCAACACACCATGTTTGTCAATGTACCCAGGGACATTATTCTGTATTACAGTCTTAAGAGATTGCAAGGAATGGAAGTTAGGCTTGGTGGTCTGTAGTTCCTTGAATTGCGTCTTTGGAAAGAAATTAGCCTCCTTTGCAAGTGGAGGTTGCACTGACAACCTGATGCTGCCCTGCTGCCTCAGCTTTTTGCAGTGACATTGCAAAGCTTTGCCAGCAGTTCTGCAGCTTCCAGTTGGTACTCTGAGGTGAAAGCTACTCAGTCCAGGTGACTTACTAACATCTAACTTACCTATTGATCTGATAGTCTACATAGACACTGTTAGACTGTTAAACACCTTTTTTGGGGGGGTGAGGTGGTAGAAAACTGTTTCATTGTTTTCCCTATTTATTTTTTCTATTTGCTTTCTAAGTGTCTGTGACCAGCTACTGATTGTTTTTGTCAAAATGCCAGTTGTACCCTTAGATATTTTCACAAACAGTAATTAGGAAAAATTAGATAAAATTGAAGACATAATCTTATCCTAAGGCTATTGGTGAGTATTACCAAAATATCATAGAATCATAGAATAGTTTGCGTTGGAAGGGACCTTTAAAGGTCATCTAGTCCAACCCCCCTGCCATGGTCAGGGACATCTTCAACTAGATCAGGTTGCTCAGAACCCCATCCGACCTGACCTTGAATGTTTCCAGGGATGGGGCATCCACCACCTCCCTGGGCAACCTGTGCCAGTGCTTCACCACCCTCATTTGAAAAAATTTCTTCTTTATATCTAGTCTAAATCTACCCTCTTTTAGTTTAAAGCCATTCCCCCTTGTCCTGTCGCAACAGGCCCTGCTAAAAAGTTTGTCTCCATACATCCTGAATATAGGGATATTAGTGTGTGTACAAATGTATAATAGGTGGAACAGTTAAAGGAAAAATGCTAGCAACAGTTAGATGCAAGACTCAATCTTAAGTATGTAAAATATAAGATCCAGAAAACAGAATAAACTGGGAAGACTTTTAATAAGATTGTCATTTGAATCTCTGATAGTATTTTTTTTTTTTCCCCCCACCGAAGTTTGCCTCAATGTTAGGACTCTATGTAGTACTTTGTTATCTTCCAGGCCATCGATTAAGCTGCATTAAACTGAAAACAGTTCCATATGAGGCATGTTAGGCTAAAATATGTGTGATTCTGCATGAACACAAATACTAACCAGCTTTGAAAGTGATAGAGTTGGATTTTCTATCCACTGTTTTATGATAAGCCAGGAATTCTCCTTTAGTTAATGATGGTTCTACCTTTTTAGTCTTTTCAGCATTTGTTAGATATTACAATTATCTGTAATCTCTATAAATTGTGAAAAGCATAAGATGGCATCTAGTCATGGTGATCATCAAAACCAGTCTTAGTTTCTCAAATCATATAATGCTTATCAGGATAAAGTTGCTCCACATATGTATGTTTAAATACGTTTATAAAGAGTTAAAAACTATTTTTGTCTTATGTCCCAGTTGATAATAGATGTTAACCTCCAGGATTTTTTTTAATATCATGTTCATAGGTGTAGTTGTGAATATAGTTAGCATAGCTAGAGTTCTTAATTAAGCAATTCTTTGCTGACAGATATTTTACCATAAGTAAGAAAATGCTGTGCATATCTGTTTTCTTTTTGTGGTGTGTGTGAGTGTGTGTGTGTATAAGTGTTATAATAGATTGTGTCTGGATTTCAGACTCATGAATTTGTGGTTCAGCATCAAGTTTTTCACTTGACAGTGGAGGTAATGTCTTTGCATTGTTTAGCTTTCTTGATGAATGTTTGATAACCAGAGGAATCTAGATTTGAAAACAATCCTGCCCTATCATTATAATTCCTGGATTGCTCATGATAAAAATGAGTTGACTGGAGTGTGCTGGCCAGACAGTTTCAGTTGAGTTTTGATCTCTCTAGACTGATTCTACTTTGCACATACCTTAACAGGTGATACTCTGAAGTACAGGTATAGCTTTTGTTTTGTTTTTCTTTCCACTGATGTTAATGATCTTGAACTCCTTTTCTGGGTATGCATGTGCTTAGCTGGCTTGCAAACAGCACATCACACATAGCCATTCAGAGCTTCTGTTAAGACACATATCACATTACGGGACACTGACAGATTTTTTGCCATTTATTTAAGTGGCCACATTTGTGAGAGTCTAGAAGGATAATTTTAATAAAAACCAAGTTCTGTCATTGGTGAATAAGCTCAAATATACAGTTCAAAGAGTTCTTTTTGAAGGGTTAAACTCACCCTTGTCAGATGGATAACTTAGGTTAAATTGGTGAAATAGGTTATTTTGAGTGACACTCCAGTACTGATTACCTTCAAACTGAACTACTGCTCAGGGAAATTTTTTTTGTCATACTGCACATTTTAAAGTTGGAGATAGAACTGTGTTGTGTACTTTTCTCTTGGCTGAATGTGTCAGTCTACATGTAGCTTCCTGCTTGCCTCTATTTCATAGGTAAAAGGTTCGTATGTTAACACATTTCACTCCATTTTTTCTGTTGTCTTTCTAATTAATTTAGTGAATTTCAATGAGTATTAGTTATTTTGGAAAGTACGAGGAAATGACTGATTTGTTAATAGAAAGTGCCAAGCAACTTCAGTGTTTTTAGGTGAAAGCTTGAACTGCAGATGTTAAATCTCAAGCTTTGTTTTCTTAAAGTAGTTGTTTAATGAAGGAAGAAAATGCAGAGAATGTGATTTTTCCTTGTGGTGATTAATTTATTGTAATTCTATATTGCATTTAAGTTTCAAAGCTTTTTAAGATTAGTGGATAGTAATTAAATAATGGTAATTCTGGAATTAATAATAGCAAAATTAATATTTGTTTAATAAAGAGAATTTTAATCTTTCATAGCTTTCAGAAGCTCTTTGGATAAATGTTGTTCTTTCAGATGTTTTAAAACATCTCATGTAAGCCTAATCTTTAAGGGGATACCCTGCACATGAGCTGTGGTTCTGCCCATCGCAAGCTTTTGATGTTGCAAGGATGTTGTCCCTGTTTAAAACTTTAGTGTGTTGATGTATGCACTAACTAGCTAGACACTGCCATTGACAAATACAGTTTTGTAGGACAGTAGAGATCTGTTAAGTGGAAAACTAGAGCAATGTGCTGGTTATTTTTTAAAATTGTGATCATATTAGGGCGAAAGTAAGTACAGGGCATAGAGGGGTAAAATGCTTGTAAATACCATCTCGTATTTCTATTTAAAGCTACAAGTTGTACAAAAGATGAGGTGGAAAAAACCATAAATTATTTCATTTTCCTTTATGCAGCACCTGGTGTATATCTTCATAAAATCTTGTACTTCTGTCTGAAATATTAGCAGAATGAAAATGGAGCATAAATTAAAGGAGTTTGTCATAACTAATGACAAGAGGTAATTTGGCTGTCAAATACAACGCAACACAATAATTCAAGCAAGCAAATACTAATATGACTAGAAAGAAATGCATTAGTTTTCAAGTTTCTCTTTGAAGTTATCTTGAGAAGATTTAGACAGGAAGAAGAAACATTTGGAATGCATTGAGTACTGCATAACAGGAACATAGATACAGCCCTTCCTAAAAATACTGCTTGAAATTCTGAAGTCACTTAATCGGACCGTCATATGACAAACAACATCATTGTGGATAAAGTTTCAGTTGAAAATAAGGACCTATTTCCTAATCAACTTTATTAGGTTTCCTAGTAATTATTACCAAAAAAACAAAAAAAAACAAAAACCAAAAAAAGACCCCATGGTATCAGGAATCTGTATGGCTAAGAGTAACTGCATTCTTTTGTGACTTCAGGCACTAGGTGCCTGTTCATACATTTATCTAAGAAAATTACTTCACAATGCAGTTTAATTTGAAAACAAACAAAGCTCCCACTTTGGAATCTTCCTGCAAGAAATAAAAAGGGACAGGAATTAACATCAGCTTCCAAATGAGCTGGGACCTTAGCTCACAAAGAAAATAATTAAATTAAGATGTGGTTAAAAATAAACATAAGAATAAATTAGCTCCAGAACAAAATCACTCTACTGATTGAAAAGAGGAATATTTTCAAAAAAGATGGATTTTAACATGCTTACAAAATAAACAGAAAACAAAACAAATCAAAACCGTTCATCTTAAAGCCTTGAAGAAAATGCCATCAAGCAGTGATTCTGGATGTCCCTGTAAGGAACTCCAAACTGAAATTTTGAAGTCCTGTTCATTTTCAGTTTTGCCAGATTGTGTGCTAGAAACAGATTATTTTCTTTGTCTTTTCAAGAAGAAGTGTTTTGAGTTTCTGGGAAAATGGGGCATTATTAATTTCTTCCAGTGATGTCTCTGTGGGTACGCTATTATACAAGTGTAAGTCTTTACCTTCAAATACAAATATTTGAAAGCTATGTATCAGGATTGAAGAAAGTGAGTGCAGTAACACTCCACCATGTCTCATCACTGTCTTTTGTGGACAACTTCTACATACTTAATTTAGCATGTGTATTTTTGATATGGTGTTTCTGGATGTTCCAGAAGGAAGAAAACTTTTAAAATACGGGGGACACTCTTGCATTGAACTTTATAGGGAAGATTGTGCTGCTGTTCAAGGATTTACCCAAAGAATGAAAAGCTGTCTGCAGATTCCTCCTCTGAAATAAGGAGCAGAACCTACTATTGCAACAGCATGTACAGAATTAGGATAAAATCCGCCCCGCCGCCCCTTCCCCTCTCTTCACTTATTTCAGACAGTATAAAGCACTCTTGTTCCCTTGTCAGGAAGGTGATACCAAAATGCCTGTAGACTAGAATACTAAGTGAACAAAGATCAGTTTAATGAATTGCGTTTTAAAAACTTCGTCCACTGCTATTCAAGTTTCTATCCATTTTTTCTCCGATGGATTAGTGTTGTATCTTTTAATATGGAAGAGCAGATAATTTAAAGTGAAGATTAACATAATGTTATTGTGCTATTTTTTTAAATGGCAAATTTATATTAAGGATCATTCTGACATACTGTGTATTTTGGAAAAAGATCAATTAATAATGGAACCTATTTTATTATATATACTACAGCTGGTAGTTTCAAAATTAATTATTAATAAAATTCTACCATTTCCTCAATCAATTTGGCTTAGCAGAGATTTTATCAGGTTTTATTTCCCCATAGGAAGGTAAATGTGTTCTCTGGTGAGTACGTTCCTTTATGACAAAAGAAACAAATAGTTTTATTTAACTACTTGTACTTATTTCTGAAACAATTTTTGTAGGTTTTTTTTTTAATAAATAGTGTTTATTAAAACATGTACTTTGGAGAGGCCGGATCACTAAATTTGGAAGTTTTCATGCAAAATCAGATTTTTTGAAAAAACAGAAATTCTAATGTCTCTGAAATAGGGCTACAGATGGAGATTAGATTTTCACTTCCAGACCATTTTAAACTATATTTGTGGTTGGCAGACCTTATTAGGGTTAGATGTATCCCAAATCAAATGTGACAACTAATTAATACATTTTGGGCACATTGTTCTCTCCTATTCTTCTCCTTGTCTCCTTGTTTTCACTGCTTCCTTGTTTTTCTGGAAATAAGTAGGAAATTTTTGTCCAAATGACAACAGTGATCAGAACACTTTTATGGTTGAGAAGGGATGGAGTGGGCATGCTGTGTTTAGGAGTTTAAGGATCCTCCTGTCCTCCTGCCAGTAATATGTTTTGAGACTGACCTTGTGCTTGCCCAACTTAATTATTTCTAAATAACCGTGGATCAGAAGGACATTTTTAGTCTTACCTGGCAGTTGTTGCATCAAACTTGGACAGTGTGGAGACTTGCATTTTTTATAAATGTAAGATGACATATTTAAAAACTTTTAAAATTTTATTTTAGGATCATGTGTATTAAAAGAAAAAAATAATTTTTGCAGCGCTGTGATAATTTAAGGTGTTATAACACTTAATTATTGTATAAAAATATTGATAATGTATCTACTTTTCAAACAGCAACAATTCATTAGTTATAAGCTGAGAAGAAATGCCTACAAGGAGCGGTTTTTAAATAGTGAAGGATGGTGACTTATCCACAGTAATACCATTACAGTCATGCTTTTGAGAGATACTTGTGTCAATTTAGAATTTATATGAAGAAGATAGAATTCCATAGGTTGTAAGCTAATTAACCTCAGAAATTTTGATTTGGATGTGCTTTTTGTTTAAAACAACTAATCAAGTATGAAAACTGAGTTTTATACTAGTTAAAACTGCGATAGGTCTTAACAGTTCCCTTGTGAATCCATCTATCCGTAATATTATCCCCCTGAATCATGAATGCACTATGAATATCTACAAAAACTTTATTTTGTAGTGAAGTATTGCTATTAGAGGCTTCTGAATTTATGCCATAATTGTGCTTCCTACATGTTTTATACAGACATGTATATATAATTATATTTTACTAAAATGTACTGTCTAACACAGAAACTTCAACAGCACACAAACAGGTCAAAAATCATTGCGAGTGTGTCATAAGTACACTATTGACTGTAGAGAATGATACTAGAACACTACTGAATATTGATTTTAAGTTCAGGCATCTCTTCAACAGTCAGTAAGGACACGCTCTGTCAGTCTTGCAATGGAAACAGCTTGCTTCTTTTCTTACCTATAATGTTTCCTAATTGTCATAAATAAGCTCCTTGGTATGCTGATTTTATGTATTTTTCCTCCCTCCTTTTTTTTGTTCAGTGTTGTTACTTTTATAGCATACATAACTCGTTTTATGGCACAGTAATTGAAATACAGCTTCACTCTTTTTACATTGTGGAGTGTAGAAAATACACAGTGCAGGGTTTCCCTGTGTGCGATGCTATGGATAGAATTAGGCAGGCTAAGCGAGTTGTGGTTTCTTTCTTTTCTACACAGAGGCATGTATTTTTTTCGCTCTCTCTCATTTGGACTGGCAAGGAGTGCATAAGTAGCATAGAAGGATTGCATCCATAGCAATGTCTGGCCATTTAATTTCAGTCTCTTAATTGTCCTTTCTGCTGCATGTCGCTGGAACTCGCAACTTGGATGACTAAGTGAAATACGCCGTTTGTGTAGGACTCTACAGTGGCTTGTTGCTTTCAGTATTAACTGAGTTTGTGTGTATATTTAGGCATATATCCTCAATACCCATTGGCATCTTCATTTTTTCCCCACTAGTTTTGAAATAACAGTTTTTTAGAAAAGGGTGGAGTCAGGACATAAAGATCTTTGTTTAGCTGAAAGAGTGATACAATGGGGGACTTGATTCCTCTGTTTATTCCAAATCGTCATAAGCTGTAGATGCCTTTAGTGCCTTTCAGTTCTTTTCCATTGCAAGACTCTTATCACCAGTCTTGAGCGAATAGTATGATAAATGATTCAAATGAACAAATGGTACAGTGAATAAAGTTGCAGCAGGAAATCTTTACCAACAAGTATAAAGCAAATATAAATATATTTTTGCAGACAGTAATTCTGACACCTTGAACAATCTGCCTCATCATGAAAAGAGTAGACAGGAAAATTCCTGCTTAAAAAAAGGAATGTCTTAGATAAGAATATGTTATCTTTATCTTTACACAGAACTGGGTTTCCAAGGAGTCAGATACTCAGAGTATGCTGATATACCTGACCTAGAAATTTAAACTGCAATTTTAAATTCATTCTGTCTCTAGGACAGAGGCCCTACTTTTAGTTGTATACATGCCAGATTGCCTTGAAAACATTTCCCACAGATCTCATGAGATGATGTCCCAGAAACTTGACTTTTAAGGCAAGAATGACTCACTCTCTATAGACTGAATACATAAGACACAAAGTAGGGGTAAAAGTTAATTGCTAACAAATTTTGTCAGTATTTCAGAGAGTAGAGTATTTCAGTAGTATTTTCTAATACGGTAAAGTAGAACTTTATTTCATTTTCTTTTGGCAATAGATACTTCGTAATTGAAGCTAATTATAATTAAACGATGCAATAAATGTCTCCTTTAAGCATAAATATTTTTAAACTTTTTTTCTTTTTAACTTTTATCAATATTAAATCAGACCAGTTAGCCTTTCTCAGGAGTAATACTGCTCATCATTAAATGGATATAAGCTTAAATTGCACTACTTCACATTCTCCTATACTAAGTGTAATACAGACAATGAAGAGCCCAGAATAAAAATTTTTATATTCACTAGGTGAAATATCTTCCTGTACAGAGGGCTCAGGGAAAAACTGAGCAGTTTCTTTTTTTTGGTCTGTCTGAAATTTAACAGCCTGTATGATAAAATGAGATGCTTCTTACATAAACAAGAAGATCAATCTAAGCTCTCTGAGGAAAACATATTATGAATGATAGTGGTTACTCTGCTTTTTTTTTGTCTGCTACATTGATTTATGTACTATAAATGTTTGATTTCAGTCTAGATATATGAAAATGGGACTAGTGTAACATAGTACGCATAGATTTTATTAATTTAGCAGGCCATAACATCACTAAAATTTTGGGTTGAAATATTTACTGACTGCAAAAGCCAGGCATATTGTACTAAACCAAAGCAGTAAGTCTATCCCTGGAGATAAAAAAAAAATAATCAATTTTTGCTATCTTTAGATCTTGTAAGCAAATTAATTGCCTTTTAGGCCTTATAATTCCAAAAGGGGTTGATTACCCACTCTCTTCCAGTGTTTTGAATAAATAAATAGAAACAAACTCTTATCTAGTCATAGAGTCCTGAAGAGGTGGGCGTTACTTTTCCAGCCTAGTTGTACATATTATAATTTTAGACATGAACAGCACAATATTGCCTCTCTAATAATGAATGGCATTGTAGGCTCAGGGAAAAACAGTACTTTGGATCTGACATTTCTCTTTGTCACATGTACATTTGTAGTACTTATTGTCAATATTTTATTAAGTTTTCCCAAGATGGCTTGGTGAAAAAAAAAGAAGCCACTGATGGTTGAACATGTGCTTGGTGTACGAATGTGGAAGAGGTTGGAGTTGACTGAAGACCTTGTGCTTGGTTACAGTGGTAGAGGCTTCAGATGGGAAGAAGTCTGCACTATTTTGGCAAAGCTCAAAGCAAGCTTTACATACACTAAGAAGGTTTGAGGAGGGATTGTGCTTCATCAGACAGCCTAACAAGTAGCTGTACAATGCTTCACTACTCCAGTAGCAGTTTCCAGTGATGAGCATGTAAGGTGGAGCCCTTCTAGAGAATTTAGAAACAGAGTATGGTAATCACTGTACTTCCACTAGCTTGAATCTATGTGCAGAAATTGAGTGATAGAATCTTAATACTCACTTTAGAAGCCAAAGATAATTCACATCTATCTTTTTTTTGTCAGTCCAGTTGTTTTTCTTTTTTTTTTTCCTTTTCTTTGTGAGGTATCAAAAATGCAGTATTTGAAGTTCTGACTTCTCTGAGGTGTAGAAATAGTGTTATTACCCTCCTCTACAATATGATATTTCTGACTATGAATTCTGAAAGTGATTTCTATTCTTGTCTCTGCCAAACCTTCTTGGCTCCACTTACCTTTTTTCTTGTTCACCACCAGCCTCGTTTTTCCTGGTGCCTTTGATGATTTCTAAAATTATTTTTCCCACTTAACAACTGGCTTTTTATTCTCAGTTTATTTCTCAGAACCAGCTTGCATTTTGAAATAAAAAAATGCTGTACGATTATTTTAACATTCATAATACTAGGATTTTTCAAGTTCTGTGAACACAATATCTTTATCTTCACTGGCATTTGTGTAAATAAATGATGCTGTGTACCCATTCTCTGAAGTTTTTAATGAAAATATTAAGTAAAAAGAGACTGACAATTGCTGCATCCAATCAGGTAATTCATTAATCAGTTCAGCAAAATACCCTTATATGATGTCATAGCTAATCCACTGGAAATTAGTTTTGCAAAACATTTATGAGCACTAGTGTAAATGTTTTGTGAAACCATGTTTGCATATTGTTCTTAGTTCTATTGTTAATTTTTAGGTTGTTATTTACCATTTTGCAATTCATTAGAAAGTCAATTATTCTTTGAAACAGAGTTGAAACAGATATGTGAAGAGTTTACATTTTACTTCTTTTTCCTCAGTTAATAAATACTTTCTGAAAGGATCCTAATTTGTTGACCAACATTTCAACTCCCCCCCCCAAATTAATCAAGTATTTAGTTGTTGCTGCTTATTTTCATGGGCCCACTCCACTGTTCTGCATCAGAAGCTCAATATATATGTTAGCTAATTCCCATAATTCCCTGAGATGTATATTTCCTATGCTTGATTTGTATTTCTTCAGCCTCTCTTAACTATTCTTTTACCTGACTTCATAGGAACTAGTTTTCATGATCTCTCATGAGTTATAAATTGAAAACAAAAACAAAACCAGGAATTCAGAATCATAGTGGTACTGTGCTGATTACTCATTTGGAGGCTTACCATTGTGTAAGAATGTGCAATAGGTTGATGTTCATCAAATCGATTCCTGTCTCTAATGATGTATTTATGCCACGCATCAAAAACATGCCAACCAAATAAAACCAAGGCTTCAGGAAAATATTCTCTGATTAGTCAGTGAGATTTTGCTTGCCAACTTCTTTTCTGTATTTATATAGTACTAACCTTTAGAAACATCTGTTCTAAATTTTAAAAACACAATCTACCTGCTTATTCACTCTGATTCCAAAACTGTAGCACCATTTTAATTATTTGTTCAGGTAATATGAGTTTCTGATCTAACTGCTGTATAAAAGCTATGTCTATTAATTATTAGTAGTTAACTATTGTACAAAGGGCAGCAATTTTCCCAGCATCATCAAAATGATAAGATTAGAGTAATGCTTCTGCATGTTCCAGATTCCTCTTTGTTAACTACTGTCTTCAGTTCAGGAAATTAAATTAGTTTATTAAGAACTTTGATACATATAGAATACTATAGTGCATATTTAAAAGTTTTGGACTGTGTTTTTCAGTTATCAGTGTACCTTCCAGTAACGCATTATTAGGCTAATGTTTTTTATTTCTATCTTTCTACAAGGAGGATAATGGAATGTTTGTTATTAAATACTACATTTAATTGTGCTAGAAAAGCCAAGATTGAAGAGATGTGACTTTTAAGTTTTGCAGTATGGTACGGTTTGTGATAGCCTCCAGTAGTTTTTGCAATTAGATAGTGAGGATGCTGATTCTCTAGTTGCATATAATCCTGCTTGACAAAATGCTGATTGTGTCTCCAGCAAATTAGTCTTTTTGAGTCTGAATGCTAGAAGAAGTAAATAAAGACCAAAATGGCTTTTACGCCTGATCATGAGTTACTTGAAGAGATGTGAGGCCATTTTAGAAATTAAGCAGAAGGAGATTGTTTTCGGAAACAATGCTGCTTTAAGTCATGTTGCATGGGACTCAGACCACAGGCCATGAATTAGAAATGGCAGTTATAATCCAACAGCAAATTATAGGGTAACCATAGGGTCACCATATATTATAATCAGATTTCTCACATTAACTGTTAAATCCCTAATATTTTACAGGACTCATAAAGAAGACAGATTTTTTTTTTTTTATTTCTGCAGCTCCCAAGCACCTTTTCAGGTGTCCAAGAAAGCAGTTCTCTTAGTGACACAGATATACATGGGCTGGATGCATGGCATTTGTCAAACATCCTATTCAGTTAATCTGAACATATGTATGGAGGAGAATCAGGCTGTTTTATTAGGTCTCTGTGTTGTGGATGGCACATAGAATGTCATGCAGTCTGTCACATCGTACATATAGACTTAGGAAGACATAGAGATTCATTTATTCACACTGTAAAATAATTACCCACTGCTTGTTCCAGTAGAAAAATACTGTTTATGTGTGACTCACTTGCCTGAGGAATTAGGAGTCTGCAGCTGGTGTTGTGTATAAAATCGTTGAAATTAATCCAAGCCAAAGAAAAAGATGCCTTGCTCTGAAGGAGAAGTCACAGTTTGGAGAGGAGGGACAAGGAATGGGTTATTTAATTTCTAAGAGGACTCTGATCAGAATCCTTGAAATATTTCAGACAACTAAGGAAGCTGAGTCAAGAAAATAATTATAAGCATTTATTATTTTCAGTGTGATTATTTATTATGTTGTTGCAAGGAATGGAAAGCTTTGGAACCCTAAAAATACTAGGTTCCCTGTTGCTTTGGGGACAGCTTGACAGGGATGTTAGGAGTGGAAGGAATGGCTAGTGTTAGGGCAATTATGAGTTCATTTTCTGTAAAGGGATAACTGCCTCAATAATATGCTGAAGTTAGTGAGGAATTAGCTTTCCATAAAGCTGGAGTTTACTGTGGAATGGCCCTAGCGTCTTAAGTCAAGATCCTAAGTCCGTTAATGTCAGGAAGCAGGAAGTCTTCAAAGGCTGCATCACCAGAAGTTTGCGTAAAAAGGTGATAATAGACCAAGAAATAGGATGCATCCACCAAAAATGAGTGTTGCTGAGGAAAAATGCATCAATGCAGTAGGAATTTTCTTAAGTGTTAGAGGCTCTATTTTCAGACTTTAATATCAACTATGAGTAAGTCTGTTGATCAGTAATATAAAAACTAGGAATTCTTTGTAGAGGATATTCGTTGTCAGAAATACAATATAGAGAAAGAATTCATTATGCTGAATTGGATTTTTGCAAACTCTGACTTTATACAGCATTAATCACTACAAGTAAGAGGAACTATTCTGAACGTTTCTGATCAGAAGGCTTGATTCATTGTTACAAACATGGGTGGTTTTCTTCTTTTCTTTCCATACAGTCTTCCTTTGCATAACTGCACTGATTGGATCATGCCAATCTTCCTCACAGCTCATTAAGTACGCTTTTCTCCCTTGTCCATGGATATCTAATTAGTTATAAATTCCAGTTTGAATCACTTGTAGGGCTAAAACAGACTTCTGGTGGATATCTGCTCATTGTTCTGTCTTTTTATAGCTGTTTCTCTGTCTTTTTATAGCTGCTTCCACACCAGCATCTTCAAAAATCTTTGTTTTCCAGTCGTCTTCTTCTTCCAGATCATTAAGGAGCTTGTCTGTCTCTCTTTGCTGTACCTAACCTCCCTTGAATATCCTGTTCGTAAGAATCTTACTAAGTAGTGACGTCTGAGTACACAGTCTCCAACAAATCAAGTGTTTCATGTTTGTCAATTTTCCGTTTTGCTGACCCTAGCTTCTTGTAGGGACAGGCAGCTGCACACTGCCTATTCATAAAGCTGGCTCAGTATAGTTCAGAGAAAAGCAGTTATTTTTTCTTCCATTCTTCCAGCAGTGCTTACAAGTATCTTAGAAGATCAAATGGCATAGGCACTGGATCCTCCTTCTGTCTCTTCTTAGTATAAAAAGAAGGCTTGTTTGTTCAATTCCAATCAGTCTTCTCTTCATCAAGCTATATTGATTCTTTTTTCTTTTCACAGTGGGGAGAACACATTATCTGTAGAGTGAGTCTCATTTAATTTTCATTACTCATTTGAGGAAAGTCAGGAAAAACCTCCACCTGCATTAAACTATCAAAGGATTTAGCCCAATTCCCTCCAGTAAAGAACTGAAGGTAGTTGAATGCAGTAAAGATGAGATACAGATGAGGTGTAGATGACCACCTGAATCTCTCTGTATTTCCCACAGTGCTTGAAAGGATTGGAGATTTTTACCCCAGAAATTATTTGAGTTCAGTTCTATTGTTTAATAACCATGAAGTTGGCACCATCCTTTCGATTGCTTTAAAAAAAAAAAAAAAAAAAAAAAAAAGAAAAAGAAAGAAAAGAAAAGGAAAAGGATTAGCTCAGTACTGCCAATTTAGCTAGTTAATGTGTTAATGTGCCTGGTAGAAATGTGACATTTAATCATTACATATTAAAAGTCTTCATTATTAGCAAGTCCTTGGAACTCCTGTTCAATAAGGAAACAACTCTTGTGTGGTTGAGCTTCTGTCCTCCTCAGTGCTTTGTATCCTGCTAAATCCAAACAGGTTGACTGTTAGGGAATGAATGTACTTCTGCATGCATTTTCTGGAAGGAGAAAATGCAAACAGAAATGGAATGGAGAAAGTGAAAATGTGGACATAATTATAAGAATAAAATAAAGCATGTGCTTCATTTTTGATGAAAAAAATTTCCAAGGTGAAAATTTTGCTAAGGTGATTTAGGAGTTTAGATCTCCTTTTCCAAAGGAATATTATACCTTTAACACTCTCAACCACATTTAAAATAGGTTTTGAAAAGATTGTTAAAATGTTTTTCACCTTGGGATCTTAAGTCATTTAGGAGCTTTCAAACACACCTGTTATGTTTCTTTCCAAAATCTCAACTAAAATCTGAAAAGAAAGTAAAAGTTCTTTTGCTTTTTAAAACATAGAACTGAATTGTTTAGTTATTTAAGATAGTTTTTAAAGTGCAGCAAACAATAATTCCAAATTTCATGTAATAAAAAGGCGGACGTTACTCCACTGTTGTATTTGTAATGCTTTTTTCAGATCATAGAGGAAGATGATTCTAAAGGTTACTCTCACTTGAAAGTTTTACAAATTGCACTTCATGTTCAGCATCTGTTGGTGTGGGATTTTTTGTGTGAGATGTCATTGGTCATGTGGGTGCTGGAAAGATGAGAAGACTTTTGTTACAGTATTAAAATGCCGTGGTTGTTTTTTAAAGAGGCAGGCACAGGTACAGGCCATCACTGTGAAACCACATTTATAAATGATGAGATTACTGATCACAGGGAACAGTTACATCCATTAGTAAAAAGGAACATGAGGGAGCTTAATGTAAGGGAGGAACTGCTGAACACAAAAAAGGAAACAATTAGTTACTTGGTCCCTAATATTATCATATTAACTTAAAAACATGTAAACTTAAGCAATGGAGCTGTAATTTCATCTTAGATTCCTGGTGTCTGCAGAAACAACTCGGGTTGTTCTCCATTGCTTTATGGTATCATTTGAAATAGGATCATAGAATCATAGAATTGTTTAGGTTGGAAAAGACCTTTAAGATCATCAAGTCAAACCATTAACCTAGCACTGCCAAGTCCACCACTAAATCATGTCCCTAAGCAGCACGTGTACATGTCTTTTAAATACCTCCAGGGATGGTGACTCAACCACTTCCCTGGGCAGTCTGTTCCAATGCTTGACAACCCTTTTGGTGAAAAAATTTTTGCTAATATCCAATCTAAATCTCCCCTGGTGCAACTTGAGGCCATTTCCTCTTGTTCTATCTTGACCTAATGGTGAAATTATAGATTAATAACTGAAATCTGTATTTATTTTCTGTTTGTGTCTCCAACCATTTCCATCAATACAATTTCATTAAAATACTCTCAGAGTATTTTAAGTATTGAGTTGTTCATGAGTGTTATCTCAGCACAATGGTGGTAACCAAAATGTTAATATTTATTCTATGGTAAAACAAACCTGTTATAATTTTTAAATTCTGTTCTTTTAGACTGGAGCAGGACCCCATGTTGGTAGGTGCTATAAAATGAGAGATTACTCTCTATGTATGTATTTTTTTAATCTAATTCTGGCAGTGTGTTCTATCTTCTTCTATTAAGATAAATTCTGTTATTTTCTGGCTGTACTCTATCAGGCAGACAGGTGAAATATGACATCTTTTTAGAGCTGTGGATAGCAGTAAGATATGATCCATGCGTATATTCTAGTAAGACCAAGACTTTTGTTTGCACATTGATATCATTATAATTACTATTGATTAAGAAATCTTCTGAAAGGTTGGGGAATCTGATTCCTATTGAATATGAGGTCATCACATTCACATTAAGATTAAACTGGTGAATTAAAAGCTCAGTGTCATTTTGGGACGTGGTATTGTTGCCTACTTACATCACAGAAGAAGCTCAATAAGTACAAGTCAAACCCAAAATGTAATCATTGTCTTTTTAAGGCATACTCCCATTCTTCATATCATAGCACTTACTCAGTGTGGCTCGTTCTGTACTCTTTAATATCTAGTCCGTGTATTTTTAATTTGAATTAACAGAGATGTACGTGTTAGGCCAGAAGAGACACGCTTGTGGCTTTAGACCTACAAGCATTTGTTTCCCAGCCATACAGCAGAGTTGCACTACAGGTGTATGCAAATAAGAGGAAAAGGAACAGTACTTAAAAGCTGGTTCTTCGTCTTTCTAGCAATCCATTATTTGGTTCACATTTCCCATCTCTTTCCTATTCTTTGATTGTGGACTACATGATTACCCCACCACATGAATTTTAGACTTCAAACTACAGGTAGGAACGAACTAGTTCAAGTGTTCATTTCACCTGTTTCTTCCAGTCCAGCTGAGTTTGTTTCCCTTGGTGAATCTGCCACTCTTAAAACTTCTTTCTTGACTCTTGAAGATTATACTTTTCTATGTCACTATCTATTAGAACTGATTTAACCAAACATATTACTCACAGAGGAAAGCTAGTGCCAGTTTGTGTGAAGCTACTGAAATATTGGTCCTGCTGTCTCCATTGATGTGGTTGCCAGGTTTTCTCCTGATGGAATATCCTTAACAAAGACATTCTTCATCTTATCTTCTCAGTGGCCTTATGAGAGGGAGCTGAGCAGAAGATGTAAAGTGCTGGTCACAGTGCTTGTGGACATGCCTTGCCTTATTGAGATATGTAGAGTGGCAGGGATGAAGGCCCACCAGGATTAAAAAAGTGGTGGTTTTTAGACTGAAATCTAATGATTTACTGTGGTTTTCCTGATTTTGTTGCTATTTTAATAGAGTTTTAGGATTTCTTCAGTAAGACAAATTTGATCTGTTTATCTAGTAGTAGGAATATTTGAGATAAAGTCCAGAGAGCTATAACAGGTGTTAGGGCTGTATGCTGCTTTATCTTTCAGCAGTTTACTCATCATCTACTTGTCTCCTCAGGTATCTGCTTTTCTCTAAGGCAACTCAGCTATACTAAATCTTGTGTTGCTGCTACTAGACTGCTTCTGTGATCCCACCTAGTTTAATTAAGGTTTTCCTTAATAATATACTATACATATAATATACTGTGTTGCCAGTGTAGCTAGATAGAACACCTCAAAAGTTATTCTAAAACACAACATGCATGTGTAGATGATTATAAAGCTAAATAAAGTGAAGTAATGAGTAAGCTTTTAAAACCAAAGATTCTTTAAAATAATACACAAAGTATACTGGAATTGTTCTGGTTATTAAAAATGTAACTTTAAAAGCATATTACTAGGAAACATCATAGCCTGAAATGTGTTTGAATCCAGCTTCCTGAAGAATTCAGTATAGCACATTACTATTTAGAAACATTTCAAGTCACAGAATAGTGGGGAAAATATGATTCTATTCATTACATGATTATTTATTGTTAACATGCTGTGAACTTCATTGTGCAGTGAACATATTACAATTAAATATGTTAAACACAGAACAGCCATAAAGGTTCTCACTAAGTAATAATGGTAATAGTATCAGCTCATTGGTATCCATTTTTGTGAAGTGATAATTTTATGGGAGAACAATATTCAAGATGCAAACATTTATTGTCCTTTTATAGACAATTGTTCCAATAACTGTTTAGTGAATACTGGCATCATAGGGAGAAAACTGTGCACCTCAGCTGCTGTCCTGCCTGTGGCTGTAATGAAGTCTCTGTAGTAATCTAATTGTACTGACTTAGCAAAAAAATGGAATTCTAATTGGCAACATAAAGCCAAGCAAATTGTTAGTAAAGACATGCTGACTTAAGCCTTGTTGACACTGATGTCAAAACTGTTCTTTGTGGCCAAGAAGAAAAAACAGATTCTTCTGAATTATTAAACTTCAAAACACATAAATTATGTAATCAACTGACTTTATGTACAGCTTGATGGTGAAGTTATTTACATGTTCTTTCCTTTAGATTTTCAGGGGTGCAAAGGGGTTTCCAAATGTGTTACTTAAGAAACATGATTTTTGGAGTTTTGAGTACAGTTGCACCTCTGTTTCTGAAAGTGGCCATGGCAAAAATACATGGCTGAACCAAAAAGGCATCAAACTCTCAAATTATAACCTTGAAGTCCCTTGGATTTGGCACCTCTTCCTGGCAGAAATAGCTGGATCTCCCTATGTAGTCAATCTGGAAGTAAGTTTTTCAAGTTGGTGATTGAAGACTAAATGAGTGAAACCTCCCCTGAATCATCTTTCATTATAATGTGGTACTGACTAGGATGTGGCCTAGCCATAACCAATATGAAATACGAAGCATAGAATTTTTCCAAAATCTTAGTGGTCCCTAAAGCTATCTGAGGGCCTACTTAATGTAAGTACTTTCCACTCAGTAATCAGTAGCTGAACAGATTAATTTTAGGATTAAGTGCTTTTTAAGAAGTGGTTGGTGTCTGTATCCCAACTGGGAGTATTTTTCAATAGAAGATAGGACATGAACCAGCAATGTTCCCTTGCCACAAAGAAGGCTAACAATATCCTGGGCTGCATCAGGAGGAGCGTCTCCAGCAGGTTGAGGAGGGTGATCCTTCCCCCTCTATTCAGCACCAGTGAGGCCACACCTGGAGTACTGTGTCCAGTTCTGGGCTCCCCAGTACAAGAGAGACATGCACATACTGGAGAGAGTTCAGTGAAGGGCCATGAAAATGTTTAAGGGGCTGGAGCATCTCTCCTACGAGGAAAGGCTGAGAGAGCTGGGACTGTTTAGCCTAGAGAAGAGAAGGTTCAGGGGGGATCTTATCTATGTGTACATATACCTGAAGGGAAAGTGCAGAGTATGGAGCCAGACTCTTTTCAGTGGTGCCTGATGACAGGACAAGAGTCAATAAGCACGAACTGAAACACAGGAGGTTCCCTCTGAACATCAGAAAACACTTTTTTACTGTGAGGGGGACTGAGCACTGGCACAGGTTGCCCGGAGAGGTTGTGGAGTCTCCATCCCTGGACATATTCAAAAGTCCTGACATGGTCCTGAGCAACCTGCTCTAGGTGGCCCTGCTTGAGTAGGGAGATGGACTAGATGACCTCTAGAGATGCTTTCCAATGTCAAGCATTCTGTGATTCTGTGACATACCCTAGTGCGTATCTCAGAAGGACCACACTCTCCAAATGCTTTTGAGTTACTGTAGCAGTTTTAATTGTGATTGATCCCGATCATACTAAACAGAAAAAGAAGTCTGACAAATGTAAAATTGTCCATCACAGTAATAAGGATTTACACTGATTTTTGTTGCCAGTAATGTACAATAGAGTGATGTGGCTTTTATCATATCTGGCCAACAATTTGTGGCCCAATGACCATTTATACAAGGGTCAGTTGCTGACATGCTTTTGGCTATCTTTAGAAAGGCTTGAATGGCTAATACCATAAGGAGAAGACTTTGCAGGTGTCAGGTGTAGCCCAGATAAAGATATTTTCAGAGGAAGCTGCTCTCTCCCTCCAATATTTAATTCTCCAAGAATGCAGCTCTACTACCTTGTCAGTCTATTCACAGTAATTAATATGATCCCCACTAACTCAAGATGATACTGTCTTTTTCTATTATTTTTGGAAATCAATTGTAGAGTACCAAACCCTTGCAGAAGAGAAGAAACAACTTCAACACGTGCTGGAAGTGACAGAAAGAGCTTTGTATATAGCTGTTTAGCATTTTAAAAGCTTTCCAAGAAAATCCATCCTTTTATTCATAAGGCCTTTTCAAGAGGTACAATCCAGCTTGCCATCTTCGTGTTTATTGTTGTAATGAACTTACTGATTTCATCCCAACTCTTGATTTTAGAGTCAAGGTTGGGGTGTAATGTACTAAGTATTTGTGTATTTGCTGTATAAGTTCCTGCTCTGTGTGATACATTTTTCACTACATATGGTAAACTTCCAGCTAAAGTCTATAAAGAAAACAGTAAAATAATATTGCAACTGTAAGCTTAATTAATGCCACATACTGCGTAGAGTGGAAGCAAAATTAATGACTTGCTGTAGTGTCATACAAAAAGGGAGCTGTCCACAGCATGAGCTGCTGGCCAGAGGCTGTGTTGCTGTCAGGGTGATTGGAGAGAGCCAGCTGGTTCTGGTAAATCATCTATATGATGTCCTCAGCTATGGCTAGTTATGAGCAGATTGCTTTTTGATTTATTTTTTTTCTCTAAATGCTGATGTGAAGAATTTTCCCGGCTAGCTATAGTTTTTCTTCTATCTCTTCACCTCTAGCTTATCTAATTGCTAAAATGTTCCTTACCAACCCAAATCAGCATTGGGTCTAGATGCTGTCATACTATATTTTTATATTTTAAAATTCCTTTATGTTTTCCATTCTGTCTATAAATTAAGAAAATAATGCACAGAGAATCAATCAGTAATGAAAATGTCTAGAAGCAGTGTCATGTGCCAGGCTACAATTACAATACCTGAGGGTAGCAAAAATCATATTGGTTTTTGGATTATCTGTTTCATGGTGTGAGTATTAAACAGCTTCAGATTTGTATCTGTCGAATTAGATGTTGATTGCTTAGGTTTTTTGAATATAGTTAAGTATTTGCTGTGATAATATTGTCAGACTTGAAAATTGCTTGTAGCTTTAAATAAATATTTTCCATTTATAATATAACAATTATCAAATTGTTCCCAGAGTTATATTTCTACTACCATTAAGGTTATTTTCTTTCTTAAGTCTTGATATACTTATGTCAGTAATTCCTGTTAATAAGAAATATCACCAAAAAATTGAAGTCTCAAAAGAATAGTCATGGAAAGAAGTAATGCTTTTATTTTTGTTTCATATATAAATATAGCAAATAAAATAATTATGTTGAAGTTCTAAATGTTGAATGTTCTAAAAAATGTTGGAAGTTCTTATTAAAAAAAAAAAAGTTTTTCTGTCCCCCCAAGGTATGGGTGAATGTCTGATGGCATCCATCTCCATTTTATTGGGAGTTTGTTCCAATGGATAAATTTCAATGAACCGACGTGCTTACGATAAGAGCACTCTTCACTGAAAATTTCAACCACTTTTAATCATTGTATTGATGTTTCAAACATACTTAGTTTGTTTTTTCTGTTCTACACTGTTGGGAAGGCAGGCAGGCTTTATTAAACGCTTTAAAAAAATCTGTTAATAATATTTTTCTCAAAGGTGGGAGTATGAAAGCTTTGCTAATAGCAAGGACTGTCAAGTGAAATGTATTAACTGAAGCTAGCAGAAGATCTGGGTAAGATTAGAGAGCACTGTGGATCTTGCTGCAAGGATTGTGGAACTCTTGAGACCTTCAACTTGAGCTTCTCAGAAAGCTAAAAAGAAACTGGGAGACAACATGAACTAGAAAAAATAACTTTTGACCAGCTCTCATTGTAATGCCCCCAAACTCATATTGCCTCTAAAACAGAAAAAAAACCTGAAAGCAATGCCAAATGGGAGGCAGTGGAATGAGACTTAAGTGATTCAGTTCTTTTTTCACTAGTTTGCTCATTGTCTGTAGAGAAGTTTCTTTCTCTCCCTCCCTGAGCTTCTACTCCTCATAGGTATGATGATGCTGACACAGATCTTTTTTGTTGCAAAGAGCTTTGCTTCCTTGAGACATAGATTTGGGATAGGAAAAACAATGGACTCCCAGCCTTAATTATGGGAGAAGAATGCTTGTTTTAGATCTGAAGAAAATTGTAGTTATCCTGGCAAATCATTTATGAAGTTTCTTTCTTTCTTTCTTTCTTCCTACCCTCCCCCATCCCCACTGAGATACCAGTTTTTTATTAGACTGCCTGATTTTCAAACACATAGAAGACATATCAACCTGTGTAAAAGCCCTCTGATCACTTCTGCTGTTTCTGTTAAGTGTAATCATACTCTTCTGTAGTCACCTTCGTTTCTTAAAGCATCTTATGCTTTGATCAAAGGTATTGCACCCAGTTTAGCCTTCCACTTGTTTTAGCAGTTGTATGCACATACAGAGAGGTGATCTTCCTAAGAGCTCCTTCATGTGTCATGGAGAAGCTACTGCATTAATCTTGGTTTTTATTCAGCCAACCACACTTTGAGGAGAATTTTTGAATTGCCTTACGGGGATGGTATTACCAGACGGCACCCCACCCCTACCATTTAAGATTATAGTATCTAAATGTATCTTTTACCACTTTTTTTTTTTTTTTTGGTGCAAAATGGTAAAAAACCTACCTTTTAACACATTTACTTGTATTCTTGGGTGACTTTTTAAAAAGTGTAGGATGAATGGAATCAACACAGGTTTAGAGTATTTGTAGAGGTGATCCAGAACTAAGAATCCTATTTTGTTTTCAAAATACACAAAATAATATAATTTTCTTTTCAGAAAATCAGTAGGCTGGAAGTCAAATTGCCTGCCCAGATGTTAACAGCAAATATTGGTTGTTTCTCCTGTTTGACTAACCATTTGTAATTAAGAACAATGATCCTTGTATTTCATCCCTTAATTTTGAATCTGATTCTTTTTTTGTGGCACTTAGAAAAGAGCCGTTAGCCATCAAGATGAATTTATATTTATCTAGAGAATTATTTGCAAGGCATATAACATATGTAACATGTAACATAAACAGTTTTTGTTAACACTTGTTTAAGTAGATTGCTACCCTAACTTCAGGAATTACACCAACAATTTCACCCTCTAGATTTAGTTCATTTGCTGATTGTCTTCTCTTTCATTTTTCTACTTTGAAATTTTACCTCTGTAAGAGATTTTTCCAAAGACTAAAATAAACTTTGAAAATGTAAAATGTCTCTGCTCCATTCTTTAATTACTTTTGTAAGTCTAAGACATCTGTTCTAATAATACATTATGGCCCTAAAATATCAATTGTTTAAAGGTCATTGGCTTGACTGTGATCTAGATTTCATACTGCGTGCTCACTCATATTCACCTGTGCCTAGTGAATATGCACAGTCATATTTTTTATGGTACTGAAAAAGATCAAAAAGTGTAGGAGTAGCCAAAAATGAAAATTAAAAATTGCAAAATATATACAGGTACAGTTGTGACATGACTAAATAGTTTACAGTGCTATGATAGTTTCCTTTATCTTGTTTATGATACTTGTCCAGTGCAGTGTAAGAACTGATTTAATATCTTTGTAGTTACTGAATAATGTATCCCATATTACTTTGCATTTGAATTAGAAATCTCATTAATTATGAGAGCACACAAGTTATTTTTAGTTTCTTTAGCACATGGCTCTGGGTTGCTTATGACTTTGTGTATATATGCATGTGTGCACCATGGAGTTTACCAGTTTAAGATGCTAACATTGAAACCCTTTAAATATTTAATGGAGCACTTCTGTAATTTAATTATTTTTGGTTTGAGACCCTCAAGCATCATAATGTCAGAAACCCACGTAAACTTTCAAACCATAGTTCTTGTCTCATCTTGAAATGTCATCACCAGTCATTTCATATTTACAAGACCTGGATAATGGGATAGCATTAAGTTTATACTGCACTCAGATTTTTTTAAATGTCCATTTAATAATTCCTCATCAATAAGATCTGTCAGTCACCTAGTTTAGAATATATATTTTTATAATGTATTTTGAAAGTTCAAAAGGATGAAACAGCAACTCAGTCATCAGAAGTTTGTGTGTATATTTGTATGTATTTCTATGATCTACCTTTATACATATTTATTCATAAATACATGTGTATATTTTTGTGTATAAAGTATATATGTGCTTTATCAATCAGAATTCTTGGCAAAAAGTTGTCAGATTTCTTTAGGTGTGACCTAAAAAGACTATTTGAAAGATGTTCTGTCATATTGCATGGTTTAGCAAGGCTCATGCAAGTCTCTTTTAAAAAATATTTTAATAACTTATTTGTCCTTCTAGTGTTCTGGAATTTCTTTGTCTTTTCATGATGTACAAAAACACAGAGCTCACAACAGTTCCTCCTCAGTTAAAAATACTTATCTGAAGTAGATATGGATAGTATCTTTTCAGTTACTGGTGGGAAAAACATGATACTAAATGGAAATATTTATCAAATATTTATGTGGTTTTTGTCTTAATACTTTTAACATCTCCAGGTACTAATTACCAGACCAACTAGGATACATTTTGGTTTTCAATAGTTTAAAAATCAGCTGATGATTTTTTACACGAGTATACAAATCAGTAGTGAGAGTGCTGCCAATAACTGTAACTGGCCAGATTAGTAACCCTAAAAAATAAAGCCAAAATCACAATAATATCTTTATATTCATAGCAAATGGCAAATCCTTTGGGAGTTTATTATGTATATATGTGCAGTTCTTAGAGAACTGAGGCCTTGATCCTTGTGGGTGGTTGGGAAAAATTGGTGTTACATGAATTGGGTCTGACCAACTTGCCTGAGGTCTGGAGGCAGCTGGTGGTGTGTGGTTTTATATTGAACAGTTTTAGAATTAAAATGTTTATTTTGTTTTTTTTATTGGAAAAATATTCAACAGATTTAAGAAAAAAATTGCTTCTAGGTGATTGTGGTGGGTTGACCTTGGCTAGCCACCAGATGTCCACCAAGCCACTCTGTCACTCCCTCTCCTTAACTGGGCAGGGGGAGAGAAAATAGGCAAAAGGCTTGTGGGTCGCGATAAGGACAGGGAGATCACTCAGCACTTCCCGTCACGGGCAAAACAGGCTTGACTTGGGGAAATAAATTTAACTTACTGCCAATTAATAAGAGAGTATCATATCATAGAATCATAGAATACCAGGTTGGAAGGGACCTCAACGATCATCTGGTCCAACCTTTTGTGGCACAAGCACAGTCTAGACAAGATGGCCCAGCACCCTGTCCAGTCGAATCTTAAAAGTGTCCAATGCTGGGGAATCCACCACTTCCCTGGGGAGATTATTCCAATGGCTGATTGTTCTCATTGTGAAAAATTGTCCTCGTGTCCAATCGAAATCTCCCCAGGAGTAACTTGTACCCATTACCCCTTGTCTTTTCCATGTGACTCCTTGTAAAAAGAGAGTCTCCATCTTCTTTGTAGCTACCCTTTAAATACTAGAACATGGCGATAAGGTCTCCCCTAAGCCTTCTTTTCTCAAGGATGAACAAACCCAGTTCTCTCAGCCTTTCCTCATATGGCAGGCTTCCTAGTCCTTTGATCATCTTTGTGGCCCTTCTCTGGACCCCCTCCAGCCTGTCCACATCTCTTTTGTATAGCGGGGACCAAAACTGAACACAGTATTCCAGGTGTGGCCTGACAAGTGCTGAGTAGAGTGGGATAATGACT
>NW_008824243.1:2626845-2628269 GCF_000699105.1 Pygoscelis adeliae
TCCAGCCTATCCAGGTCTTCCTGCAGGGTGGCTCTCCCTTCCGAAGTGTCCACTTCACCATTCAGCTTGGTATCATTAGCAAACGTCATCAGGGCACACTTGATCCCATCATCCAGATCACTTATGAAGACACTAAACAGCGTTGGGCCCAATATCAGTCCCTGGGGACAGTATATACTGAGGGAACTGACCGATGCCTGGCTGTGGTGATGGAATAAAATGTCATTGTATTTAATGATTGTGTTGCAAAGGGCATACTTCATGGTGCCACATTCATAGTTTTAGGGGCTACTTCTGTCATTCTCACAATCTGGAACTAGACTTTTCAACTATTTTTAATGGTAATAATTGTTTCGTAAGTAATATATAAACTAAGGTCACAAGACAATGGAAATGGTGTAAAAAATACTAATTTAAATCTCAAAATGTAATCATTCATTGCATTTTTTTTGCAATGGCTGACAAATAAATGTGTAGAAACTCAATATAAGGAGAAAAATGGTTAACCCTTTTGCGCATTCAGTTTCTGAATTTATAAGGAATTCAGACACAGCTAGAATGAATACTGCCAGGATACAATAAGGGAGTGATCTAAGCTCCAGCTTAGATTTAGTGCCTGGTGACACTTTGCTATGGGAGGACTGAGAAACGTCGTTGAGAGAACTTCTGTTTGTAAAAGTTTATTCTGTAAATAAACTGCTAAATGTTACATTTAATTGAAATTATGGGCAAGAAGAAGCAATTCTGATTGAAAAGAATAAAAATTACAAAATGCCTGTTTAATAGCTTATTTAAAACCTGCTCTATAAATTTATTATTTTTGTTTTGACTTATTTCAGTGATGTATGTATTGTTGTGGTAATATGGATGTGTATTCTATGACTTGTGGCTGTAATTATTCACAGTGAATTAATTTATGCCATTAATATCTCATTCAGTAACAAGTGCATGGTAAAACCTCAAGAGTTTTGATTTGGATAAATATCTAGTTTCATTTTTAAGTCATGGAGAAAAGTTAATACCTTCCAGTCTAAAGGCAATGTGACAGCTGAATATGAATATAAATATCTGTAAACGAAAGTTAAGGATGTAAAAAATGTCAAATGATTTCTTATTAAATTCCATAAACATTTTTGCTCTCAAGAATAATTAATGATACCTTCTTTAACCAGTTTGCAAACAGTTACTGCTTGCTTTTATGCTAGAAGAACTTAAACTGGTTCAGGAAAACAACAGCTGATGGTAGTATCCATATCTCCTAAAGGTCAAAATTAAAGCTTTGAAGGGTTTTCGTGTTCCTTTTTGTGTAAAATATAGTATACACAATACTTTTGTGTAACATATGCGTGTATGTATAAAGCCATAAATTATTTATTTAATTTACTAAGTAGAATAAAAGAGTGACAGCTTCATTTATGACAGAT